>NC_090934.1:361722200-362059068 GCF_040938575.1 Ambystoma mexicanum
GGTACTTGGGTGTAACGCTCACCTGGCTCCCACGGAGGCGCTGGTCTAGTCTGGGTTGCTGTGGCCTCTTCAAGCGTGATGAGCAGAACTTGGACCACCGATTGAACAGGACCCCCAAATCTTGCTTGTCTGGCCCGTAGGAATATCCTTCTGCAGATGAGAAAGGGGATTAACTGTCTGCAGAATAGTGTGCTTGCTCCCCCCTTTCTCCCTTTGTTCTTCTGACTTCCTGCAAAACCCCCGGTTTAAGCTCACCTTATGGTTTGGAAGGATGAACTCTCCATCCTGCTTCTGGTGCAGGGGCGCGCGTTCGTCCAGTTACTTCACTGGTTTTCAGAATGGCGCTGGCAAAATCCACTTGACTTTTCTGAGCGATACGCCTTAAGTATGAAGATTCAAAAGTTCAAGTGTGAGCCTCTTTTTATGTTGTCTTCCTAACCTGTGATCTGTCCTTTATTTCAGGTGCAGAACGAAGGCGATGCGTTGAGGGGTTAAATTGCCGATGGTAAAATCAGGTGAGTTAGTGATGAGGGCGACCCCTCTAAATGTCTTTATAATTCCCCAGTAATGTCTTTTGTCCTTTCCCCATAGGGGCCGGGGTGCGGTACCTGCCAACGAAGCGGCGCCGACCCGAAATGTGGAATGGTTCACCAAGAAAAGCCGGTAAGTATTATGGCTGAAAATTCGGCTTTCCTCCTGTGTTCCCTCTGCTCACCTTCTGTCTCTTCTTCTCTCCCCTAGGTGCAGAGATGTGGTGACCGGTGCTGACAGCCGCGATGGAGCCGGGAGATGTCTCGAGGACAGGTGAGTGAAGCGCGGCGCTGCAGCGAGCAACGCAATGATTTTAAATGGAAGTCTTTCTTCAAGAATGCTGGCGTGAAGATTCCGGATGCAGGTAAGAAGTTTGAATAAGTTGTTGATTTTCACCTTTCTCTTCTCTTCTTTCCTTACAGGTGTTCCAGGTTCGAGGCGGGCGTGGCTGGAGTCCAGGTGCAGGAGCAGACACGGTGAGTGTTCAGCTGCTGGGATGCAGAACAACGCGAAGCACGTGTGGCTGACCGGGTGTGGCTTAAATAGCCTTGGAAGAAGTCCTAGGTAAGTATTCTTCCACAGCCCCACCCAAGTAACAAAATAGTCCCTTCAGTAAAATAGTCCCTCCTAAGCCTCATTTGGCTTGGGTCTTCATGCAGCATGGTCTGCATCAGGTGAGTATGCATCATGGTCTGCATCAGGTAAGTGCACCAAACACTTTCCTTTATGAGCCTGGCGCCTATGGCGCCAGGACTGATGTCCAACATGAGCCTGGCGCCAAAGGCGCCAGGACAGAGTCCAAAGAGCCCCTATAAGGGGCCGCTGGGCTTTTACCCGGGGGCATGATGCCTGCTCCCGGGGGTGCTGGGCCTGGCCTGGTGCTCCGGGGGTAGGCATCATGACAGCACTCCCACCCAAGGCCCCTCCCAAGGTCGTTCCCTCTGGAGGTTTCGGTTTGTTTGGGAAATTCCGATGGAACCTTTTTACTAGCCGAGGTGCATGTACGTGGTCGCTGGGTTCCCAAGACCTTTCCTGAGGCCCGTACCCCTTCCAATCACTTAGATAGAAACATTTTGATTTTGAGATCTTAGAATCCAAAATGTTCTTCACCTCGAATTCAGGCTCCCCATCTATCTGGATTGGTTCTGGTGGCTTTATTAATCTGGTTCCTGGTTGCACTGGTTTCAAAAGTGACACATGAAAAACGGGGTGAATCCGCATGTTAGCTGGTAGATCTGGCTTGACTGCCACTGGGTTAATTATAGCTTTGATCGAGTAAGGGCCTAAATACCTTGGATTAAAAGTCTGAGGTCCCTTGAGCGATAAGTGTTTGGTAGCCAACCATACTTGATCCCCTATTTGGTATGGAGGCGCCTCTCTTCGATGCAGATCCGCATTCTTTTTGTATTTCCCTTTCGCATGTTGTAAGTGTGCAGTTGCATCCTTGAAGGCTTGAGTAATCATAGAATGCAAATGGTCCACTGCGGGCATTTCAAGGCTCAAAGGTGAGTCCATGTCTGAAGTACGAGGGTGATGTCCATATAGGGTATAAAAGAGGCTCTAACCAGTTCCAGAGTGTATCGAGTTACTGTATGCATATTCAGCCACCCATAAAATATCCTTCCAATTACCCTCCGATTGGTGCAACATACATCGTAGATATTGTTCAAGGGTCTGGTTCGTTCTCTCCGTCTGACCATCGGTCTGTGGGTGGTGGCTGGTTGAGAGTCTTACGTCGATTTGTGCCAGTTGACAACACTTTTTCCAAAAATGAGAAATAAACTGGCTTCCCCGATCGGAGACTAGTATGGACGGGAATCCATGCAAACGGATGATATTTTCGAGGAATTCCTTGGCAAGAACAAAAGCTGAAGGTAATCCTTTCAACGGAATGAAATGGGCCATCTTGGAAAATAAATCCACCACAACCAGAATAGTATTGTATCCATTACAAGAGGGCAGGTCTGTGATAAAATCTAGTGACAAGGTGTGCCAAGGTGCTGGTGGAATGTCTAAGGGTTGAAAAAGACCGGCGGGTTTTGTTTTTTGACCTTTGTTTTGGGCGCAAACTCCACAGGACATCACAAAAGATTTAATATCCTTTCGCCAGGAAGGCCACCAGAATTGTCGTTTAATTTTTTCCTCTGTTTTGGCAATGCCAGGATGTCCTTCCATCAGAGTATCATGATGACGGGAAATAACCAGTTCTTGCAATTCCTTTTCTGGCAAAAATAAGCGTCCTTGGAAGTAAGGTAAGCCATCGTTGACTGAAAAGTAAGACCCCCTTTTGATCCAATCCTGCAAGGCTGAAGAGTCCAGGAATTGTTTTACCCGTGCTTGAATGTCTTCAAGGGTTTGTAAAGTGGTTATCCCCAAAATTCTTTGTTCGGGAATTATCGGCACAGGTTCTGAGTTTGTGTCCATTTCTCCCATTCCAATTCGAGATAGCGCGTCTGCTTTGCCATTCTTACAGCCGGGACGGTAAGTGATTACAAAATCGAACTCAGCAAAGAACAAAGCCCATCGGAGCTGTCGTGAAGACTGAGCCTTGGCAGTTTTTAAATATTGTAAATTTCGGTGATCAGTGATCACAGTGATGGTATGCCTGGCACCAAGAAGATAATGCCGCCAAGCCTTAAAGGCGGACTTAATGGCGAATAATTCCTTATCGGTGATTGCATAATTTATCTCCGGCGGCGAGAACTTTCTGGACCAAAATGCTACGGGGTGCAGTTGGTTGGTTTCGGGGTCTCTCTGAGACAGGACAGCTCCCATGGCTAAGTTGGACGCGTCGGTTTCGACTATATATGGGAGATCGGGACGCGGGTGTTTCAAAATACGTAAATTTAGCTTTCAATTCCTGAAAGGCCTGTTCAGCTTCCTCGGTCCATTCAAAACATTTATTTTTCCGCAAGAGTGCAGTGATGGGTTGCACCACACGTGAAAATTCCGGGATAAACCTGCGATAAAAATTGGCAAAACCAAGCATGCTTTGGACACCTTTCACCGAACTAGGTGATGGCCATTTGAGGATGGCATCCACTTTCCGTGAGTCCATTCGGACCCCTTTAGGTGTCAGGTTGAATCCAAGAAACTCAACCTCGGTGGTAAGGAAAACGCATTTTTCCAGCTTTGCAAACAGTTTGTGCTGGCGCAATTTCTCTAGGACGGCCCTGACATGTTTTCTGTGATCTGATTCCGAAGAGGAGTACACCAGAATGTCATCGATATACACGACAACACAGACATCGATGAGTTCCCGAAGGACATCGTTCATGAAGAATTGGAAGGCAGCAGGCGCGTTGCACAACCCGAAAGGCATCACCTGGTATTCGAATAGTCCATATTTTGTACGGAAGGCCGTTTTCCATTCGTCGCCTTCTTTTACTCGCACTAGATGATAAGCCCCCCGGAGATCTAACTTGGTGTATACGCAAGCGTCCTTCACCTGGACAAGGAGTTCAGGGATCAAAGGCAGAGGGTAACGATTTTTAGCAGTTATCTGGTTCAATGCGCGGTAATCGATACAAGTTCTAAGGTCGCCTTCTTTTTTTGGCACGAAGAACAAAGCCGAGGATGCCGGAGACTTTGACGGGCGAATGAAACCATTGGCTAGGTATTGATCTAAATATTGTCTCAAATGCAGATTCTCCGGTTCAGTAAGGGCATAAATCCTGCTACAAGGGGGTTGTGCACCGGGCACCAGATCGATTTGGCAATCGTACGATCTGTGAGGAGGTAACGTGTTGGCATGTTCCTTTTGGAAGACGTCCTGAAAGTCTTGGTATTCCGGAGGTAGTTGCATGGAGACAGAGGTTACTGATGCTAGACTGACCTTCAGATTTTCTGGGTAGCAGGTTTGTGCACAATCAGGGAAGGTTATTCTCTTCGCTCGCCAATCAATTCGAGGATTATGTGTCTCTAACAAAGGGATTCCAAGAATAACCTGAAACTGTGGAGCCTTGATTACATCAAACACAACTGCCTCCCGATGGCCGTCCGGACCTACAAGTGTCACCTCAGCTGTGGAATGTGTTACCGGTCCAGAGGCAATTTCGGTTCCATCAACTGTGGTGATGACATCTTTGCTGGTTTTAGGACGCAGAGGGAGGTTAATCCTGGAGACCAATTCACGATCCACATAGTTTCCTATAGCCCCACTATCGATGTATGCCTTTATTGCATGCAACCGCTTAGGCTGTTCCGGATCTACGAGGACCATTGGCACAATGAAATGCGAGGTCTGAGAGTTAGTTTTCAAGCTCGGCAAGTGGACCCCTACGCTTGTCGGGCGTGGTCGTTTCCCGATACAGAGTTTTCATGGATTTTATCAGCGGCTCCTACCACCTTCTTGGGCGGCTTTGCCGGGCAATCTCGTAGAAAGTGTCCAGAGGACCCACAATAAAGACATAATTGCATCTGCCGTCTTCTTTCACGTTCCTTTTGAGTTAGAGGTCCTTTAACCCCTCCGATTTGCATTGGCTCAGAGGCTTCAGCCCCCTTGAGGTTAGCGTGGGTCTTGACCAACACCCGGGTCTCAAACTTGGACCGATCTGCTTTTCTGTTTTGCAGTCTGTGATCCAATTGGACCACTAAGTCTATATATTCTGAGCATTCTTGGGGCGGATTTACAACTTGGGCCAGGACATCTTTAAGTTCTCCGCGTAGACCTCGATAAAATAACGTGATTCTTTTATCCTCTGGCCACCCAGTTTCCACAATTAGTCTATTAAAGGTTGCAATGTAGGATAGGAGGTCTTGATTGCCCTGTCGCAGAGATAGAAGTTCGTCATCCAGAGCCTGCCCCTGGGAGTGACGAGCAAATAACCTTTCCATGCTTACTTGAAATCCTTGAAAATCATGAAGAATCGGGTCATCTTGAGTTACCAGTGGAACTGACCAATCGGCAGCACTGCCGCTGAGATATGACAATACAAAGGCTACCTTGGTCTGGTCGTTAGGGAAGGCCCCAGGTCTGCATAGGAAATGCAAACGACACTGATTCATGAATACGGCGAATCGTTTGGGGTCCCCAGCAAAGCGTTCGGGTGGGGCCAGCGGCATGTTTCCAAGTAGATTAATCTGCACCGGGTTACTGGAAAGCACAGGAGCGGGGTGCCCCTGGAACCGGGTAAAGGAGTTTGTCCAGCTTGACCTTGCAAAAGCTGTCTAGCCAGGTCATCAGCTCTTTCCTATGTTACAATCACTTCCCTCCTGAGAGCATTAGTCTCTTGACGAGCGGCGTGTACTTCGGCCCGTAATTCCCCCAGTAGTTGGGCCAACTGGTCAGTCTCAGAAGTTTCCATAGCGCCTGGGTGGGAATTTGTAGGAAGGCTTCGCGTTCTGTAACGCTCACCTGGCTCCCACGGAGGCGCTGGTCTAGTCTGGGTTGCTGTGGCCTCTTCAAGCGTGATGCGCAGAACTCGGACCACCGATTGAACAGGACCCCCAAATCTTGCTTGTCTGGCCCGTAGGAATATCCTTCTGCAGATGAGAAAGGGGATTAACTGTCTGCAGAATAGTGAGCTTGCTCCCCCTTTCCCCCTTCGTTCTTCTGACTTCCTCCAAAACCCCCGGTTTAAGCTCACCTTATGGTTTGGAAGGATGAACTCTCCATCCTGCTTCTGGTGCAGGGGCGCGCGTTCGTCCAGTTACTTCACTGGTTTTCAGAATGGCGCTGGCAAAATCCACTTGACTTTTCTGAGCGATACGCCATAAGTATGAAGATTCAAAAGTTCAAGTGTGAGCCTCTTTTTATGTTGTCTTCCTAACCTGTGATCTGTCCTTTATTTCAGGTGCAGAACGAAGGCGATGCGTTGAGGGGTTAAATTGCCGATGGTAAAATCAGGTGAGTTAGTGATGAGGGCGACCCCTCTAAATGTCTTTATAATTCCCCAGTAATGTCTTTTGTCCTTTCCCCATAGGGGCCGGGGGGCGGTACCTGCCAACGAAGCGGCGCCGACCCGAAATGTGGAATGGTTCACCAAGAAAAGCCGGTAAGTATTATGGCTGAAAATTCGGCTTTCCTCCTGTGTTCCCTCTGCTCACCTTTTGTCTCTTCTTCTCTCCCCTAGGTGCAGAGATGTGGTGACCGGTGTTGACAGCCGCGATGGAGCCGGGAGATGTCTTTGTTTGAGGACAGGTGAGTGAAGCGCGGCGCTGCAGCGAGCAACGCAATGCTTTTAAATGGAAGTCTTTCTTCAAGAATGCTGGCGTGAAGATTCCGGATGCAGGTAAGAAGTTTGAATAAGTTCTTGGTTTTCACCTTTCTCTTCTCTTCTTTCCTTACAGGTGTTCCAGGTTCGAGGCGGGCGTGGCTGGAGTCCAGGTGCAGGAGCAGACACGGTGAGTGTTCAGCTGCTGGGATGCAGAACAACGCGAAGCACGTGTGGCTGTCCGGGTGTGGCTTAAATAGCCTTGGAAGAAGTCCTAGGTAAGTATTCTTCCACAGCCCCACCCAAGTAACAAAATAGTCCCTTCAGTAAAATAGTCCCTCCTAAGCCTCATTTGGCTTGGGTCTTCATGCAGCATGGTCTGCATCAGGTGAGTATGCATCATGGTCTGCATCAGGTAAGTGCACCAAACACTTTCCTTTATGAGCCTGGCGCCTATGGCGCCAGGACTGATGTCCAACATGAGCCTGGCGCCAAAGGCGCCAGGACAGAGTCCAAAGAGCCCCTATAAGGGGCCGCTGGGCTTTTACCCGGGGGCATGATGCCTGCTCCCGGGGGTGCTGGACCTGGCCTGGTGCTCCGGGGGTAGGCATCATGACATTGGGTTAGGTGACCAAGCAAGTGAAGTTGGTGCTGCAATTAACATTGGTGTGGATAGAGATTGGTAGTACATAGGCATATTAAGTTGTGGTGTGGTGCAGGATGATAGAGAAGTTGTGGCAGGCTAATGTGTTGTAGTAAGTAGGTGCCAATAACAATAGGGGAGAGTGGCGCATGGCGACCAAAATATTCAGATATAAAACATAAACAATCACTGTCCGGTCAGTCTAGCAGATTACGGATACAAAATGTGAATCAGCCAAGATAAAAGGCAGCAGTACTATACAAAGCATTTCATAAGAACAGCTTAAACGACAATATTTTTACGCCAGTCATAGATTAGTACATAGTAGCAAGATGCATGACATCATGTAAGGCAATCAAAATGAAAGCGATTATACATATATTATCTATACATGCATGTATTAATTAGATAGCCATAGAGTACTGCGCAAGATTCAGGCTAGGACTAGCATTGAATTTTCATTGGTTAGCATTACTAGAGTCAGAACGTAAATAATCAAAATGGCATGTTGCGACTGTTCATGTGAATTGTATGCCGAAGTTGTGAAGCACAGTTGTTAACCATGGCACTGTTGCGGGTAGTGAGTTGACAGAGTTACTCATGTGAGTGATGAAATGAGAGATGTAGAAATACCCCGGATGATGATAGAAGGTGTAGCAAGTCTAAAATATACGAGGTTAATGGGCATGCGTTGCGTAGCTTACCGGTATAGGTGTTAGGCGACGGGAGTAGCACGGTTATGCGGGAGATGTAAGGGCAGAGATTCTGGATCAGGTCTCTTTTGGCTCATGACAGGCTCAGGACAGGTATGATGAGCCTTTGTGGAGATGCCTCCATCGAAAGGGCCGGTGTGCGCCTGCCGGCGCGGGATTGGACAGTATGTGGTTACGTGTAACCAATCCGGTGCCTGGAGGCACTGAAAACAAGGAAGTTGTTTCAAATCCTATCTGATGAACGTGGAAAACCATCTTTGTCGATGGTTGGCCTCGTGGCATCAAATGGTGACGCTGCGATCTCCCGCGTGGCAAGTGGAGTATTGCAATAATGCAGGTCAGGCGAACAAAGGTACAAATATGTTGCTTAAAGGAACAATATTCAAAATCATCCACAGTGTGGATGGATGACACAGCTGGTCTTTGCTTTGTTGGTGGTACAGCCTCTGGGCTTACCTCTTGTTGTGGAAGGTGATTTGTCTGCTGGGCACTGCTCCTGCAGTGCTGTGGGGAGCTTCTGCTCCTACAGAGGCACTCTACTTCAATGTCCCAAACCTTGACACTGGGCCAGACAGCCTTCTCGATCCTTCCTTGATTTACAGGAGTTTTTCTGCTGCGCCACACTATCAGCCCTTCTCTTTTACGGGTCCTGACTTACTAAAGTTGCGACGTCGAACATCCAGACTTTATACATATATACATTGGCAGCACTGCCTGCAGTCTATTCACTACGTATAGCCAGCCTTCATGATTACTTAGTCTATTTGCATTACAACTTCTATTTTCTTCAGTGTTCTTCGCACGTGCAATCTTTATTTCACACATGAAATGCTTACTCAATTCTTTATTTCGTCATCAGTTTTCATAAGGTCTATGCATTCTCTTCTATGATCATTCTTCTTAGTGTGTCACTCTAATTTCTTGTGACGTTACCAACCTCTTGTATTCATCGCTTCACACTTCTTTAGGGACTTCCCTTAAGAGACTATCATCGCTCCTCGAGTACATCCTGTAGGGCTTTCTCAATGGATACCTTGTTTCGAGAATTCTTCGTGGGATATTTACCATTACTGGCGTTGTGCAAGTCGCAATTTCCGGCTTCCAACATATAGGCAGAATATGGGCGGGATTTCCGGCAGAGGCATTTGGCTTCTCCTCTACAGAGATTTTCCATTAACAGCATGATGATTTAAGGGCATCTTTAGGCTGAATGTATAACTGCTCTCTGTTACAGGCTCACAATCCAGCTGAACCTTAATGACGATTTCTGTAAAATATATCCTATGTAATTCTGCAATAACCGAAAATAGAAAATGACAATCCTGTAACAAGTGTCAGTCAACCACTCAGGAAACATAAAGAGGCTCCATGCTAACCAGTGTCTCCATTTGAGACAGGAGCACACAGTACTCTGAGCCATTCTGATTTAAACTCCCAAAAACTCCAAAGTCTCCAAGAGGAGACATTGGGGGTCATTACGAGTTTGGAGGCAGCCATGCTGCTATTAGGGTTCCTTGAATGGGGACTTACCGGGTCATTCCAACCTTGGAGGACCCGGTAAGTCCCTCTTCAAAATACCCATCCCCATTGCCATTCGAGCCCCCAAAGAGCTCAATGGGAATGAGGAGGGAGCTAATAACGGGCCCATTATTAGCTCCCTGCTCCTTTAGCGGCTCCTGCTAAGGGCGGCTGGTAAAGCCAGCCACCCTTAGCAGGACCCACTAAGGGACCTCGGAAAACGACAGTAAGGGGTTTAACAGCACTGGCATCCTTACCAGCGCCGTTAACCCCTTACCGCCGCACTCGTAATTACCCCCATTGATTTCATGCATCATCTAAATACAAGCACCCAGATACATTCTCTCCAGTATTTGTCTTATTAAAGTCAGCCTCTACACTATAGTGAACTCTGGTGTGCATATAATAATACTGATTTAATCATAAGAAAAACTATACTTTGTCCTTCACACTGCACTAGGAAGGAACTCCTTTCTTCCCTTCCCTCTACATCATGTACCTTATCATAGGTCAGGAAGTAAAATTGTCAGAGGGAGATATTTCCAGAAGAAAGGCCAAGTAGTGGCTCCTGTTGATGCCAAAGGGATAGAGAAGCCAGGGTAATGAGCTGAGACACATTTCCCATTTTCCACAACAAAGAGAAGGCCTTCCTCCTCTGCTGCAATATCTTCATATGAGCATCCAAGTGGAGTGAGAAAGGACGAATAGAAAGACATAGAAGGAGAAATAGCTTTCTAGGCCTTATAGTTCTCCCTCATCGGTTTGGAGACAGAATTTCCAACACCATCTGGAGCCTAATGAAATTGCCCGAGGATTCCTTGTGTGAATTGTACTTCTCCTGGAGAAACCTCCTTCAGAAAAAGAGCATTATCTCTCCTCGGATGGGGGACGAGAGCAGAACCTTCTTCCTCACTCTCTGCTTGCCAATAATCCTAATCTCCCAAAAACGTTCTGAGAGTGACTACTTATTTGCTGGGAACATCATTTGTACCTCTACTGCTCTCTAGAAGCGTGTTCCATGAAGACTCTTTAAGAATATTAAAGGATCATATTGTCAGGACAACAAAACTACACCTGAGTGCAACTTCTGGGGCACCAATGGTCCCGGGATGAATATCAGTTTCTAAACCATCAATCAGCCCCACACCTCAAGTACACAAGAAGGGATCCAAACAGATTGGAAACACAAGCACCTTTTAAACCTCCTTGTATAATTTTGGTAATGTGGACGGAACGGCAGGATTATCTCCGAAGTGTCGTGGAAATTTGGTCAGTTGCAACACAGCGAAAATACAATTATTACTCAATGATAAAAGGGACTATCCATTCAAGGTTGTATACAAATATCTACTTTATTATTATCACAAAAGACAGTTCTAGTAACACTGCAAATTACATCCCATCCTGTAAATGAATGCAGAGGACAGACAGTTTCAAAGAAGGAAAAGTCATACACTCTGGAAACTGACAGGCAGGCATTCGGTATGGTGAATAATCGCAACAGTCAAGGATACTTGGCTTCAGCACAAGGGGAGTGATGAATCTTAAAATATCTCTAGGGGGCTTCAGAGAAGGACCAAGGGGACAGAACAATAATGCACCTTGTGCTGTAAATGTTCTTGGTGGTTGACAGGGTCAAGTCGGTTTCAGGGCACTTTGCAGCTTCTGTAACAGAGTTCAAGATGGGAGACAGCTGCAGGTATCAGGCAGCAAACAGTTTGGTGAGCAAAGGTGAGCCGATGGCTGCAGGCTGGCCTACATGGTGGCTCTGGATCAGGAATCATTGTCTCAGTGCTGGTCGGCGGTTCTGAAGTACTGGTCGAGACGTCTTGGGTGGCCTTAAGCGACTGCAGTTGATTGCAACTCGAGGGACTCGACTGGCTCTAAAATGTCCTTTAAAGCGGACGTCGGTAGATGGTTGTCAATGCGCTTCTCCTAGATTCTTCACTGGGCTTGTGTCGCCCTTTAAGGCGGATGGCCCAAAGCTGAGGAGTGTGTTGCAGGCAGCTGCATTGCAGCTGCCTTGTCCTTGGTTTAGGGTTCCGAGACTCTCTGGCACTTTCCAACTAGGAAGCTTGTTGGCGCGCTGTGTGCTGGCTGGCTACCAGTTCTGGAGCTGTTGGACGATCCTCTGGATTCAGCATCTCCCTCTGTTCCCTGGGAGATGTTTAGGAGAAGGATTGTGCTTCCCTGTTGGAGGTCCTGACTTTCCTTCACTGGTGGAAGATGTAAATCAGACTTACCTTTAGCCAGGGTCCAATGCGAAGTTACTCTTGTTACTCCTTGCAAAGTATTCAGATAATGTGCAAAAAGGGGGGCTAGGCCCTCTTTTAAAGCCAAATGAACAACAGGGGTTGGTGTAGGCTAAGCCTACGTTAATGAACCAATCCTGGGTCCCCACCGACAATCTCCTGTATGCGTGAGGTCATAACCAGAGTGCTTTGCAACAGAAGAGGTAAAGGTGTGAACATTTAATACTAAAATCCAGTCTTCCTGTCCGTTGTGTGTCAACAGGTCCCTCTAGTTAATGGAGCTCTCTGAGGGTCCTGATTAAAGCAGCAGGTCTCCCTTGAAGCTGAAGTGAGACTGGACCTTCTGGCCAGGTCAAAGCACATACCGCTACCTTCTGAATGGGGTCCCCCTGCTGGGATGACTACTGTAAAAACGCAGTCCCAGACATGACATTTCCTTGTCAATCAATACTTAGGGAAGGAGCTGGCTTCAGGTTGACACAATGCATACAAAAGGTTGTTGGGGTTTCCTGTCTCCTTTGCTAGCCTCTGCAGCCAGGCCCCATGTGGGACTGTTTGAAATACTCTCTGATTAGTGTGTAAATTGCTGCCACCAGCTACAAGGCTCAACAAAAGAACAGGCGGATACATGGAGCCTTTCATAGTTAATTAGGCTGGCGTTGGCAGGGGAGAAGTCTGGCACTCCCCCTTCTGGAGACACATTGTGTACTCCTACTGTCATATCCCAACTAAACATGGCAGGGCAGACTACGCCTGTAAGATATGTCCACACAGAGCATACAGGTCTATGCATATGTTGTGCGATGAGCATAGGAAGATGTGTACTGATTACGCCCTGACATTTTCCAGAGGTTGATCTACCATCATTCAATTTCCTTTAGAATTTCTAAAAAGGCCAGGCGAGCGCATACCCACTGTGCAGATGGTTGAATCCCTCAAAACTGCAACAGGGGATCACATGCCCAGACGTCCACCCCAATCCGGTATGACAAAGTGAAGCAATAGGATTTCTTGGGAGCGGTGTTCCTTCCCATTGAACCATAATAAAAGAGCTGCTTGACAAAAATAAAGAAATGTGGGAGCAACTTCTTCCCCTTTCAAGAGGTGCAGACACCTCATATTCAGAGGGGCATGGTAATTACTATAAAGTCACCGAAAATAACCATTGTAGCCTTCCTCTCGCTCACCCTTGCAACATATCATGTAACCATGCATAAATAATTGTAACTCAGTTTAGCCATCAACAAGCAAAACAGCCATTTCACTATTGCAATTGTATTATTGTTCAAGGGACGAATAGAACGTCAGTCATTGACATTGAAAGCAATTCACCATCTTAAATCAGCTTCTCCGGCTGATGCCATACCCTTACCAATTCTTCAAAACACTTCTAATGAACTGATAGGCCATATTACCACCGCTGTTAATGCATCCTTTGTCACTGGTGTGATTACTGCTTCTTTGAAACATGTGGTGGTCATCCCTCTGCTGAAAAAGCCCTCCTTAGATCCTGAGGTGCAGGCCAACTATCGCCCGATTTCCCTCCTTCATTTTTTGATGAAAGTTCTGGAAGCCCTTGTTTCTCCGCTCCTATCTAAATTTCTGGAAACCTCCAGTTGTTCTGATTCTTTCCAGTCCAGATTTCGACCCAGGAGAGGGACTGAATCTGTGCTTAATTCAGTACTTGATGACCTGCAGCGCTTGGTAGATCAGGGCAGTATCGAAGCAGTCCTGTTATGATATGATATGATATGATATGATAGTTTATTTATATAGCGCCTATACACAATGTGTTTCAAAGCGCTTCAAGGCAAGGAAGGGAACAAGGGAAAATACAACGACAGGCCATGAACAGTAAGGATGTGAAATTAACTATCGTACTCGGCCTGATGTCATTTCAGATAGTGCAACATAGATAAGGGAGGGGGAGAGTGGGAAGGAAATGGAAACAGACAGGCGACTACCGTACTAGGCCTGACGACATTTCTGGTAGAGCCGGAGGAAAACAAAAGGTGAGGGAGAGGGGTGCAGAAAGGGAGGGGAGGAACAAAACAAGTGAATATCGTACTAGGCCTAACAACGTTTCAGATAGTGCTGGAGGGATGGGGGGCAACAGTAAGGGGATAGGGGAGCGACAGACGAGGTTGGTATCATAGTAGGCCCAGGGACAATTCTGATAGAGTAAGTGCATAGAAGAAAGTAAAGGGGAGGAGGGGAGGAGATAGGAAAAGTGAGAGGGGAGGGGAGTGGAGGAGAGAACAGAGAGTAAGCAGTCAAAAAGAGTGGAGAAACAAGAGAGGAGAGCGAATACAATTGCAGAAGTCAGTCGTAACACATAATGTTGCAAGCCAGGATACAAGATGAAGATGGAACAACATGATTCAGGGCCACCATGAGTACAAGATGCAAAGGAAGTCCAGCATGAGAATTGAGAAAGGGTGACGCACCGTGAATCAATGAAGTCCATAAAAGTAAAATCCAGCATTGGCCACAAGACGGTGATGGTGAAACCAGAATGTATCAGGACAGACTCCTGTGTGCAGGAAGGGGGGGTGCACAAGGGAACAACACGGGGGGGACCAGAGAGGGTGGGGATGGCCTGTTGGGGCAGAGGGTGTAAACCCTTGTTAGATCTCTCAGCTGCTTTCAATACGGTTCACCATGCTACCCTGATCTCCCGCCTCTCTGCGGCCGGCCTTTCAGGTCAAGTTATAAATTGGCTTAAGGCCTTTCTGGCCGATAGATCTCAATCCGTGTCCTTGCCCCCTTCTGTTCTGTTGCAGTTTCTTTATTCTGTGGGGTTTCCCAGGGCTCTGCACTCTCCCCTATACTGTCTACATCAGACACCTCCTGCGTCTTATTCAATCGTACAGGTTCTGTTATTATTCTTACGTGGATGATACCCACATTCTTGTCTGCCTTGACCTTACTCAGACTGAAACAGCTAGTCGTCTCAAAAGATGCCTTGAGGACCTGGGAGCCTGGATGGGAAGTAACTGGTTAAAGCTGAACGGCAGTAAGACTGAGGTCTTGGTTTTGGGCACTACATCTCTGCACCTGTTCTGGACCACTGAGTTCTGGCCCTCGTCCCTGGGCCCTCTCCCCACCCCTGTTACATTGGTTAGAAACCTGGGGGTTAGATTTTCTGCATCCCTTTCTATGGATGAGCAAGTGGCAGCAGTATGTAAATTCGGCCATTTCAAGCTCTGCATTCTCCATAAGGTTCTTCCTGTTATCCCGGCAGCCTGCCACACGCCAATGGTTGCCACTTTAGTTTTAAGTGTGCTATACTTCTGAAATTCCCTTTACCTGGCCCAGCTCTGCTATCTGATCAAGCAACTTCAGCTGCTGCAGAATGCGGCAGCCAAAGCAATCCTTCATCCCTCCTTTGGAACACATATGTCTCCTTTAACTAGGAAATTGCACTGGCTTCCGGTGGCAGACAGGATCTCTTTCAAGTCTTTGTGTATGGTACACCAGGCTTTCTACAGCAGTGGTGCGGAATATTTGCAAACTAAGTTCTCATGCTATGTACCTACTCGAGCCTTGCACTCTCAATCAGCTCACCTAGTAGCCATACCCAGTTACCGGCGTACTCAAACTGGAGGACGGGCCTTCTCTGTCGCTGCTGCAAAGGCCTGGAATGACCTTTCTTTTGTTCTCTGCAGCACTATTGATCACTTCATGTTCCGACGTCTACTGAAAACAACTTTATTTAAATTAATTCTCGCCTCTGTCAGAACGTCCTATCTTGCTATCTAGCGCCAAGATGCCTTAGTGTGTATGTGCGCTCTCTAAGTTTGGTTAACATAACATAACATAACAGTGATTAGACATTGGCTTGTGCAGATGTCTCATTTGTACACTTCACACATCTACCCACCCAGGTCTGCCAAAGCTCTGTCAAAGGTCTTTGACATAAAGTGGCTTGTGCGAAAAGGTTTTGGCTGTAGCTAGGCTACAATTTAAGCAATGATTCATTCTTAGCAGCATTTGTGTATTCATGAGACAATTTTCTTCAGAAACTCTCTGGGTGAATAGAATAGTGTGAATGAATTCATTTGAAAATAGCAATAGCCAGTGCAAGGTACCCATGGATGAACAAGCAAAAAAAAACATGAATGAGTGGGGAATTTCGTTTGTATAATGTGGAGCGTACTCATGAATATATGGGATAGGCCTTGGATGAGATGGATAACTACATACTTATTACCTCAAACTGTGTTTTTGAACTGCCACTTCGGTGGCCTATTATTTTATTTCATTTTATTTCATATTTTTGATAAGGCACAAACCTTGAAAAAGGCATTATTGTTCAACTGAAGAAGCTAGTACAGCACAAAAAGATAAAAGTGAGTAATACATTGCATGCAACATTTAAAAGGCTAAAATACTATGGGCCTCATTACAAGTGAAGTGGTAAGGGGCTAACGGTGCTGGTAAAGGTGCCGGTGTCGTTAACCCCGTACCGCCTCATTACGAGGGGCCCGTTGTTAGCACCATCCCCATTTCCATTGAGCCCTATGGGGCTCAAATGGGAATGGGGATTAATTTTTACCAGGTCCATGGAATGGGCAATTACCGGGTCCGCCAAGGTCGGCATGACCCCGTAATTGCCCATTCCATGGACCCGGTAAAAATTAATTACTGGCGGAAGCCGTGACCTTAATAACGGCACAGCTACCGCCAGGGTCCTAATGAGGTCCTAGGTGCCTCATTCCGAGTTTGGTGGTTAATCTGTCCAATTACCACCAAAGTCGTTTACTATTACCACCACTTTTTCCTGTGGATACGGCACGCTAATTCAGCAGTCAGTGAATCTTCCAGATCTTCCAAATATTATAATTTGTAAGTGTGAAAAAAAAATCAGTAATTCAAAAAAGTGGCATCAGCGGTACGGCGGATTACGGGTGCCGGCAGAGCAGTGTTGATCCCCATTCATGGAGTCACATAGGACTCCATGAGGGGATTTGCCGTTGTTACTGCCACCGGCAATGTTGGTGGCAGTAACAAGGGCTTGTTTGGCCGGTAGGGCACCTGGCTTACCTCCAGCATTTAGCTGGATGTAACCTAGGTGCCCCACCGGGACTCCCGTAGTCGGGCGGTCCGGTAGAGTGCGGGTATCCTCGGATACCGGCACTTTATTACTGGACCGACCAACTCGGAATGAGCCCCATTGCTTTACCATTTTTAGGGAACAGCTGAAAAGATGGAGCATGATGTAGAAAATTCGGCAAAGCATTCCAAATATGAAGAATGACTGCAGAGCATGCCTAATTCACGGTGCTGGTTGTCTTAACATATGCATTTTAAGGGCAGAAAAGAACTGTGCTTCTAGTTGTATGTTCAATGCCAGAAGTAATCAGTTTCTGAGAGAGGCATGTATGGCTTTAAAAGCAATACAGCACTTAACTTGAATCCTGGTTACAAAGGATAGCAAGTGCAGTGATTTTAAGATTGGTGAGATGTGATCGATTTATGTTTGCACTGACAATAAGTCAAGCTGCATTTAGAAATTGTTTTTCGTGACCAAGGAGGGATTTTCCTTCACCAATGTGGAAGAGCAGCAAGGACTGTAAAACGAAACAAAATGACTCAGATGGGGGAAACAGAATAAGAAGATTGGTATTGCACAGCTTCACTGTTCTTGGACACATGAAATTTCTTATGAGGTTAAGAATGTACCCAAATAAAATGAGCAAGCAGACGATACATATTAAGGTGAAGTACCATTCTTACAAAGAAGAGAGACAATGTTGAACTACTGCCTCTTGAACCCGGTGTGAGCACAGGAGAACGTTTATTTTGGATTACTTGAATGTTGAATTAGCAGCAAACATCTATGATTCAATCACATCCAGGCATCCCTTCTGGAGATTGTTAGGCAAAATCATATGCAGTACCCTTTGGGAACACCACACACAATTAAGACTACAAGTGAAAGTACAAATTCACCTTTTGGACAAGCCTGTACTACACAGTAAAGTGGTAGTGATGGCTGAGCAGCCAGACATATCTCAGGAGTAAAGTGAGCAGTATCAATAGTTACACAAAGGACAACAATTACAATGGTTCAAACAAACACTGACTCAAGGTTTTTGAGTAAAAGAATATACATTTATTTAAACATCAGTTATAAAACATTTCACTATTATCAAGCAGTTGAAAAATGACAATCTCAATACACTACACCACACCCAATAGATTCTGGACAACTTAAGCCCAAAATGAAGTGTGAGCAAAATGGCACTCCAGTAATTTAAAAGGGAGGGAACGACAAAGTAAGACAAAAGTTGAGCAGCACCAACAAGTAAGTAAGCAGGGCAATCTAGAAAAAGTAACTACAGTGAGGAAATCAAATCAAGAGGCCTGGGCAATGTCTTTGCAGAGGATCACACAGTTCAGAGTAGTTCGCGGTTAAGTCTTTGCCAAGAGTTCAGAGCGAAGTTGGTCAGACGAAAAGTTACTTTAAAGAATAGAGAAGGACAAGCTCTCGGATTGGCAAAAGATTTCCAGCACTTTTACAACGGTCGGATGGAACGAACAACCAGAATTGAACAATACCTTAAATGGAGAAGAAGGCTGTAGCCGAAGCGAACGTTCCTGGCAGGTCACGCAGGCTCACGGTTCCTGAAGCGACTGTCGGACTGGCATGAAGTAGGAAGACTGGAGGGTCCTGCACTGCCCAGGGAAGAAACCAGCAGCAGAGCAAAGCAACGAATAAAAGGTGCACTCCATAAAATCCAAGCAGCGTCAGGTCGTCCTGGCTATCCGGTTCACTGTAGCTGTGCACAGCAAATTCGACCAGAGGAGGGAGGCCTGGCTTGTAGTTTGGTGAACTGGTTGATCCCACTAGGTCAAGGGGAGATGATTCCTTGCAGATTTCCTTGTCATTGAAGTTTGGAGATTTGGACCCGCAGCAGGGCTTCACCGGGAGGTTCAGTTGTGGTAGAGGTCCTCTTCTGTCAGCTTCTCTTCAGTTCTCTCGATCCAGTGGCGACTCTGCCTTCTCAGTCACAAGACCTGCTTTTTATGCAGTTTTACCCCATTCACACAGCCTGGCTCTCAATCACACAGCAGGGTGGCTGTCCCGGCGGGACAGTCATCACAGCCAATCACACAGAGTGTGACATGGGTATCCAAGGAGACCCTGTGCAGGGAGTCTCAAACCCCTCGTCACATCATGCCCCCCTCAGACATTCAGGTGCCTAAGCAGGGCTTCTGTTCAGAAAACCGCCAAAGGGCGGCGAACAAAGGAACCAAACCTGGTTTGGCGCGCAGAGTAAAACATGAGAAAGACTTTTACAAAAAGAAATGCCGAATAAACCCAGCCTGAACCAAATAAAAGTAAATGTGGTCCAGCGGGTTTAAGTTTCGAGGCTACTAAAATAGCCTAAAACAGTACCAAGGCCATTTAAGTAGACCGCAGTAGGAAAAATAGGGTAGATACCACTGCCACCAGCCAAATCTTAATAAAAAGAGAACAACACAATGTTCCATGAGTAGCAGACACACATGGATAACTATGAACCCTTTCCAGAACTCCATGTAAGATAGTTGTACTGGGTCTGTGGATTTTAAAAAGACTAATAAAGTCAATAGCAACTTTACATGTTCTGGGAGACAGTAGTCAGTCCCAGAAAATGGAGTTTAAAGTGGGAAGTCTGAAAAAGACAACCCTGTGTCACTGCACTGAAGGTGCTGTGTAACACACAGGAATAATTATGATGCCTATGTAGTAGGTGAGGCTCCACAGTCTATAAACACAAACATGTTAAACATACACAGCAAAACACATGTAAGAGTGGGAAAAAAGGCTCACACTCTTACCAGGTGAAAAAAATAAATCCTAGAAATCCAGCAAAGCTGCTGAGGGACTCAGTAGGTAAGGGAAATTAGACATTCTGGAGAATTCTCCCAAACCCCCCCCCCCATTCAAACAGACCACCAACCCTTGAGAGAGTTAACCCCTAGACGGGAGGATTTAATCCACTCCTGGATGAATCTCTTCACTCTAGTCGGTTATTAACATCCTAGAGAGACCATCAGCATTTTGGTGGTGACATCCTGACCTGTGCTCAATGAAAAATGAAGACGAAATCAAACCCTTGTAGGCAGATTGACCATCTTACAAGTTTTGGGTTCTCCCCTTTCATTTGCATTAACTATCTCATGGGTTGGTGGTCTGTTTGAATCACAAAAGTATGGTCTAAACATCTTCAAAGACTACACAATGGCAAAACCTTCATGCTCTATGGTTGCCCACCTTGTTTCTGGTTCCTTCAGTTTCCTACTGATAAAGCAAATGGGGTGCTCCCTACCTTTCTCATCCAGGTGACTAAGGACTGCACCTATACCTGTATTGGATGCTTCTTTCTGCACAATTAAGGGTTGGTGATAATTGGGAGCTCTTAGGACTGAAGCTTGACAAAGACCTTTCTTCAGGTTTTCAAAGGCTTGGATGCACTCCTCATTCCATCTAACTTTTTTAGGGAATTTTGGAGAGGATATCACATTCAAGGGAGAAGCTGTGGACCCATAGTTCTCTATGAAATTCCTGTAGTACCCAGTGAGACTTAGGAAGGCTCTCACTTGGGTTTGAGTAGTAGGGGTGGACCAGTTCTGTACAGCTTGTACTTTGCTAGGCAGTGGCCTTATTTTACCTCCTCCTACCTCATGATCAAGGTAAACCACTTTGCTCTGACCAATTTGACATTTGCTTGCCTTTATGGTGAGATGGGCCTGCTCAAGAGCCTGCAAAACATATCCTAAGTGATCAACATGTTCTTTCCAAGTAGGGCTGAACACTGCAATGTCATCCAAGTATGCCATGCAGAAGTCCTCCATCCCATTCAGAACATGATTGACCATCCTTTGGAATGTAGCAGGTGCATTCTTTAATCCAAAAGGCATAACCTTAAACTGGTAGATGCCTGCTGAGGTGGAGAATGCAGTTTTCTCCTTGGCATGGTCTCTCAGGTCTATTTGCCAATTGCCTGACATCAGATCAAAGGTACTTGGCTGCACCAAGCCTGTCCACCAGTTAATCTGTCCTTGGCAAAGGATGGGCATCAGTCTTGGTGACTGCATTTAGAGCTCTATAGTCCACACAGAATCTCAACTCCTTGGATCCTGCCTTTGGTACTAGAACAACTGGACTAGACCATAGACTGGTAGCGGGCTCTATAACCCCGAGATCAAGCATCTTGTTGACCTATCCTTTGATGTGGGATCTCACATGTTCTGACATTCAGTAACCTCTGCTTTTCACAGGTAAACAGCCTCCAGTGAGAATATCATGCTGGCTCCAATGGGCCAGTCCTGGTGAAAGTGAAAACAGGGAGGCACACTGATTTAACAGAACTTTGCACTCCTCCTGTTGTTCACATGTCAGTTAAGAAGAGAGATTGACTCCTTCTATGTTCTCATCTAGAGGTTGGCCTCTGAGGAGGTCAGGTAGAGGTTCACTCTCCTCCTCCTCTTGAGTTGAAGCTACAAGCAAAGCTCCCACTTCTGGTCTCGAGACATGTGCTTTCAAATGGTTGGTGTTAAAGACTCTGGGAGCCTCCTTAGGGCTGCCTAAATCCACCAAATAGTTCACCTCTCCAAGTCTGCCCACAACCTTGAAGGGTCCTATCCATTTGTCCTGCAAGGCCCTCTGCATTGTTTGCACCATAACTAAAACAAGCTGGTCTTGAGTAAACTGAACCATGCTGGCCTTCTGGTTATGCCAATGTTTGACCAGAGCCTGACCTGCTTTTAAGTTATCACTAGCTTCTGCCATCATGTGTGACATTCTCCTCCGGAGACCTATCACATAGTCAGTCACTCTGACTGGCTTGGGGGAAGGAGCACTCAACAACCCTTCCTTAATCACGGCCAAGGGGCTCTGATTGGATGGCCATAGAGAAGTTCAAAGGGACTGTAACCAACTCCCTCCTGAGGGACATCTCTATAAGCAAAGAGGAGGCATGGCAGTAGAAGGTCCCACTTTCTTTTAAGGGGCTCCTCTAAAGCACCTATCATGCTCTTCATAGTACGATTAAAGCTCTCTACCAGTCCATTTGTCTGTGGATGGTCAGCTGTAGAGAACTTGTAAGTGACACCACAGTTTTTCCACATGGCTTGCACATGGCTATAGTGGGACATAAAATTGGAACCCCTGTCAGATATCACTTCCTTAGGAAATCCTACAATGGTAAAAATACCAAGTAGAGCCTTAGCCACAGCCTGAGCCGTAACAGTCCTCATAGGTATGGCTTCAGGGTACCTAGTAGCATGGTCTACTACGACCACAATAAACCTGTTCCCTGAAGATGTGGGAGGGTCAAGGGGGCCAACAATGTCAATGCCCACCCACTCAAAAGGAACTCCCACCCCTGGGAGAGGCACCAGGGGTGCCACATTCTTGGCTCCACTCTTGCCAGAGGTTTGGCAAGTGTGACAGCCCCTAATGAATTTGTCAACTTCTGAACCCATTTTAGGACAGTAGAAGTATAAGGAGAGCCTTTCCTTGGTCTTTTTGAAACTCAAATGACCAACCAAGGTCATGGGACAACTGTAGGAACTGGAATCTGTTTGCTAGGGTTACTACATGTTTTTGCAGTCCCCAGGGACAGACTCAATCGATTCACTGTAGAAAAGGCCATCTTCCCAGTGCAACTTATGCTTCCCAGGCTCTTGTCCATCGAGCTGAGAAGCTGCTTGTAGGCGAAGACCTTCAAGAGTAGGACACTCTCTTTGTCCTTTGCTGAAGTCTGCCCTGTTGGGTCCACCTTCTGCCAGTGAAGACTGCAGCTCAGGATGGTCAACAGGGTTGAGATCTCCAACTAAAACAATGTCTTCCTCCAGGTCTGACTCTTCAGAAACTGGATAAACCACACAGGGTTGTACTTCACAATCTGCCTCAGCAGGTGGAGGAGTCACAGGTGTGATTTTGGACAATCTTGCGGATGTCCTTTTTGGTAGCACAGGGGTGCTAGCTGTCTTTATCTTGGAGGTCTTGGGTTTCCCCTTTGCCTCTTTATTTCCAGAAATAGCAGTGAGCAACTCCTGTGGAGTGGGGGTGATAGCTTCCTATATCTCCTCCCTGGAGAGCCTCTCAAGGTCCTCTCCCTTGCAGGCCTAGTGAGCTCCTGTTTCCTTTTACTGGGAGGCCTGGGGGTACTAGACACAACTCCAAGAGTTTTCAGGTCATTACCCAACATGACTTTCCCGGGCACTTCACTCTGCACACTGACAGGTATCTTGACAGTCATATCATTACACTGGATGAGAGCTGGTAACTGGGGAAGCATTTGCACAGGGCCTCCAGTTAACTTGGTTGGGCATTTGGGTGCTTTAGAAACATTCTCCACCTTGAAACATGATTCATCAACCACAGTTATGCTGGCTCCAGTGTCTCGGTTGGCACGAGTCTCCTGGCCATTCACAAGAACACTATCTCTATAATACTCTTTAGTATTATCTGGGATGGAATTATCTACATTCTTTTGTTCCCACAAACCAAGGGACACTAAAGAAACACTAGCTGAGATTCTCATGGGTTCATCAGCCAGTAGGTGAAAGTTTCCACTTGCCATAGGTACTTCTTCCTCTGGGGAGAAATCTAAGGAGACAGTGTGGAGCCCTGAAGGTTTACCCTTACATCTGGGATCCCCTTTCACATGGTCGGTTGACCCACAAACATAACATTTTCCAAATGTTTTGATGAATGGGGGTTTCTTCTGACCTCCATCTGGATTGGGTCCAGATGGTGCACTAGCCTGATTCTGTTTCCCTTGTGGTTTACCGTTATGTTGCTGTTTGGGGCCCTCTTTTGGATTGGAGGTATTTGAATTCTCCTTGTTATCTTTCTTTGGCTGCTTTTCCACATCCTTCTTCTGAGTTGCCCCAGAATCCTTGTGAGTAGCCCTGTTGGCAACCCACAAGTCAGCAGCCAAGTGCTGTCTGAGGCAGGAGAGCAGGCATCATACAATGACTGTAACATAACAAGATTTCTCATACCTTCATACGTGTTTACTCTTTAACCATTAACCCAACCATCTAAGTTTTTCAAACATTCACATACCCAGGTTGCCCAAGGGGTACCATCGTGCATTTTGAGGGTCCTAAACCTCTTAAGGTAGTGGGAAGGGGTCTTCCCAAATCTAGCAATTAAAGCTAGCTTCACACACTCATAATCCATTCTATCCACCTCCCCCAACTCCATCACAATATCAGATGCAACAGTGAGTAGACTAGAGAAGCGCCAAGGAAGCAACTGATTCCATGTAATGTCTTGAATCCCATGGTTTTATTCAAACATTGCCAACCAATCCAGTATATCAAGCTTAGTCTCATAAATACCCACAATTTCTTTAGGCATACAGGGTCTCTTAGGACTGGAAGACCTAGAAGACTCTGGGAGAGAAGCATTTTCAGTAGACAAGTTTTTCATTTCTAAGGCATGGTTCATCTCCATTTCTCTGAGCTTAATTAAGTTCTTGATGCTTTTGTTCAGTTTGAGCATTTAAACATTTAAATTCCAATTCAAGCCGCATATTTTCCAGAGCAATGAATTTAGGACTGCGTGCAGGACCTGTAGGGGTCCCAGTGGACAAAGGTTGAGGTTGCTGAGCAGGCAGAGGAGCAGTGAGGCCTACATTGTGGGACACATCTGCCTCATCTAACTCATCAATAATAGACACATTATCATCCTCATCATTTTCCACATTTGCTGAGGGGTTAGGTATTTCAGACCCACCCTCCAGACTTTGTTTCTTTAACAACCTTTCAATCAATTCAGACTTTTTGCCTTTAACAGAGAGATTCCTTTCTCTACACAGATTTTTCAGATAATCCACACTGTAACTAAGGAGGGTCTCCTGGCTTTAGCTTTCCAAATCAGACATGATTAATATTGCTTTTTAGTGATGTTTAGCCTTGTAGTTAGTTGATCCAAGGTAATAGCAGCACTCTGAGTATAACCACTACACTTGATCCTCACCGCTGTTCACCAGTGTTAGGCACAATCATATGCAGTACCCTTTGGGAAAACTACACACAATTAAGACTACAAGTGACAGTACAAATTCACCTTTGGTACAAGCCTGTACTACACAGTAAAGTGGTAGTGATGGCTGAGCAGCCAGACTTATCTCAAGAGTAAAGTGAGCAGTATCAATAGTTACACAAAGGACAGCAATTACTATGGTTCAAACAAACACGGACTCTGAGTAAAAGAATATACATTTATTTACACATCAGTTATAAAACATTTCACTATTATCAAGCAGTTGAAAAATCACAATATTAATACACTACACCACACCCGATAGATTCTGGACAAGTTAAGCTCAAAATTAAGTGTGAAGAAAATGGCACTCTAGTCATTTAAAAGGGAGGGAAAGACAAAGTTAGACAAAAGTTGAGCAGCAGCAACAAGTAAGTAAGCAGGGCAATCTAGAAAAAGTAACTACAGTGAGGAAATCAAATCAAGAAGCCTGGGCCAAAGTCAATGGACCAAAGTCTTTGCAGAGGATCACACAGTTCAGAATAGTTCGTGGTTAAGTCTTTGCCAAGAGTTCAGAACGAAGTTGGTCGGATGAAAAGTTACTTTAAAGAATAGAGAAGGATTACAAGCACTTTTATCACAGTTGGATGGAACGAACGACCGGATTTGAACAGTACCTTAAATGGAGAAGAAGACTGTAGCCGAGGCGAACGTTCCTTGCATGTCCTGCATGCTCACGGTTCCTGAAGCGACTGTCGGACTGACACGAAGTAGGAAGACTGGAGGGTCCTGCACTGCACAGGGAAGAAACCAGCAGCAGAGCAAAGCAACAAATAAAATGTGCGCTCCTTAAAACGCAAGCAGGGTCTGGTCCTCCTGGCTATCTGGTTAACTGTAGCTGTGCACAGCAAATTCGACCAAAGGAGGGAGGCATGGCTTGCAGTTTGGCAAACTAGTTGATCCCACCAGCTCAACGGGAGAAGATTCCTTGCAGATCTTCCCTGTCATCAAAGTTTGGAGATTCAGACCCGCAGCAGGACTACACCCGTAGGTTCAGTCATGGTAGAGGTCGTCTTCTGTTAGCTTCTCTTCGGTTCTCTCAATCCAGTGGTGACTCTGCCTTCTCAGTCCCAGAGACCTGCTTTTTATGCAGTTTTCCCCCATTCACACAGTCTGGCTATCAATCACACAGCAGGGTGGCTGTCCCGGTGGGATAGTCACCACAGCCAATCACTCAGAGTGCAACATGGGTCTCCAAGGAGACCCTGTGCATGGAGTCTCAAACCCCTCCCTCACATCCTGTCCCCCTCACACATTCAGGCACCTAAGGAGGGCTTCTGTGCATAAGCCCGCCAAAGTACGGCGAACAAAGGAACCAAACCTGGTTTGGCTCGCAGAGTAAAACATGAGAAAGACTGTTACAAAAAGAAATGGCGAATAAACCCAGCCAGAACCAAATAAAAGTAATTGTGGTCCAGCGGGTTAAGTTTGAGGCTACTAAAATAGCCTAAAACAGTACCAAGGCTATTTAAATAGACTGCGGTAGGAAAAATAGGGTAGATACCACTGTCACCAGCCAAATCTAAATGAAAGGGAACTAAATAATGTTCCATGAGAAAAAGACAAAAAGGGATAACTATTAACACTTTCCAGAACTCTATGTAAGATAGTTTGTACTGGGTCCGTGGATTTTAAAAAGACTAATAAAGTCAATGGCAACTTTACATCTTCTGGGAGACAGTAGTCAGTCCCAGAAAATGGAGTTTAAAGTGGGAAGTCTGAAAAAGACAACCCTGTGTCACAGCACTGAAGGTGCTGTGTAAGACACAGTAAAAAGATGATGCCTATGGAGTAGGTGAGGCTCCACAGTCTATGAACACAAACATGTTAAACACACACAGCAAAACACATGTAAGAGTGGGAAAAAAGGCTCACACTCTTACCAGGTGAAAAAAATAAATCCTAGAAATCCAGCAAAGCTGCTGAGGGACTCAGTAGGTAACGGAAATGAGCCATTTTGGAGAATTCTCCCTAACAGAGAGTAATATTCTCAGCAACTGATATCTTCAAGTTCAAGTGGGTATCATCTGCATATTGGTGAATGCCTTCCCCAATGCTCAGCCACTAATATACCCAGCCGCTCACTGTAAAGATTAAATTAAATGGGCAACAAGATGGACTTTTGTAGCATGCCCAATTGTGCGGGAAATGGAGAGAGTGGGAAAATATCATCTGCTAGAGAGGAAAGATTTAAAGCAACCCAACACTCACCTTCCCCAGCCTATTTGAGCGAATAGAATATTTTGTAGCACCTAATTTTCCACAAAACCCATGGTGTGTGAAAAACAGCTGGTTAGAACATATTGATTAATGGTTTTCAATGTGAGTCTGGAGTTGTATTGACACTGCCTTCTCCATGATTTTAGGTGGAATTGGAAGACTAGCGATTGGCCTATGGTTGCTTAGAATACTAGGGTACAATGAAGGTTTTTTCAGGAGAGGTGAAATTAGACATACTTTAAGTGGCTCAGGAAATAGCCTTGAGTTTCAGAGAAATGCAAAATGTGTAACAGAGATGAGAGAGCCTCTGTTGGGACACATTTTTCAAACGTGAGATGGGGTAGCGCCATTACAATAAGGCATTGGCTTGAGAGAACCTACAAGAAAGGCAAAATATCACATGGAAACTGGAGTAAAAATAATCCCAGGATAGGATATGTCTGGGTGAGAACAAATCATGTCTTCTAATACCTCAAAGGCCTTCCTTTTGCCAGGCCCCATCTTTTTTACTGCTATGGTTGCTGAGCTCCTTGCTAAAACCACTGCACAATGTTCCCAAGACTGAGATTTATGACAATCACCTCCTCTTCCACCTGAAGATAACGTCTCAGTACTCTGAGGCCATGAAAATGCTGGAATGGCTACCAACAAAACTATGTACAGCTATTAAGATCTTGGCCATTGTCCCAAATATATGTATATGAGTCAGAACAACCCGATGGTCACTGTGGCACAGGTGGAAATACGGACAACATCTGGTCCACAACATATGTCGAAATTCTAAAGGAATCGTCTAGATTATTTCCATAATGGTGCTCTTCTGTTCACGTCAGTTGTTATGTATTCTACAAGGATTGAACACCCTTTGCGTAGCAGCCCTGTTCACTCTGCAGACCTCTGGATGAGACGCTAGTCTATGCTTCTTTCCTATTCTCCCCCTCACTATACCCTTTCCCTGCTTACTGGCTTACCTTTTGCTTTGTTTGCTGCTCCCGCCTCTCACACCCTGTTTTTTCATTTTCTTATTGAATGCTGCATGCACCTCGTGCATTTCTTTAAGGTCTATCCATTTGGCTGCTGCATGCTTCCACGTATCCTTTTGTTGCCGCCTCTGTATGCTGCATGCGTCCTGTGCAGTCCCTTTGGGATACCACTGGAAGATTGTATGTGCTAGCGCACCTCCTCCGCTCTGCCTTATCATATCCCTACTGAGGGTTTCTCAAGACTCTACCTCTCTTTTGGCTATCCCTGCATATGATTATGCTTGCTGTCTTCAAGCTAAACTTGGTTTCTGAGCAACATCTGCTGGCTTCTATCTACGAATAGAGGTTTCTGTACCAGCTGGCTTTTCCCTCTGAACTGGATTGTTAGCCCGCCTCTCCACTGCTCTGTCCTTCCTGGACACTCATAGGGGGACATAGTGGTGGTGGACCAGGATCGGCCTTATCTCTTCAAGGAGACACTTTGGGATGAACCCAAGGCGAACAATAGTGCAGGGGGGGGAAATCATGCAAATAGTCAGACTCTATTGATTCAGGTGAAAATATGTACATATGCAGACAGGAAGCTGGACTGCTCCCATTGGTGGCAAGAGCAAGACTAATTTGTCCATTGGTGGTCCCATTCTGAAATGGCCCATGCAATGTAAAAGCAAGCATTGGAAAAGCCAATAGTTGTGCAATTTGCAGTTGATTATTCCATTGCACATGTATATGCAGGAATGCAGTAAATAGTTGGGCTCTACTTATCCACCAATTCCAAACATTACTACAAGGTTTAAAATGGTTACGTAGTGGTAGCTGAGGACAGAAAAGGGTAGGGAAAGGTGGGTGGCAGTAGAGAAGTATTAGGAAGGTCAGGTTGTGGGAGAGTTGTAAAGGGAGGGTGGGCGAGAAAGGGCGGGTATGGCTTAAAGAGGGGTGATAAAGTTTGGATGAGAGTAGGGAAGGGTGATGAAGGGTGGGTGGGGATGGGGGTTGGGTGGGGCAGAGGTTGATGTGGATGTGGAAGAGTGGTGGCAGGGCAGGAATGTGGGAGGGCAGAGTGGGATTGGAGGGGAATATAGTGGGGGCAGTGGCTTGAATGGGAAGGTTAGAGAGGGGGATGGAGTGAGGATTGGAGTACAGTGGAGTGGTAGATTGTTGTGATGGTGTGCTGAAGTGAAGTGGTGAAGGGGGCTAGGTATGGCAGGGTGGAGTGGTGAGGTGGCATGGAGACAAAATGGTGTGAAGTGGTGTTGTACAATGCTGGTGTAGAGTGGTGGTGTAGCCAGTAAAATGGCTCAGCGGGTTAAGTACTCCTTACTGTGATCTATGTTTGATCTGCAGGTTGCAGGTTCGAATCCTGGCAAGGCCAGCTCAGCCTTTCATCCTTCTGAGGTCAATAAATGAGTACCAATGGTAATATTCATAATGTATGTAAATATCTCTTATGTAAAGCACTTATATATAAACAAAATGGTGTTGTGGAGTGGTGAAGTGGCTTTGTGGAGTTATGTCAGGAGTGGAGGTGTAGGGGTGAGGTGGCAGGGTGGTGATATGGTATGAAATGTGATGGTGGTATGGAGTGGTGTAGAGATGTTGGGTGTGGAATGGTGTGGAATTGTTTTGAGGTGCATTGTGATGTGCAGTAGGGTGTTGGTGTAGAGTGGTAGAGTCATGGTTTGGCATGAAAGTGTTTAGTGGTGGTCTGGAATGTTGTAGAGTGATTTAGTGTGTTGGTGTAGAGTGTTGGGGTGGAGATCAGCAATGATGGTGAATGGTGCTTTGGTGTTGTAGAGTGGTGGTGTGCGGTGCAGTGGTGGAGTGATGTGGAGTGGTGGTCTGATGAGTTAGGTGGAGTCGAGTGATGATGGCTGTGACAGCATGGTGGAGTTGAGTGGTGGGATATAATGGTTTTATAGAGTGGAGGTGTAGGAGTTTGGTGGTGGTGTGGTGGAGGTGGTATGGAGTCAACATGAAGAGAGTTATAGTGTGAAGTGATTGTATGGAGAAGTGTGGAGGTGGTATGAATCTGAAGTGGTGAGGATTTGTGTTGTGGGGTGGTGCAGAGTGGTGTGATTGATGTGAGCTGACAAGGAGGCAGATAAAGAAAAAGAGTGGGCCATCACCTTGTGCCATTCTGTAGCTTGCCCAGAGAAAGTAGTGTGAGGCTTGTAGTGCTGCCTAGACTCATGTCCAACAGGTTTCTACATGCTCTAAGCCTTTTCTCATGGGTGGTGACCTGGCAGAGAAATGGGAGAAATGGGGACATGGGAATGGTTTTTACCAGCAGGGCTAGTTTGGGTGCAGTGGGGTATGAGGATGTGTGCTTGGGCTGCCAACATATTATACTGGCAGACAGTAAGTGCCACTTAAAAATGGTCTACAGATCTATTTTATCTGCTTTTCCTTTCTTAAATGAAAAAGTGACACAGTGCTGCTGTACATGCACATATGTTTTTTACTTTCATCACAATGCTTGTAAAAAGAAACATATTGAACTGCAGAGCATTCTAATTGTTTGCCGATAAATGTGAGCAGGTGATGAATGCTGCCATCCATGGCCTTTGCTGGAGTGGGTAGAAAAGAGAATATGCTTATTGAGAAGCTTATTGCAGGGTAAGTAGGAGAAAACCCTCTCTCTCTATATATATGTGAAAGAGTTTTGTTTAACATACGCATGCCTGTACTATGTTTTGTTAGATGCAGATCTTGTTGAATCTGGAAATAGAAATCTTGGACAGTTGCAGAGCAGTTTTTGATGCAGAAGCCGTTCATTAACAGGAGATATGTACTCTGAGAGTTCAAGTGTATATCTGAAGTGTTGTAGTGAGATGACAGGGCTAGTTGTAGAGGTTTGGGATTTTAATGGTGGATGGATGTGTGATCCCTTGAAAGCAGCCAATGAGGGAGTGTGGACAACATGGAAGTGGAAAGGGTAGAAGGGCTGCCCCTGTGTTACGGGGTCTGCAGACAACGTGGTAGTCTGCAGACAGTATGCGCCACATCCCGGTCTTTTGTGGATGCCTGGCATGGAAAGGGGACTGTGGGGATTATCCAATCAGGTTTGCTGGGTGTGGTGTACAGGAAGAGAGGGTAGTAGGAGTATTGTTTGCTGGAGTTGTGAGAGAATTAAAAATGGCTATAGCTATGTGTTTGAAAAGGCAGCAGACTGTGTGGGTTTTGGCGCTCTCTTCAAATCAGTGATTGAAGGTGTATGCTGAAAATCATGGGTCCGTTAAAGATATTGGACTGGCAGAAGTGGATGTTTGTGGCATGCAGTTTGTGGCTTAAACTGGGCAAGCTTCCTTTCATTCTGTGAGAGTATGGCTCACTTTAAATGTCCAGACATTGAAATTGTGCATTGTAGAGTGGACAGTTTGGGCTTTATGACTCCAGTGTATTTGCAGGTTGCCCTGAAGGTTAATGGAACTGTTTCGTGCTGACAAGATTTCTGAAAAAAATCATAGGCAAATATGGAGATGTCTAACACACTTTTTCAGTCACAAATGGAAGGATCAAGGCAGCTTGTCAATAAAGCTGTATCTTCTTTTTTAAATGCTGCATGAATGTTATATTTTGAGAATGATAATATAAGATCTGATTGTGTGAATTATTTTTGTCAAGATGGAGTTAATTTCACAGATGTCAGAAATGCAATTTTCCTTTACAATATTAGGAATGCATTGAAAAGGTTCCTGTAAGAATATTGTAATGGAAGATGTACAGTGTACAGCACTAATGTACATAAAAGAAAAAAAGGGAAAAAAATTGTTTGTTAACAAACACCCCTCAAAAAAGGTTATTTTCAGATCCATCACTAAATATTAAATAAATTAAATTGTGTTTAATCCCCCCACCCATTTGAGTGGTCCACAGACAGCATGTACCACATTAAGGTCTTTTAAGGTTGCCTGGCATGGAAAGGGGATTGCCTAGACCGTGGAAAGCTGTGGGTGTCCGGGTCCATCGGAGGATCAGCCTATCAGGTTTTATGGGTCTGGTGTACAGGAAGAGAGGATAGCAGTAGTTTTGTTAGTAGGAGTTATGTGAGGATTGAAAATTGCCATGGCAGTGTCTTTCAGCAGGCAGAGTGTTTGGATTTTGGGGGACTCTTGGGTTCATTGATTAAAGGTGTATGCTGAGCATTGTGGAATAGTCACACATCTTGTATTCCCTAAACTGGAAGTGTTCTGGTACATAGTGCGAGCAATGAAGTGGGTGGACTTGCTCCCATTTTGTGCAAATATGGTTGCATGTAAACATCCAGAGATTATTATTGTTCATTGTGACTGGGCTTTCATTGGATTTTGCAATGAAGGAGGCATTGGGAAAGTTGAAGGAAATGTTTGCTAATTCGAACATTATTTTTTCATGCATTGTCCAGAGACAGATGTGGATGCATTTATGTTTATTTCGTCCGCAAATGGAAACAGTGAGGCGCAATGTCAATAAGGCTGTGTGTGCTTTTGTGCGAGATGCTGGCATAACATTGTTTCATAATGAGAACATTACATTTGATAGTGCTAACATTTTCCGGAGAGATGGAGTCCATCTAACTGATGTGGGTAATCATATTTTTGTGGAGAACATTCAAAATGCTTTGAAGCAGTTTTTGTGAAAGTGAGAAGAAATAATTAAAATCAGTCAAATGTTTTATTAGTTCAGTTTTTAAAACCAAAAATGTAAAAAAATATGCAAAAGCCAAAAACAAAAAAAAAAGGTTCTTTTAAGAGCCACCATTTCTTTATGTGAAACAATTAAAAGGATTTCAATTATTCGACCCCATGCCTGGAATTTGTTAGATGTCTGCAGAATACTGTGTTGTCCGCGGACTATGCAGGCTACACAGTGGCCTGTGACTTTTTTTATCACTTCTATTTTTTTATCTGTGAAAGGTGGATCCTTTGATTTCGTATTTTCTTGGCCTATTTCTAGGAGAGGCAAGGTAGGGAAGGGACAAAGGATCAGGTGAAGAGAGGAAGATGATGGGTGGGCCTTAATCAGGTAGGTGGTGTAGGGACATATTGTTCCCTATTCTGAGTTTCAACAAGGGTAGCTCCATATTTCATTATCCACATTTTAGCAAAGGTTTGAATTTTAACTAGGGCTAGGTTGTGAGACTCATGTTTGAGGCTCAAGCTGTGCCTAGTAGATGTCAGTATTGTACCGTGCAAGCTTATTTGAATATGACCCTGCAAAACAGGTTTTTATCATTCGCACTACACCACAGCGATGGAATAAATGCAATGAAAAATAAAATTAGCATATTAATCTTATTAGCATCCCAGGTCCCAACAACCCATTGGGCCTCATTACGACCCAGGCGGTAAGTTACCGCCTGGGTCGTACCTTTACCACCATGGCGTAAACTACGTTTACGCCATGGTGGTTGGCAGACTTACCGCCCCATTCCGAGGTTGGCGGGGCGGTAAGTCCCCAATCCCCATTTACCCTTCCCCATTCCCATTTTTGCCCCATAGGGCATAATGGGAGTGGGGAAGGCGTTAATTACGCCACCGTAAATTACGGTGGCGTAATTAACAACAAGGTCCCTTAGCGCCATGGATTTTAACACCTGCTAAAAGCAGGTGTTAAATCCTCCATGGCGCTAAGGGACCTCGGAATCAGGCGGTAAGGGTCGGCGCTGTTTACGCCGCCGTAAACCCCTTACCGCCTGGGTCCTAATGAGGCCCATTATCTTACTAATATTCAATGCAATTTAGTCCATTGCTCGTGAGTACACAACATTGGTGCATTGAGATAAAACGGCCCATAAAATGTAAAGGGATTTGAGCTGTGCAAGGTTAACTGGAAGTGCAGAAAAATGTTGAATTAGATGTGTTTTGCAGTGAATATGTGACAGGGTTTAGATGTGAGTTGATTGTTTAAGGGGGAAATAGCGCTGGATGAATGTAACATTTTCATTCAGCGCTGCAGCTTGAATCTCGGTCAACGGCATAAAGGAAATCATGTGCTATCTAATGGGCTGATTTGTCAAGGGGAGGTGATTTGACTGGCAGAGGCTTCATACATTTATACAGATTTAGATATACATGAAGGAGGAGGAACAGGGAGATGGAAAAAGTGACTGTCTTGAGGGCTGGAAGTTAGTTCCTGGGCAGACTGACTCTCCTGTGTCTTGCCGAAAGTGAGGAAGGCTGACTGTATTGTGGACTCTCTCTCTATCTCTCTCTCTCTCCTGAGTTGGCAATAATCAGAAGAATTTGCAGTCTCGAGCACCCTTATAAGAAGTTGACCCTGGGTGGTGCGACAAGCAGAAAGGCTGGGGATGGACTTTGTGGGTTACTTCCAGGCTGAGACGGGGAGTGGGCGTGATAAGAATTTTCCTGTCCAGTCCTATCCTGTAGATAGAAAGTGGGAATATTGCCAGCTGAAGCGGTGAAGGGCTATCCTTAACATGTGGTCTGAGAAACCACAGACCCCAACAGATCAAGGTAATTATGCAGTAATTGAGGAGTGTATAATGTATGAAAGAAACATTTTACAGGCTGTTGTGATATAGAAATATGTTGGTTTTCTTAAAGTAACTCACAATCTATATTTTACGTGGTATTCCCCATTTATGCAGCAAGTTTTGGTTACGACAAGATGCTCATAGCTGCCAAGAATAGTGAAAGAAACATCAAGGTTAGAGATAACTGTGCTTTAGCCAGCCAGCACCAAATGTGTAGTTGAAGCGTATTACTAGAAACGCTATTTACTGTGTGCAAGCGCTCTAATAAATGCATTTTATCCATGTTCAAGTATAAATGACTGTAAAATTAAGCACAGTATAATACATCTGTTTGTTCATTTTTCTGAATTTTAACCTTTCATAAATTCACAAACGGAAAGAACAAGTTAGCTTCACAGTTCTAATTATGTGTCTGAATTATTGTGTCAGCACATAGACTGAGGTCCAACAGGTGGTAAACTCATCTTACTGCAGGCAGTAGTTCACATTAACACATGTGGTGAAATATAAGGTGAATTGATTAGTGTGAATTGAGTCTTTTCAGGAGTGCGATGCATGTGAATGTGAATATAACTATTTTGTGAGTGAACACGTATGGCTTTTGTAAAGGCTGGTCTGCTTGGCGACACCTCGTAATGAGGCCCAATGTATCTACACAGAGTTTTCTTTTGTGAATTTCTACACTGTAATATGCCCTAATTTGAAAAAGGCAAATGCTGCAACATGCGTCATCACTAAGGGCACACTGTGATCTTTTTCCATTAAATATCGGTGATATAAATCCACCTGGCTCACGTCTCTATGAGTATTTGCTCCTAACTATTTTGTGAGGTGACATGATAAATGTATTTTGAAACACAGCCAAAAGGGCATATTGTTGTATTGTACATAAGATACTGCAAGCAGATAAGAATGTACTAAGTTCAGTACTTGCTTACCGTTAGTGACCCTGGTAAAATAAGGATTAGGCAGTGTTCTGAAGTTAGGCTCACCACTATACCAAAAATACCACTATATCATGAAGTACCAAAAATACCGCTATACCACAAAAGTACCACAAGATATCAGAAATTTAGCAAAAAAGATCTCTAACAGTGGCAATGTTTTTTCATGCTCCTTGACCGCAGCATCTAAATCACTCTGAAACTGCTTCCCCCTACATATCGGTGCTTGAGTGCGGACACCCAGGACAGTCGTAGTGGCCATTGACTAATAATGGGAGTTTAAAAAAACAGTATTTCACATAGCAGTATACGAAACATTTATAGTATAGAAAATATATTTATTCAAGAAAGTGATGGGGTATCAGAATGGGAAATATAAATGAGAGAATTAGGAATTTGTGTGCAATAATCATGAGGGAAGGCCGGGAGTGAGGTTTCATCAAAGCATCTTTGATTACATTGTTCAGAATTTGATGGGGATTATTGCTGTGAACAATGGGTACAGGTGCGAGAAGGACAGTGATAGGGAACATTTTTAATGACATTATTTTTGACAAACTGTAAAAGTTCTGGAAAATCATTACTTAGTTCATCCAATTTTTTAGACAAGTTCATGATTTTATTATTTACAGTTGTAGATAGGAATTCTCTTTGTGATTCTGGGGAGTGTGTATAATTAAATTGGGTTTGGTTTCTTCATGAAAACTAGGTACTGTAAGAAAAACAAATGAGTATTTTAGTATTGTCTGCGCAAATTACATTATTTGTTTACATTAAATATGTATTGTATAACATGAGAGATGTTATGGTCACTCATTTCATATTTTGGGAAGGTTTCCTCTAACCACTCAGGTGTGTTTGCCATTTCTGAGAGAAAATAAATAGTGCTACTGTCTTATAATACATGTTTAAATAATGAAACTTAATAATAGAGAAAAAAATACAATGCACTTACTATTTAGTGAGAATTTGTTGTCCAATAGGCACCTGGTATTTCTCAATTTGTATGCAGATTTGTAGTGAGGAGATTATATGATGTGTGCAGTTATGGTTTGTGATTGGTGCATTCCATTGTAATGTGTGATTTCTAAGTAAGTGTTTGTACAAAAAGGTTATTTGCGTGTTTAAAACATTGTTTGTGATTGTATGTACATCTGTTTGTCGGTTTATGGGTACATCTTTTTTGGGTTTCCCCTATGATTCTGAGCCTTGTGAATGCTGTCCAATGTCCACGGACTACTGCGCTCTTCGTGGACTCCATAGCTGCAACATTCTGGGGGGAGTATAATATAAGGAACTTGTAGCAGATTAAAGCTGCACTTGTAAAAACCTATGCAATTCACTGAAAAACTTTGTTAATGGGATGTTATGGTTAAGTTGCACTTACAAAAACCAATGAAAATCAGTGAAACATTATTACAGCGACATTATGGTCACAAGTAAAACAGAAACCCCCAGAAATTTGCCAATTATGGTACGGTAAGCAACCATAATTTGCACCACCTCCGTGCACTGCTCAGATTAACACCCAGGACATCAAAGATGGCATCACAAATGTCATTGATGACATCACCGATGCCATCATATATGTATTTAATTGTGATAAAAGGTTGCTAAAAGGGGTTGTGTTTATAATGTTAGTAACAAAATGTCAGGGATGATTGGAAGATCTATCATGAACTACTTAATGTATTAAAGGATGTACTAATCCGAGAAAAACATAATATTGGAGTGTTGTTGATAATACATGAATCTATTCAGACATATGCAATGGATGCAGCATGCGCTATAGAAGTGCAATATTTTTTAACGGGTAATTGTGGATAGTAAAATAATGAATGGCACCTTATTAGAGTTTTTAGTAATTATAAAGATGGAATAAATAGCTAATAGCTAATAATTGAAGGCTTACAACATACATGTGTTACTACAAACAATACACATCAAGACCTAGAATGCATACAAATCTGAGACACATACAGGGAACTTCAGTATGGGGGAAAGAAACAAGACCGCCTAAAAATGATAATAACATTAGAATTCATCAAGTAGACAAATGCATTGTGTGTTTGAGGCTTGGTTATTTCCCCATGTACCTGTACCATTAACTGAGGTCAAATCCTAAGGAAAGTGCCTTAACAACATACAACAAGGTTAATGTCTACATATGTAAGACCTTTTGATTTTTAAAAAATGTCTCTATTAGTGAACAAAACCAAGTGGCTTAGATATGTCAGTGAACAAAAAGAAGTGGGCCAGATATTTGATGTCATCAGTGATGTCATCAATGACATTTGTGATGATATCTTTGATGTACCAGGTGTTATTCTTAGCAGAGCATGGAGTGGCTGGTTTAGTTTTGTTGATTGAGGTTACTAGCACTTTTGTTTTAACTTTTTCTTTAAATTGTTTTAGAGGTGGATGACTATATGGTGTTGTTCTATTCTTATCTGATCTATGCTTTCCTTCTTTTCTAAAGAGTTGCTTTTAGTAGGCATTCTGTTGTGTCTCTTGGGAAAAGAGAAAGTTTGGTTGGAAAGTTGTGCAATGTATATGCATGTATGGTGCATGGGTCTGTGGCTGTGATTGTAGAGATTAATAGAGTGTTGTTTGATTGTGAGGTGGCATATTAGGTGTGGTTGGGAAGGTTGTGAGAGTATTAGTCTGCAGATGTGTGATGGTGTTGGGTTAGTGAGTAAGGGAGTGATGGTGTGAAGGAATCTGTAGGGACATTGTGCTGTTTTCAGGAACAGAGTGGGTGTTGCAATGGTGGTGTTTAGATGTTAATTGGATGAGTGTGAATGGTGGAATATAATGGCTTAGAGTGAAGGAAATGTTGGTTTGAAAAGATTAGTCAGGGGTTATATAAAGTGGTACTATGCTACTGCAATTATGTACATATACATGCTACATTAATGTAGTTACTTTGATTTATGTGAAGGGTATTCTTTTTTTCAATTCTTATCTTCGGTAATGTGCTTCTTTCCTGTAATTGTAAAAGAAGTTAGTGGGGATATGTGATAATGACTGGGGAGGTGGGGGTGCTGGGAGACATGGGTGGGGGCCTGCTGGCAGGTGCCCCGCAATGCTGGGGGTGGGGGTGCAAGGGGACATGAGTTGGTGATCATTGGTGCAAGGAGACATGTGCCTTTGCTGGGGGGCATGCCCATGTTGGGTGGGCTGCCTGCGGGACATGACCAGGGATGCAGGGTAGTCCCCTGTGGTGTGGGCTGCCTGCAGGGGTCGTGGAGGGTGTACAGGGAACACCTGGGAGGACCCACACTGGCAAATCACATGTAGGACTCCCCGGCACCCCTGAAATACACGTACCCTGCTGGAATCGCGTGTAAAACTTCGTGCGCACCCCTGTAATACCCGCACGCAGCCCAATCGCGTGTGAAACTTTGCGCGCACCCCTAATACCCGCACGCAGCCCAATCGCGTGTGAAACTTTGCGCGCACCCCTAATACCCGCACGCAGCCCAATCGCGTGTGGAACTTCCCGCGCACCCCTGAAATACACGCGCCCAGGACAATTGCGTGTGGAACTTCCCACGCAACCCTGAAATACACGCGGCCAGGCCAATCGCGTGTGGAACTTCCCGCGCACCCCTGAGATACACGCGCCCTGGACAATCGCGTGTGGAACTTCCCACGCAACCCTGAAATACACGCGGCCAGGCCAATCGCGTGTGGAACTTCTCACGCACCCCTGAAATACACGTAGCCCGCTCCCCCAGGCCCGATCGCGTGAAAAAGTTCACGCGAACCCCTGAAATACACGTAGCACGCTCCGCCAGGCCCGATCGCGTGGAAAAGTTCACGCGAACCCCTGAAATACACGTAGCACGCTCCCCCAGGCCCGATCGCGTGAGAAACTTCACGCGAACCCCTGAAATACACGTAGCCCGCTCCCCCAGGCCCGATCGCGTGAGAAAGTTCACGCGAACCCCTGAAATACACGTAGCCCGCTCCCCCAGGCCCGGTCGCGTGAAAAAGTTCACGCGAACCCCTGAAATACACGTAGCACGCTCCCCCAGGCCCGATCGCGTGAGAAACTTCACGTGAACCCCTGAAATACACGTAGCCCGCTTGCCGTGCTGGTACAGGGTTAGCGCAGCCCTTTGCGCTGGATTGGGGATTTTGATGGCTTTTCCCTGCGCGGAAGGCGTTCTTGGGGGCGTAACTGGCGCTGCTGCAAGGTCGCTGCGCCACTGTGCGCCACGGCTGGTTTTGGTGGCTGGAATCCATGAATACGCTGTGCGCGGAAATGGGTTTTGGCGCATGCGGCTGGCGCAGGGATTCGCACGCGCACACTGTGCGCCAGCCGCGTGCGCCACTTGTGCGCTTAATTCTATGAATTACCCCCTAAATGTCCAGACATTGAAATTGTGCATTGTGGAGTGGATAGTTTGGGATTTGTGACTCCATCAGAGGCAAATATGGAGATGTCTAACACACTTTTTCAGTCCACAAATGGAATGATCAAGGCAGCTTGTCAATAAAGCTGTATCTTTTTTTTACATGCTGCAGGAATGTCATCTTTCGAGAATGATAATATAAGATCTGATTGTGTGAATTATTTTTGTCAAGATGGAGTTCATTTCACAGATGTCAGAAATGCAATTTTCCTTTACAATATTAGGAATGCATTGAAAAAGTTCCTGTAAGAATATTGTAACGGAAGATGTACAGTGTAGAGTAATAATGTACATAAAAGCAAACAACAAAGGAAACAAAAGTGTTTGTAAAGAAATCCCCTGCAAAAAAAAGGTTATTTTCAGAGCCACCACTAAAGATTAAATAAATTAAATTGTGTTTAATCCCACCACCCCTTTGAGTAGTCCACAGACAGCATGTGATACATTCGGGTCTTTTGGGTGCTGTGTACAGGAAGAGAGGATAGCAGGAGTTTTGTTAGTAGGAGTTATGTGAGGATTGAATATAGCCATGGCAGTGTCTTTCAGCAGGCAGAGTGTTTGGATTTTAGGGGACTCTTGGGTTCATTGATTAAATGTGTATACTGAGCATTGTGGAATAGCCACAAATCTTTTTTTTGTCTCGATCAAAAGTTTTTAGTTCACAACAGCAAATAACAACAAAATATGGCATTAATCTTTAAATCATACTCCTTGTCAACCAAAGTCAAAACATACAAATCAGTTCATCATAAACTACAACTAAACATCCTATATGAGAAAAGAATAGAGGTGCATACAGGGGGAAAAGAAGAAGAAAAGGAAGAAAGGAAAAAGAAAGAGAACAACAAAGCCAAAGGGTACAAATTACAAAAGCAACAATCCATGCAACAGACACAAGAATATCACAAAAACATTGTATAAAACCATAAGTAATGACACATAACAGTAATATACAAAGCCAGGGATACATCAATCCCGAATGAAAGTTCAAGTTCATCCATAAACATCAATAAAACAGCTCCAAATGTCCCAAAATTTCTCAATTTCATCCTTATACTTGTAAATGGCTTTTTCATACGTTGAGAGAGTAAGAAGCTCCTCCAGCCATTCATCAATATTAAAAGAAAGGCTTGACTTCCAGGACCTCAATATTATTTTTTTAGCAACCATGCATGCTCGCAGCAACCAAATTTTCTTGCCAAAGTCAAATCTTGTATTTTCTGAACTGGAAGTGTTCTGGTATGGAGTGCGGGCAATGAAGTTGGTGGACTTGCTCCCATTTTGTGCAAATATGATTGAATGGAAACATCCGAACATTATTATTGTTCATTGTGACTGGGTTTTTATTGTAGCTTGTAATGAAGGAGACATTGGGAAAGTTGAAGGACATGTTCGCTAATTCGAACATTTTATTTTCATGCATCGCGCATAGACAGATGTGGATGCGTTTGCGTTCATTTGGTCCACAAATGGAAACAGCGAGGCGAAATGTCAATGAGGTTGTGTGTGCTTTTGTGTGAGATGCTGATGCTGGCATAACATTGTTTCATAATGAGAACATTACATTTGATAGTGCCCAATTTTTTGGAGAAATGGAGTCCATCTAAATGATGTGGGTAATCAGATTTTTGTGGAAAACATTCAAATTGCTTTGAAGCAGTTTTTTTGAAAGTATTTGTATTTGTATTTATTGTTTTATATAGCGCCTTAATCTGAAAAGAAATAATTAAAATCAGTAAAATGTTTTATTAGTTCAGATTGTAATTAAAATTAAAAAAATATGTAAAAGCCAAAAACAAAAAAAAGGTGTTTTTAAGAGCCACAATTTTTTAATGCAAAACAATTAAAACTATTTAAATTCTTCCACCCCATGCCTGGAATTTTTTTAGATTTCTGCAGAATACTGCGCTGTTCACAGACTATGCAGGCTGCACAGGGGCCGTAACTATTTTTCTCACTCCTGTTTCTTTATTTGTGAAAGGTGGCTCCTTTGATTTTGTATTTTTTAGGCTTTATTTAGGAGAGGCAAGGTAGGGGAGGGAAGGAAGGTAAGAGGCACCAACAACAGGGACAAAGGAACAGGTGGAGAGAGGAAGATGCTGGGCGCCCCTTAATCAGGTAGGTGGTATAGGGACATCCTTTACATATTCTGAGTTTCAAAAAGGGTAGCTCCACATTTCATTGTCCACATTTTAGCAAAGGTTTACATTTTAACTAGGGCCAAGGTTGTGAGACTCATGTGTGAGGCTCAAGCTCTGCTTGGTAGATGTCAGTATTGTACCGCATAAAGCACATGCAAGCTCGTTTGAATTTGACCCTGCAAAGCAGGTTTTTATGGAATAAATGCAATGAAAAATAAAAATAACATATTAATCCTACTAACATCCCAGGACCCAATATCCCATTCCATTATTAATATTCAATGCAATTTAGTCCATTGCTTATGAGTGCACAACATTGGTGCATTGAGATAAAACGGCCCATAAAATGTAAAGGAACTTGAGCTGTGCAAGGTTAACTGGAAGCACAGGAAAATGTTGGATAGGATGTGTTTTGTGGTGAATATGTGACAGGGTTTAGATGTGAATTGATTGTTTTAAACTGGCTCCATTGTTCATTTGAAGAGAAGGAGGAAATAGAGCCAGAGGAATGTACACGGTCTTTCAGCGCTGAAACTTGAACCTCGGTCAAAGGCATAAAGGAAATCACATGCTGTCAAATGGGCTGATTTGTCAAGGGCAGGTGATTTGGCTGGCAGATGATTCATACATTTATAAAGATTTAGATATACGTGAAGGAGGAGGAACAGGGAGATGGAAAAAGTGACTGTCTTGAGGGCTGGAAGTTACTTCCTGGGCAGACTGACTCTCCTGTGTCTTGCCGAAAGTGCTGCAGGCTGAATGTATTGTGGGCTGTCTCTCTCTCTCTCTCTCTCTCTCTCTCTCTCTCTCTCTCTCCTGGCAGTCGTCAGAATAATTTGCAATCTCAAGCACACTTATATATAGTTGACCCTGGGTGGAGCGAGAAACAGAAAGGCTGGGGAAGGACTTTGTGGGTTACCTACAGGGTGAGACGGGGAGTGGGTGTGATAAGAATTCTCCTGTCCAGTCCTGTCCAGTATAAAGAAAGTGGGAATAGATCCAGCTGAAGCAGTAAAAGGCTAGCCTTAACTTGTGGTCTGAGAAACCACAGATCCCAACAGATCAAGGTAATTATGTAGTAATTGAGGAGTGTGTAATGTATGAAAGAAACATTCTACAGGCTGTTGTGATATAGGAATATGTTGGTTTTCTTAAAGTAACACATCATCTATATTTTACGTGGTATTCCCTATTTATGCAGCACCTTTTGGTTACGAAAAGAGGCTCATAGCTGCCAAGAATAGTGAAAGAAATATCAAGGTTAGAGATAACTGTGCGTTAGCCAGCCAGCACCTAGTTGAAGCGTATTACTAGAAACACTATTTACTGTGTGCAAGCTCTCTAATAAATGCATTTTATCCACGTTCAAGTATAAATTACTGTAAAATGTAGCACAGTATAACGCATATGTTTGTTAATTTTTCTGAATTTTAACCTTTCATAAAGCCACAAAAGGAAAGAGCAAGTTGGCCTCACAGTTCTAATTATGTGTCTGAATTAATGTATTAACACATAGACTGAGGTCCAACAGGTGGTAAACTCATCTTATTGCAGCCAGTAGTTCACATTACCACATGTGCTGAAATATAAGGTGAATTGATTATTGTGAATTGAGTTTTTCAGGCGTGCTATGCATGTGTATGTGAATATAACTATTTTGTGAGTGAAAACATATGGATTTTGTAAAGGCTGGTCTGCTTGGCGACACCTTTCCGGTTACTGCTTTTCCTTTGTGCAATTGGTTATTTATGCCGTTGCGTCGATTCTCTTTCCTGTCGCATCTCAAAGCGTAAGGCAGTGTGAAAAGTCAAAGAACTGCTCAAAAAATTACAAAGGAACAAATACTCATAGAGACCTGCTCCAGGTGGATTTATATCACCAATATTTAATGGGAAAAGATCACAGTGTGCCCTTAGTGATGACACGTGTTTCTGCATTTGCATTTTTCAAATCAGTCAGAAAAGTAGAATTTCACAAAAGAAAACTCTGTGTAGAAACAGTCAAGCCGATTCATGGAATAAATGTGCGCCGAAAATCCCGGCGCAGAGGGGCCAATGCGTGCGCTGCGCCGAAAATCAGCGCAAAGCGCAGGGAAACCAGCGCACGTCGATTCATGGAAGTCCCTGCGCAAGAAAAGCAGAGGACGTGCGCGGAAAAAACGCGCGGCGCAGGCCGGCGCACAGGTCAACCAACGTCGTGCGCCACGGCCACTGCGCCATCACTCCGAGCGCAGCGCACAGCTCTAAAGTAGGCGGAACACAGGGCGGGACACTCGGAATGGGGAATAAAATGGGGCACAACACTCGGAATGGGGAAGAATGTGGGCGGCACGGGGAAAGTTCAGGAGGCAAGTGCGCGGAACGCCCACACGCTCGCATACAACACGTATTCATGGAATAGAATAGGGCAAAAAAGCGCACGCTCAAAGCAGCGCACAGGCACAAACAGGCACAAACACGACCGCCACAAGAAAGCAGGCGGTAGCGTGTCTGCGCCTGCAAGAAATGTGCGCTAAAAGGCGCGCCAACAAATAGCACCTATATACAGACATGACCAATGTACAATACTGTTGCCCTCCTGGACAAATGACGTACAAAGGGGTACCCACAAACACAGACACGCGCAGAGAGAAAAAATAAACGTGTGCGTGCATACCGGGGTGCGCGGTAAGTTCCACACGCGATATGGGCGGGTACGTGGATTGCAGGGGTGCGCGGGAAGTTCCACACGCGATATGGCAGGGAACGTGGATTCGAGGGGTGCGCGGGAAGTTGCACACGCGAAATGGCCGGGTACGTGGATTTCAGGGGCGCGCGGGAAGTCCCACACGCGATATGGCAGGGAACGTGGATTCGAGGGGTGCGCGGGAAGTTGCACACGCGAAATCGCCGGGTACGTGGATTTCAGGGGCGCGCGGGAAGTCCCACACGCGATATGGCAGGGAACGTGGATTCGAGGGGTGCGCGGGAAGTTGCACACGCGAAATGGCCGGGTACGTGGATTTCAGGGGCGCGCGGGAAGTCCCACACGCGATATGGCAGGGAACGTGGATTCGAGGGGTGCGCGGGAAGTTGCACACGCGAAATGGCCGGGTACGTGGATTGCAGGAGTGCGCGGGAAGTTGCACACGCGAAATGGCCGGGTACGTGGATTGCAGGAGTGCGCGGGAAGTTGCACACGCGAAATGGCCGGGTACGTGGATTGCAGGAGTGCGCGGGAAGTTGCACACGCGAAATGGCCGGGTACGTGGATTGCAGGAGTGCGCTGGAAGTTGCACACGCGAAATGGCCGGGTACGTGGATTGCAGGAGTGCGCTGGAAGTTGCACACGCGAAATGGCCGGGTACGTGGATTGCAGGAGTGCGCGGGAAGTTGCACACGCGAAATGGCCGGGTACGTGGTTTTCAGGGGCGCGCGGGAAGTTCCACACGCGATATGGCCGGGTACGTGGATTTCTGGGGCGTGCGGGAAGTTCCACACGCGATATGGCAGGGAACGTGGATTCGAGGGGTGCGCGGGAAGTTGCACACGCGAAATCGCCGGGTACGTGGATTTCAGGGGCGCGCGGGAAGTCCCACACGCGATATGGCAGGGAACGTGGATTCGAGGGGTGCGCGGGAAGTTGCACACGCGATATGGCCGGGTACGTGGATTTCTGGGGCGCGCGGGAAGTCCCACACGCGATATGGCAGGGAACGTGGATTTCAGGGGCGCGCGGGAAGTCCCACACGCGATATGGCAGGGAACGTGGATTCGAGGGGTGCGCTGGAAGTTGCACACGCGAAATGGCCGGGTACGTGGATTGCAGGAGTGCGCGGGAAGTTGCACACGCGAAATGGCCGGGTACGTGGATTGCAGGAGTGCGCGGGAAGTTGCACACGCGAAATGGCCGGGTACGTGGATTGCAGGAGTGCGCGGGAAGTTGCACACGCGAAATGGCCGGGTACGTGGATTGCAGGAGTGCGCTGGAAGTTGCACACGCGAAATGGCCGGGTACGTGGATTGCAGGAGTGCGCTGGAAGTTGCACACGCGAAATGGCCGGGTACGTGGATTGCAGGAGTGCGCGGGAAGTTGCACACGCGAAATGGCCGGGTACGTGGTTTTCAGGGGCGCGCGGGAAGTTCCACACGCGATATGGCCGGGTACGTGGATTTCTGGGGCGCGCGGGAAGTTCCACACGCGATATGGCAGGGAACGTGGATTCGAGGGGTGCGCGGGAAGTTGCACACGCGAAATCGCCGGGTACGTGGATTTCAGGGGCGCGCGGGAAGTCCCACACGCGATATGGCAGGGAACGTGGATTCGAGGGGTGCGCGGGAAGTTGCACACGCGATATGGCCGGGTACGTGGATTTCTGGGGCGCGCGGGAAGTCCCACACGCGATATGGCAGGGAACGTGGATTCGAGGGGTGCGCGGGAAGTTGCACACGCGAAATGGCCGGGTACGTGGATTGCAGGAGTGCGCGGGAAGTTGCACACGCGATATGGCCGGGTACGTGGATTTCTGGGGCGCGCGGGAAGTTCCACACGCGATATGGCAGGGAACGTGGATTTGAGGGGTGAGCGGGAAGTTGCACACGCGATTTGGCTGTGTGCTCCCAGGCATTACCTGTACACCCTCCACGGCCCCTGCAGGCAGCACACACCACAGGGAACTACCCTGCACACCTGCTCATGTCTCCCACCACCCCCACCCCCAGCACTGTGGGCAACCTGCCAGCAGGCCCCCACCCATGGCCAACGCATGTCTCCCACCACCCCCACCCCCAGCACTGTGGGGAACCTGCCAGCAGGCCCCCACCCATGGCCAACCCATGTCTCCCACCACCCCCACCCCCAGCACTGTGGGCAACCAGCCAGCAGGCCCCCACCCATGGCCAACCCATGTCTCCCACCACCCCCACCCCCAGCACTGTGGGGAACCTGCCAGCAGGCCCCCACCCATGGCCAACCCATGTCTCCCACCACCCCCACCCCCAGCACTGTGGGGAACCTGCCAGCAGGCCCCCACCCATGGCCAACCCATGTCTCCCACCACCCCCACCCCCAGCACTGTGGGGAACCTGCCAGCAGGCCCCCACCCATGGCCAACCCATGTCTACCACCACCCCCACCCCCAGCACTGTGGGCAACCTGCCAGCAGGCCCCCACCCATGGCCAACCCATGTCTCCCACCACCCCCACCCCCAGCACTGTGGGGAACCTGCCAGCAGGCCCCCACCCATGGCCAACCCATGTCTCCCACCACCCCCACCCCCAGCACTGTGGGGAACCTGCCAGCAGGCCCCCACCCATGGCCAACCCATGTCTACCACCACCCCCACCCCCAGCACTGTGGGCAACCTGCCAGCAGGCCCCCACCCATGGCCAACCCATGTCTCCCACCACCCCCACCCCCAGCACTGTGGGCAACCTGCCAGCAGGCCCCCACCCATGGCCAACCCATGTCTCCCACCACCCCCACCCCCAGCACTGTGGGGAACCTGCCAGCAGGCCCCCACCCATGGCCAACCCATGTCTACCACCACCCCCACCCCCAGCACTGTGGGCAACCTGCCAGCAGGCCCCCACCCATGGCCAACCCATGTCTCCCACCACCCCCACCCCCAGCACTGTGGGCAACCTGCCAGCAGGCCCCCACCCATGGCCAACCCATGTCTCCCACCACCCCCAACCCCCCATCCACCTGGGGCACCCTCCACCAGGCCCCCACCCATGTCCCCCTGGCCCCTGGTCCTGACGATACACAATAATGGCAGTAATGACCAGCATACCCAGCACAAACACCCAGGCAAGGATTGCATGCACCCACATAGTGAATGCAATCACATGACACAACCCCAAAGGCAAGTAAGCAAAAGAACACATGTCCGCCACACACACATACACAATGGGTGCAAGTCAATGTCAAAACCCATATCATGGCATGTAAGAAACCAAAGAAAAAATGACACAAGTGTAAGATAATATTAAAATGTATTAAAAAATAAAAATAAAGTAAACTCTGACAACTATCTGGTAAAGCAAATAAAAGGTCCATGTCCGGGAACAAAAATGAGAAACCAAAAAACAAAGGATAGAAAAATGAATAGATTTTGTCCAAAGTAAACACATGTAGAATGAAATGAAAGATAAACCATTACGACATGGTGTGACCAATATGAAAGTAAAAAAATTTATCTCACAAAAAATAACTATATTTACAGGATTGTTCAAGGGTCCATGAGCCCAACACCACAAATTAAACCTAATACTAACTATTTAAAAAAATATGTACAAAGAAGTGGCCATTGTCCAAGCGGTCCAAAAAAAAAAAATTAAATAAAGGAAACCTAGCACTAACTAACTAAAAAACTATATACAAAGGCAGCGGGCTAGTCCTGCGGCTCACTTGGTGATGCTGGCCAGGGCATCCTCGAACTCCATGTCAATGTCCTGGAGGCGGGACTCAGTCCTGGCCCCGAGGTCTCGCAGGGACAACCCCATGTGCTCTCCAAATTCCCTGCGAGCCTCCTCGAGGCACTCAGCCCGCCTCAATGCCTGATGCATGGAGATCTCCGCCCTGGCCATGGCGAGCCGCTCCTCTTCCGCCCGCTGCCGCTCCGCACCTATCCGCTGGCCAAACTCCTCCCACACGGAACACACCGCCATGCCAGGGTTGCCCTGCCCTCCGGCCGATGCCTGCCCCTCCGATCTTGATGGCCCTGAGCCATGATGCCTCCCACGTCGAGCCCGCTGCTGCCTGCGACGCCACTGCCTCTGCCAGCACGACGGCATCCAGGCTGATGGTAACCACCGACGCCGTCGTGCACGTGCCCTGCCCGATGATGCCGGCACATCTTCCATCTGCTGGGGTCCACTTGCTGTGTCGTCCACCCCTGCTGGACCTCCGACTCCCAACTGCGGCAGGGATGGGATCCCCACCGAGCTGGCTGCATTGGTCGGGGCAGGTCCACAGGGGGCCATGGTGGCATCTGGGCCGGAAGACGGCAAGGAGAACGACTGGTGGATAGCCTGCACAGAGGAGGAGAGGGCCGTCAGATTGGCCAACACATGCAGGAACCCCCCGAACATGGCCGATCCCAATTGGGCCACGTCGGCACGGTGCACTTCGTGATGACGTGCGTGCTCCTCCCGGGAAGCACGCACGGCATCACGAATCACAGCCGTGCGCATCGCGACCCCAATCAGGACCTGCTCCACGCGGCCAGGGGTTCCCACGGCCGCAGGTGGAGGGGAGTCAGTTGACATGGACATCCCCTCTACCTGCGGACGGGCCTGGGACGGGGCATCCCTGCTGGTGCATGGTGGTGCACTCACAGGGTCAGGGACAGCGACATGCACAGGCCCCTCCACGGTGACCTGTGCTGCCTCCTGCCCCTGGCCCTGGACTGCACCACTTGCACCAGCAGGGATGCTCCCACCAGGGCCCATGTGTGCACCAGTGTCGGCCTCCTCCTCCTCCTCTGTGCAAACCACCAACCTGGATGGCTCCTCACCGTCTCCCGCCGTAGCAGGCCCCTGTGGGGGCTCACCCACCCCTTCCGCTGCAGCCGTGGGGGCATCCCCGCCGCCTTGCTCCACAGCGCCGTCTCCGCCCTCTTCTTCACTAGCCGCTGCGTAGAGGGAGACAAAGAACACAAGCATCAGGCTACTGTACAATGGTCCCCTAGACAGGAAGCAATAGCAGATGAGCACCCCTGTCAAAGTACACTTCCATCATGTCCCTCCACAACACATGGGTCAGTCCAGGCAAAACACACACAGTAACAGGCATGGTGCATGCCATGCACATTTCCATGCATGTCCAATTGACTCTTGAAACATTCAATGAAATGTAACTCACATGCATCATGGCTCATGCATATCACATGCACACACTACACCTCAGTCACATCCATCTGGCCACAATCACACCAAACACAGGCAAAACAAGGGTAAGGTGGGTGCGTCACTGAATCTGTGCATTGTCACACACATGAGTCATGCATCCATGGCATGCACAAGTCACAGACATGCAGGTCAGGCACACAGACATGGCTACCATATATGTACCTGGCATCAGCACCCATCCTCACCCCCATCCATGTCCAGGTACAGAGACTGGCATGCTCTCATGTCCCAAATCTGCATAGTGCTCCCCATGCCGCATTTCTACACATGCAACAACCATGTGGGTCACACATCACTGGTCGCACATGCATTACCATGATGTCCCAGCACACATACATGCATACATGGCACATGGCACACATACAGGCAAGTATCATAGAACCAGCACACCGCAACATGCCCTGTCTCACACAGTGATGCTTGGACACTTACCGCTCAACTCCAGACGGGTCTCCCTCTCAAGGATCTGGGCGTGGAGCGCTGGGCGTACGCGTTCCAGGACCCTCTTCTGGATGGAACTCATGTGGCCCCGGCCCCCCTCCACGAGGCGCCGGGCCTTCACAAGGGTCCTGGACCTCAAGTCCTCCCAGCGCTTCTTGATCTTCAAGACGTTGCGGGTTGCCACCCCCTCCGCGTTGATGGCAACCACACAGTCGGCCCAGATCCTCTCCCGTCCTTCCTTGCTGGCGCGGGACGATCCAAAGAGGGCATCATACTGCCCCAGGACATGCTCCACCAGGACACCAACTTCGGTGGCAGTGAAGCTGGTGCCCCTCTGCCCCTCTGGCCTGGGGTTGCCACTGGTGCCAGATGTAGAAGTGCCCGACATGGCAACCCCAGAGGCAGGTGTGGGTGGGCAACTGGGTCCTGGGGCTGGGCTGTGGAGCGATGTAATCCCAGTTGGGAGTCTTCAGTTCCAGCAGGGGTGGACACAGCAACTGGACCCCTGCAGATGGCTGATGTGCAGGCACCAAATGGCAGGGCACGTGGCAGCAGGCAGGCAGGCAGGCAGGCAGCAGCAGATAGCACGTGGGAGGCTGCTCAGGGCACTTGGGGGGCAGTAACTCGGCCTTCGGGGCAGGAGCGTGGTGTTCCGTGTGTTTTCGGGTGGCCAGCTTGATACGGAGTGATTTGGCACGTGAAATTCCTGCACGTCAGCGTGAAATCCGAGGAAAGGCCCTTAGCGCGTAAGTGCGTCAGCACGCATACGCGATTCTATTGGACCAGAGTCCCTCATCGCGTAAGCGCGTCTGACGTGATCCGCACGGGCGTTCCCCACTCAGCACGTGAAGACGGAGCACACGTGGAAATCCTGCACGTCAGAGTGTCATCGCGTGTAATTGGCCAAAAGTGCGCGTACACGCCATTGGCCTATGTACGTGTATTTCATCGCGTGTAATTGGCCAAAAGTGCGCGTACACGCCATTGGCCTATGTACGTGTATTTCATCGCGTGTAATTGCCCAAAAGTGCGCTTACACGCCATTGGCCTATGTACGTGTATTTCAGGGGCGCGCGGCCACTTACACAGGCAAGTACGTCAGCGCACCTGTATGCCTGCAGCGTGGGAATTTCCACACGCGATTGGAGTGGGAACCCGATTCCAGGGGTGCGAGGCTCACACGCTGCCTACTACACGCGCAAGGCATTAATTTGCGCACTTTTCAATAAACAAGCCAGATGCCAGGATGAACATACCGTTCCTAGCAGCAGTGGCAGTGGGCTACCAAAGGAGGATGAGGAGGAGAGTCAGGGCCAGAATATTCACACCCAGAACCAGCCTATTCGGGATGCCTGATGACCAGGTGTATGGGAGGTACAGGTTTCCAGCACACATCATACTGGACCTGGTCAGTGAGTGGGAGGATGACCTCACATCACCCACCCTGTGCTCCCAAGCACTCAGCCCCCTGCAGAAGGTCCTGAATGTACTGCACTTCTTGGCCACTGGATCCTTTCAGCGGACAAGTGCCATAGTGGGTGGTGTGTCACAGGCCACGCAGTCACGCTGCCTACACCAGGTCTTGAACATCATCACTGCACGGCCTTCAGTCCGCAGGCACATATATCTCCCCAGGACTCATGCAGAAAGGCGGACGTGCATCCAGGAATTCTATGGTGTGGCTCAATTCCCCAAAGTGCTTGGTGCAATTGACTGCACACATGTGGCTCTACGTCCACCCAGGGCAACAGAGCACATCTATAGAAACCGCAAGCACTGGCATTCCATCAACGTCCAAGTTGTATGCAATGCCAAGGGAATCATCACATCAGTATATGCCAACTATCCAGGGTCCACCCACGACAGCTTCATCTACAGAATGTCTACCCTATGCCGGGACCTAGAGGCTGGCCAGCATGGAGATACATGGCTGCTTGGTGAGCATGAATGCCACTCCACATGCATGCATGTCAGATACTGGGTCATGACACAACACCACTAATGATACCCATCACCACCTCCGCAGGGGACAGTGCCTACCCTATCAGCCCCCACATGATGACCCCAATCCGGAACCCCACCACGCCACCCCAGGTAAGGTACAACACAGCCCACATTGCTACACGGGGCATAGTGGAGCGCACATTCGGAGTGCTCAAGTCACGCTTTCGCTCCCTTGACCGTTCTGGCGGGCAGCTGTTATATGCTCCCCGAATAGTGTGCAGGATCATAGTGGCAGCATGTGTCCTGCACAACGTTGCAACACGCCGGGGCCTGCCCGTGGACATGGTGGTGCCCCCACATCCACAACCACATGCACGCCCGCTGCGCATGGGAGGGGAAAGGGCACGGGGGGAGGCAGCCCGTACGCAACTGGTGGCCAACTTCTTCACCTAGGAATCACAGTGCTGGCTAGTGCACACTGCTCTGGCACATACCATCTGACAATCAATGATGACTCTACCTGACAATGTCTGAAAATTACTTGACAATGAACTGTCAGATACACATCAGCCTGAGATTGTTAACATGGAAGTGTCAATATGTGTGCACCCCTAGCTACACATACACCAGCTATGCATCACAACGCAAAGACACAACTCCATCAATCTAAAATGCATTGCCACAGGCGATTCACTACATGACAACATTGCCATGTCACCCACTCCCTTCACAGTCCCGCCACTGAGGACACCATGTCATGGTATGTGACAGCAAACAAACTGGCCATCACAACATGACACCAGTGTCACAAATAGCAGTGCCCCAAATGGAACATAGCCGCACTTGAGCAGCTAACCGCCCTGGAGCCACTACTACACACCTGTGTAAGAGTAATTTCTATCAAATTACACACCAACCCACCCTGAAGCCCACCCAAACAAGACACATTGCATGTAATCAATGGTAGTCTCATTACCTGATTCAGCTGGTATGTCCTCACCGTCCAGATGTACAGTGATGGCGCCATGCAAAAGTGTCAGTGCACATCTACCGACATGTAGTGTGACTCCAGAGAGTATGCCCTTGTGAAGATCTGTGTGAAATACCTGCAAAACATGAGCAACATATGTAAGTAGAGGCACATATCATACCATCATGCATAGTTAGGTGCAACATCAATGAACACTATGAATGTCTACACAGTATTGACTATGGACTGGCCAACAGCTCATGGGAGTCCAATGTCACCGTGTAATTTGCTGTCACTTGGGCACACCCTTTGCAAGCCCATGGAAACGGAAGCAGGAGGGGTGTGGATGTCTGCTACCCAAGCATCGAAACCAAACTCAGGACAAGCCTGCATGTGCCCAGCCACAATACAGTGTATGCCCAGGTACCCACACAAGGCAACACTCTTGCAAAATAAAAATGAAAAAGAGAAAAAATGGCCATGAAAGGGCCGGCGGGGGGGGGGGGGCACCTATGAGGTCCGAGGACAGGATGCACGCCACAATCCACCTGTGTGGATCATGGGAAAGGAAAACACCCCATAGGCTCGTGGCCCACACGGCTACTCTGTTGTGGGAGATGAGTCGCTATGGCTCTGCCCAGACCCTGCAGCTGACTCTGGAGGTGGGGGAGCTGCCTCAGAAGATGGTGTGACAATGGGAGGCAGCCCACGCAAAGCACGAGTTTGCTCCTCCATGGCTGCAAGAAGGCGGGTCTGGTAGTTCTGGTTCTGGGTTATAATCATGCGGAGGTCCCCATGCAGTAACTCCCGGGATGACCTGACCTCCGCACGAGTTGCCTGCATCTCGGCCGAGAGCGTCCGTGTCAGACGCTCCAGCTGCTCCTCTGTCCTTCTATGGGATGAAGCCTCAAGCTCTAACAGGGTCGACCTGAGGTGACGGAGTTCTTCCCTCAGGGCTTCCCTGTGGCGCTGGGACTCCATGGAAAGTGATTCCCGCAGAGTCGCCAGTGCCGCCCGCCTGTCCATGTTGGACGCCAACATATCCTCCCTGTGTGCCTGGCAGATGGACTCTGTAGCCTGCTCCAGTCGCTCCATCAGCCTTTCTGGGGGGACAATGGAAGTGGCCACCCTATCCATGGCCTGTGCAATCATCTCGGATGATGCTGCCTGTTGGGTGGCCATACCGTAGATGGATTGCTCCCATACGGTATTGCCAGGTGGCATACGGCCACCACGTTGACGGGCACCACACCTGCCTGGGGCAAGGCGGACTGCGCCTTGCTGTGCCGGCAAGGCCTCAGGCTGCAGGACTGCATTCCCTCTCTGATCTGCAGCCCCAGGAACAGGATCAGAGATTGGGTGGTGTGGCCCTGCATCCGTAACCACCGGAGGCTGATCTGCCGACACTGACATCCCCATTGAGGCCAATGGCCTGGCTGCAGGTGGGTCGGACAGAGGAGATTCTCTCCCAAGAACACTCACCTGCGACTGCACATAGGTGTCATCCTCCGAGTCTACACCTGAATACTGCTCGGGGGAGGAACCCCCAGAGACACCCCTCGACAGCACGGCCTGCAGCACTTGTGGGTTTTCACCCACAAACACACCACGTCCCTCACTTGTGGTAGGTCGGCCCGGGTTGCCCTCCTGGGACGGCTCCACCACCACATCCCCAGCATCAACAAGTGCTTCGTCCCCTGCAAAGACATGAAAGAGAAAAATGGAAACAGGCATTAGCACCATGGCATGCAACAAGGGCTGATGAACAACATAGGCAGTAGTCCTACGACACATGTCCTACATGACTGGGAGTCCTCCTATGCATTCACCATCACTGGGTCTGTAGGGGAGGCTCAGGGCATACTATGTACTGATTGGAGAGCAACGCCTGCTCACCTTGATGCCTAGCACTGCCATCACACATTGGGCGGTGATTGCCATGTCAAAGGCACATGCCATCACACACATGGCATGTGACATAGCCACCAAGTGAAGAGGGAGAGGAGGGCTACTTTTTTGGATTTCAACCACTCTGGTCCTGACATTGCATCGTCACATCAATTAGTATACATGTTGTACATGGATCTGCTAGTCCAAATTGGCAACGATGCACAGTGCCTTGTCTACATCAACATAATGCAGTAAACATTGTGATTCCACCTCCCCAACACCTGTAACGGAATAATTTTGCATTCGTGAAGCACCGGTCAAGTAATGTTTGTAGGTGCAGCGGAGCACTCAGGGGTGGTGGGGCAGAAGGGGATGCCAGTCAACAATACTACTGGTGCTGGTGTCATTCATGTCACGCAAGTGCAGGGGTGGGTGGCACAATGAAGTGCAAGGGGGAGTGGCGGCTGGAAGTGCTGTACAAGGTAAGTAGGACTTGACGTCAAGGGCAGATGGTGTTAGGCGCAGACAAGTGCTGGGGGGGTGGCCTATAGGGGTACAGAGACAATCATGCTGTGCTGTGGGCTCGGAGGGGACAGGGGAGGTACACACTGCTTCTGGCTCGGCAAGGTCCTTTCAGATTTCTATGTGTCCTGCAGAGTTGTCACATGCCGCAGATATGTGCCCTTGGATTGGGGATCTCATCTTGGTGAGAAGGGTGAGGCGCTATTGCCTTTGGAGCATGTGGCAGGCCAGTTTGCCAGAGGATGGCCATGATGCAGGACATTCCCTCTCTGCCACCCGGCACCTGTGGTTTGGGTTCCCAAGATCCGAGTCATGCCAGGACTCTGCATTGGCATGGGGCTTCAGACAGGTGGTCATGACCGTGGCTAAGACATCCAGTGTACCTGACATGGAGTGGAGCATGGAGTGGGCCCTGTCAGGATGGGAGTGAGCCTAAGGGGGAGCTGGATGGGGGGGACATTTTGGCAGCATGAGCCTCGACTGACACACACTTCATGGGTCGGAATACCAAGAAGGTGTGTGACAGTGGTGAGGGTGGCTTTGCCTGTGGGGTGTTGAGGGTGAGCTGGGAGGAGAGGAGAATGTGATCACTCCAGGAGAGAGGAGTGCAGAGATGGACGGAGAGGGGAAAGTCAGATGAGATCAGAGCATCAAGAGTGTGCCCTGCAGAATGAGTAGGGACAGACGGGAGTCTAGAGGGTGAGAGGGAGTTGCTGAGGTCACAGAAAGGTCACGTGGGGGCGTCAACAGGCATGCAGGTGGATGCGTACCGCACCAAGGATGAGGAATTCTGTGTCTGGGGACATGAGTGAGGAGGAGAGGTGAGGACACTCAGAAAGGAAGTAGTACATTTGACCAGTTTTCCCAGACACAGTACGCACTGTTTGAGAATGTCAAGGTGTGGTGGACAGAAACCTCACACAAGCCATTCCAGAGTGGAGTAGGTCTAAGTAGGTGTGACAGTGGCAGGAATACCCTCAGGGAAGCCAAGGGCACACCCCCCCTGCACAGTAGTGGCGGGCCAAGGAGAGGGTCAAGGATGCAGACAGAGCTGGCCGTCAGACATGTTTCCATGAGACCAAGGATGTCAAGGTGCATAACCTCATGTAAGTGACAGTTATCGGAGGAATGCCTGATGCAGCCGCAGTGAAAGGAGTGTAATTGTGGAGGAGGTTGACAGCCTTGTAGGACTTACGGGGAGTGCTAGAGATCAGAGGTGCCGCATGTGTAGGAGTTGGAGTGGGAGGCGGAGAAGGTTCATGGGAGGGTGCAGGGAGGCAGTGCAGGATTGATGAGGAGAGAGGAGGGGGGACAGCAGGAGAGGTAAGGAAGTTGATGAGATGTGGGTAGCATTTCTCAAGGAGATTGAGGTTGGCCTAAGGGCCTTGGACTGAGACGCTCCCATTACCATGCACATCAATAGTGGTATCTGAGGATTGGAAGGAGGCCAGGAGTACACCCCAACGGGTCCCACCTATGATGGTGGAAGAGGAGCAAGGAGAGAGGACAGGGACCATGTGAAGGGTCTATGGGACAGGCAAAGGCATGTATGAGCAGATGTCAGTGAGAGTTAGCTTAGAGTAGGCTCAGATGCACTGGTCAGCAATAGGGTGGGTCGCATTGGAGGGCAGGCTGCCCTCATTTGACTTTTGGCAAGCAGGTGTCGTGCGTAGGGCACGATGGTCTGAACTGTAGAAGTCATGGAAGATAGACCATGAAGAGCAGCATGGAGTGTGAGGGAATGGGGCTCGAAACCAGACGGTACCAAAGGACCCAGGAAGGAGGTGGATGTCAAGGCTACATCCACAGTATGACTGCATGTTGGTAGGCATTTATATACAGAGGACGCATTAGCATGTGGTATCATTGCATGTCAGGCATGTGAAGATGAAACTTGAATGGCTGGGGGAAAGGAGAGGAATGGTATGTAAGACATCAGATGAATAGACAGGGGAGTATGAGCAACAATGTAGTGACAAAATTACTAATCAAGGGCAACTTCCATGGTGTTGGCCCATATGTGCACTGTTGCCAGTAGGGATAGTGCTGTGGCCAGATGGTGTTGCACTGAACATACTGGATGAGGCACATGGGTGCCACTATCAACTCTGCCACACACCCCCTTGACAGGCACCCAACATGAATGCTTCACACACACACCATGCACATGGATAATACACACATGCATGTGCACTCACCGGATGATGCCTCGTAATCAGGGAGGTCTCCCACACCTTGGAGTTGTCCCTCGGTGACGTAGGATCCAGCTACGGACTCGTGTGGTGTGAGTTCTATTTCCTGTGCTGGGGACCCACCTCCAGTCACCAAGGTTGCGGCATGACTTGAGGCCAGCTTATCCTTTGCCCTGCGCTTAAGGTCATTCCAGCGCTTCTGGCAATCACTAGCTGTGCGCCTCACTACTCCAAGGGCACTTATTCTGTCAGCAATGGTCTGCCAGTGTGCCTTGCGTCTGGCATGTGTGGTCTTGGACCCTGCAACGATGACCATTTCCCTATCATGATCTGACACATACTGAACAAGTGCATTAAGTTCGGCGTCTGTGAAGCTTGGCTTCCTTGATGGGCCGGACTGTGCAGCCGTGTCTGGGGCATCAGCCTGTGCCGGACGTGCACTCTTCCTCTTGCGCTTGGAAGGGGGTGGGGATCCAGAGTGTCCTACGCCGCTGTGGACACTAGGGGCAGGAGCCGTGGTGGACTCTGTACTGGGTGTGTGTGATTGCCCACTCAGCATGGGAGTAGGTGCAGGCATTGGGGGTAGTGGGATGGGGTCAGGCCTGATCTGAGGTGCATGAACTAGGACCGACACAGTCTTGGCAGGGTGTATGAGAGGTGGGGTGGATTGAGCCACACCCTGGCTACGGGGGCCAGCAGATGACCTATCTGGCATAGATGCGCGTGCCCTGATGACACCAATGTGCACCGGTGCACGTGCAGTGGACCTGCTGACCTGGATGTCAGCGATGGAATCACCCTCGGACAGGTCTGGTGCCACAATGGCCTGGTCCGACATGGGCTGATCAGGGTTGGTATCAGCCACATGACTCTCAACTGGGGGGGGGGGGGGGGGCATGGGTGTCCCTGACTGTTCCTCCAGACTGGGGGGAACAGGGGCGCCCTGCAAGTCACAACCACGTCCCCTGTTGGATCCTCCACGGCCACCACGTGTGGCTCGGCCACCTTTGCCACCCTTACGGCTTGCACGCCTCCCAACCATGGCACTGATGGTATTGTGCGTATGGGAGTGGGTGTGCACAATTGTCCTGGGCAATTGGGTGTCAAAGGGGTTGGGTACCAGATGGTATTCGTACCCTAGTGCAGTGGCAAGGCTATATGACACCCCTGGGGAAAGATGACGGGTCACGCAACGCACAGGCACCCCAAAAAAGTTAAGGAACGTGCACAGTACCCCTCCTAGACCACGTGTGCTGATGGAAAACCCTGCACTACGCTGTGGCATCCAGTAACACAATGAACGTATGCGTGTCACACGCGGCCTAGATTGACCTCTGAAGGGGTAGGCTACACACGGGGCAAGCACAGATGTTAGATACGTGCGTGACTCACCGTCTGCCAGGTAAAAGAGCGTGAAAAAATAGCACTTTTGGTTGGCAACACCCCCGCCAAAAGAAGAGGTGTACGCTGTCTGAGGAGACAGGACAACTGTAGAAGGGGACACTGTTTGAGGGAACAGGCCCAGGAAAACCAGTACAAGAGGAAAAAGAGAAAAGAGCTGTCAGAGGTAACAGGGAGTACGAACTGGAAACGCCGTGAAGTAAATCGCGTGTGAAACGACAAGAAGTACCGAATTCACCCACTCGCTCTCCACGAAAAGCACGTACAAGGAAATTGTGTTCAACACTACCTTTTATACAGGCCCACACGTACATCGTCACTTACGGCGTGTACGTGCTTGGCCCATTTTCACCAATCACACGCTTTGGCACTCCTGCGTGTAGCTCTCTTTTCACCAATCACACGCTTTGTCACTCCTGCATGTGGATCCTTTTTCACCAATCACGCGCTTCGACACTCCTGCGTGTAGCTCACTTTTCACCAATCACACGCTTTGTCACTCCTGCATGTGGATCCTTTTTCACCAATCACGTGCTTCGACACTCCTGCGTGTCGCTCACTTTTCACCAATCACACGCTTTGTCACTCCTGCATGTGGATCCTTTTTCACCAATCACGCGCTTCGACACTCCTGCGTGTCGCTCACTTTTCACCAATCACACGCTTTGACACTGCACGTGCAGGTAACTATTGACGCACATATGCTGGTGACGGGTTTTCGCGCGATGAGTGTGGGGTTTTCAGGTGCAAAATCACTCCCTATCAGGCTGTCCACGCGTTCTAACACGAAAGACCACGCTCCTGGCCAGGAGGCCAAATTTAAGTCCCCAAGAACCCTGAGCACGCTCCCACCTGCCATCGGCTGCTGCCTGACTGCCTGCTGGCCACGTGCCCCACAGTGCTGGTGGGTGGGGGTGGTGGGAGACATGGGTGGGGGCCTGGTGGAGGGTGCCCCTGGTGGATGGGGGTTGGGGGTGGTGGGAGACATGGATGGGGGCCTGATGGCAGGTGCCCCTGCACTGCTGGGGGGTGGGGGTGGTGGGAGACATGGGTGGGGGCCTGGTGGAGGGTGCCCCTGGTGGATGGGGGTGCAGGGGGACATGATCAGGTGTGCAGGGTAGTCCACTGTTTTGTGGGCTGCCTGCAGGGGCCGGGGAGGGTGTACAGGGTACACCTGTGGGGGCCCACCCAGCCTATTCGCATGTGATAATTCCCACGCACCCCTGTGATACACGTACCCTGGCCAATCGCGTGTTGAACTTCCCGCTACCCCTGTAATACACGCACCCTGGCTGTTCGCGTGTGATGATTCCCGCGTACCCCTGTAATACACGTTCCCTGGCCTATCGCGTGTTCTACTTCACGCGTCCCCCTGTAATACACGTTCCCTGGCCCATCGCGTGTTGAACTTCCCGCTACCCCTGTAATACACGCACCCTGGCTGTTCGCGTGTGATAATTCCCGCGTACCCCTGTGATGCACGTTCCCTGGCCTATCGCGTGTTCTACTTCACGCGTCCCCCTGTAATACACGTTCCCTGGCCCATCGCGTGTTGAACTTCCCGCTACCCCTGTAATACACGCACCCTGGCTGTTCGCGTGTGATGATTCCCGCGTACCCCTGTAATACACGTTCCCTGGCCTATCGCGTGTTCTACTTCACGCGTCCCCCTGTAATTCACGTTCCCTGGCCAATCGCGTGTTGAACTTCCCGCTACCCCTGTAATACACGCACCCTGGCTGTTCGCGTGTGATGATTCCCGCGTACCCCTGTGATTCACGTTCCCTGCCTAGTCGCGTGTAGTACTTCCCGCGTACTCCTGATTTGGAGATTGCCCGCTTTGCTTTCCTTGTTTGCCTGCCCTGTGAAGTGGTCCGGGGTTAGCGCAGCCCTTAGCGATGATTTAGCGCTTTTGATGGCTTTTCCGTGCGCGAGGGCGTTCTTGGGGGCGTTACTGGCGCTGCTGCAGGCTCGCTGCGATTCTCTGCGCCACGGCTGTTTTGGGAGCTTGAAATCCATGAATACGCTGTGCGCGGAAATCTGTTTTAGCGCACGTGCCTGGCGCAGACTATCGCAGGCGCACGCTGTGCGCCAGCCGCGTGCGCTACTTGTGCGCTGGATTCTATGAATTACCCTGAGTGTGTCAAAACACAAGTAATGTGTATACATTCAGCAATATTCAATAAGACGATGCAGGTATTTTTCACAGGGATCTAACCCATGAACTGATTTCTATTTGAAGATTCAACCACATCTGCATCCATCAACACAAAGTACAGGCCTTCATATATTTGAACTCTTTTACAAATGCATATAAACAGGGTTACTGCCACTTACCCTGCCTAACCTACTCAATAATTATACTCTTGTTTGTCCCATCTCCTGACATCAAGAGGCAGTTACTTACAATGGTGTCTGGTTAGTTTTTTTTCTTTTAATGAACATTTTTATAACAGCTTCTCACCACATAGTTCCAATTTCAGCAGCTTTGTTTATGTCTTTTGTGAAAGCTTGTTTAAGTGCCAGACTCTGGGCCTCATTACGACCCTGGCAGAAGACCATGGTGCTATTAGCACCATGGTACATGCCGGTAAGTTACCGACTCCGCCATGGAGAAAGGGGGAATTACCACCCCATTACAAGGTTGGCAGGGCGGTAATTCCCCCTTCCTCCATGGCCTTTCCCCATTCCCATTGTTGCCACATAGGGCTCAATGGAAATGGGGAGGGCGCTAAGTACGGTGCCGCAAATTGTGGCACCTTACTTAGCACCAAGGTCCCTTTGCGGGTCTCTACTTTAACAGCTGGTAAAACCAGCCGTAAATGTCAGGTCCCGCAAAGGGACCTCGTCATTAGGCGCTAATTGGTTAACGGCGCTGCAGCCTTTTACAGGGCCGTTAACCCATTAGCGCCTGGGTCGTAATGAGGCCCTCTGTGTGAAAGTTCATTATATTACCAGAACATGAATACTTACCCATATCACCCCTTATAATGTACAAACTGTTATTTTCTTCTTTCATTCTGTCACTTTTAACACTACTTCTCCCACTAACAAAGTTGCAGTAAATCTCCCACAATGCAAAATCAAAACAGAAACTGCATGTATGTTACTGAAGCATGGCATATACATCAAATGAAAAATGGCAAAATGCAATGCATTTAAAACTAATCCTTTCAGCAACATTTCAAGTAAAACAAATAAATGTATGTATACATTTACAACAGCGCTGTGTGTACTTTATAATAAATAAATGAATAAAATGGTAATTACTCCAGCATTTAGCAATAACACTCAGTGTGCCACCGTTATAGATTTGGCGGTAGCCTTGCCGGTAAAACTGGCAGGCTGCCGCCAAACTTGCAATCATTTCCGGCGCCCGCGAATGGGCAATTACCGGGTCATTATGGCTCTGCCGGACCCGGTAATTGTCCAACTCCAACAACACCAACTAAAGAACCATCATATAATAAGCAAGTAAACATTACAATACATCCCATTCGCAAAGTATGCATGTACTGACAGTGTAACAAACCTTCACACAAGTGCCACTTAAAAGTGTACAAATATTTTCAATATCCAATTCTTTTTTTTTAGAAAAATGTTATGCACTGTACTGCTATAAATCCACAAAACCACTTTTTAACTTTCATGTCCAGCCTCCCAAAAATAACAGCTTTTTAAACATTCAGCATTTTCCATTTTCTATTGTATAAAAATGTCACATTTTCTTGCTATGGCTCCATGGGGCATACTTATCATGGTATCACCGGCCTCATTAAAAATGCTGCCAGTGCTCCCATGTCCCCATTCCCATTCCACAGAAATGGGGACTAACATTATCCACCACTTGACTTTCTAGACGAACATGACCTTTAATGTGCTGGTGTTACTGGGAATCTAGCTGCCAAACAATTATTATGAATCTGGTGGCAACCCGTCTGCAGCAACAGCAGGGTTACCACCATACTCGTAATCATGTCCAATATTGCTAACTCTTCTTCCCAACAACTCCTCCTATATTGTAAAATAATGTCTTCTTCTACTAAAATTACCACACACACCTACTTTTTTTTTCTTTCCCAACTGCCATCAAGAACAACCCCCTGGATGACAAAACCTACCTCCTAGAAGACAACAACCTGAAGAAAACTACTCTTCATATCATACAAAGCAAGTGTACTAGTGTAGTCGTATTCTTTCTGTTACTCATACAGTACAGTGTAGCCGCATACTAGCCTACAAAATTTCTTTCAAACCAACAACATTTACTTCACTCTTATTCATTGCCCCTCACCAGGTACACTCTTTGTATTCTCATCTGAACACCATTATCGTAACACCCACTATTATCATGAAAACATTGTCCTTACTTATTCATGTACAGTAGTACTCTCTTACGCGCTAACCCACCCCCCTTCACACCTCTTTACACAGAGCTACTTTTACAACCTTCCGAACCAGAACTAGCAGCCCATTGCACCATCACAAAGCCCTCTATTAATGTCTGCCATCATATTCACACAGTCATTCACAAAGCACGTAAAAATATTCCACACATTTCAAACCCACACTTTCCTTCGTTGTCCAACAGACAGAACAGAATGCCTACTAAAAAGTAACTCCGTAGAAAACAAAGAATAAATAGAGCAGATAAAAATAAAAGCATGCAAAATACTCACCCAACTCTAGCAGAATGTATACCAAATGTATGTTCAAATTAAACTGCTAATACAGTCAGTGAACAAAACTAAACCAGCTAGCACTAAAAAAACTAGGGCCCTCCTCCATAAAGTACAAATAAAAACAAATGTATAAAGAAGAACAAAACTGCTAATAACGCTTCCACTGTATCTATCACACATAGACTGAGGTCCAACAGGAGCATGCCACAGTTAAGCATTCCAAAAAATTAATTTGACAAAAAATATTCCACAATAGAGTACTTCAAATCTTATAAAAACAGCAGAAAAGTAACGCTCAACCCTTAAAAATGACTGTGGAAAACGAATATTGGAAGCTTTCATTGACAGCGCAATGATCCTCAAAAGAAAATTGTTTATATTAATTTTAACTTGAATGAAACCACTAACAAAATTAATCAGTAAACTACAAAATGTACTTCTAAAAATGCGCAATGTCAACAGAGATGCCTTTGCGAACTTCTGTGCAGGTGAATGGATTCACACAAGCAGCACAGAAACATATTTCAATGAAGAGACTTATAAACAAGTCATACATAGTAGTGGCTGAGGCTATGAAATGCTAGACATCACCATTATGGCACAAGAAACCCTTACTGAAAAAATGTCTCCAACAAACTTGCAATCAACTGTTCCTTCCACCCAACCAATCCGTCCAGTCTACAAATGGCCATGCACCTCAATGTGTAACATATGGAAACAATCTATACATTTTTTATGACAATTCCTCAATCACTATGTAAAATTAAAAGACACAATTAGAATATAAACTTTACAAATCATGGACTCCCATGACCGGTGCGCAATTACACTGGACTGCGAGGACATTCATTAGCCTGCATTGCAGGACCTGCTTGCAAAAGCCACTTCGACCATATCAAAATGTAAGCAACACACCATTCCACTGTACGGAATCTTCTCCAGAGACTGTACTGTGCAAAAAGTCCTGCTTTACAACTACAATATTTTAATAACATTCTCCTACATGGGACAACCAAAGAACTCCTTCAGCAAATAGTCCACATCCAAAGTAAATATTTTGGAAGTGAAAATCTCTTAGAAAATTCAGTAACTGTAGAGAACATTAGCGAAAGCCTCACAAACGCCAATCTTCTAATAAACACGTATAAAAAAGAAATAGCAAAGTTTAAAAGCACATCTGCTGAAGTACCAAACCAAGTATGTGCTTGTTGTTGCAGACCTTTTTATAAAAAGAGCACAAAAACTGTAGGTATGATTTACAAAATAGAAGACAATGAGAAATCCCAATGGTTCCAATTAGCTCTGTATCTTATAAAAGAAAACAAATACAAAATAACTGACCCCTCAGTACTTTGCACATACTGCAATACAAAACTTGATAATAACCACATGCGTTCATGGGCTATCATTAATAAATTGGAAATGTTCCCACTTTCCAAACCTCTCCAGCTGCTAAATGTATACAAGAGCATTATAATATGAAATGTACACCCATTTAAAGCTATAATACGCCTTCAACCCAAAACAGCCAAATTGCCTCCTTCTGAATTACTAAAAGGCATTCATAGTTTATTTGCCATTCGATGTTAAAGAAAATGTAGTAGCTCTAGGATTGCAACGTCTGATAGATCAGTCTTTGATTATCTTAGTTAATGGTTTGCCAACGAAAGACAAAAACATTTGGCAAAAACTAGTAGACTTAAATAAAGTTACAACAGCCCTACAATATCTAAAAGAAAACAATGACTACTACAAAGATATAAACATTGAACAGAACTTAAGGGAAACCACCCAAATAATTCAGGATTCCTCACCAACTGGCCAATTTGAACTTGTGGATCCTATCACAGCATCCAATATTTTATACCAGTATACAATTCACCCACTGCACTCCAAAGACACCATAGATGATGCATTAGAAACATATCAAATGTGTCAAGCCAAAGGATCTCCAATCAGCATATGGGAGACAAGTGTAGAAGCACAAGCCTTTCCTCTACTCTTTCCTACAGGAAAAGGGGGAAGATATGATGAAAGATCCACACAAATAACAGCACCAGAATACTGCTCTTTACAAATGTATTCTGAAGACCCCAGATTCAGACAAAATGTTGAATACATATTCCCCCTCCTGTTCGAAAGTGAACTAGCAACTCTATGTTACATAGTTAAACACACATTTAAAACATGCTCCAATTTTTTTTAACATATCTGCTACCTAACTACTTCAAAAGATAAAAGACAAACATGAAGTTTTGCAGTCGAGTATCAAAAATCTCTTGGGAAACATGTGTGGTACAAAATAATACTAGTTCTGACATCATGCTGATATACGGTGTATGCTAAGGAACGTTGGCCCACCCACATGGTATGTTACTTTAAGTTGTGCAGAATATGCATGGGATGACTTGCACAACTTCCTACGCATAGCAAACCAAAACAAAGAAGGGATAGACATAAAAACACCAGGAGATCTCTGCTCTCTTGACCCTGTAAATATATCAAGATACTTTCATCATTGCTTTTTTGCCATGCTGCACTTCATCTGTAATAGAGGTATGCCTCCCCTCAAAGAAGTGGAAACACTTCTTTTGGAGAAAAGAATATCAATCCGGAGGAGCACCACACATCCACATACTTTTGTGCCTAAAAGATGCTTATAAATTTGTTCATGACAGTGATGCCTTTGTTTTGCAGTTTATTCACAAATACAAATACATAACCTGCGACATGTCTACATACACAACGTTTACACTTCCAAAAACATAAGTGTGGCAAATACCGCTGACACAGATATAAAAACAAAGGTAAATACTATACCAAATGCCGCTTTGGTTTCCCTAGACCAGTTTCAGCAAAAGGAAATGTAAACAGCTTCATGTCTTCTGTTAGACACAGAGTGAAAGGCACATCACCTAAAAACACATACTGCATTAAAAGAAACAAAACCTCAAAGTACATCAATGATTCCAATGCAGTCATTGCCCTCTTGTGGAATTCAAACATAGATATACAATATATTGCAGACAATTCCACTGCTGTTCAAGATATGATACAGCCTACCTAACCAAAACTGAGAGAACAGAGCTAAAAGACCTCTGCAATGACATATCATCTGACAAAACACTGTTACAAAAATGTTACAGCTTTGGCATAAAAATGCTCTCCCATAGAACCTGTGGATGCTACAAAGCTGCAGACCGTTTAACAGGCACAGTCTTACATGGCAAAACTGAACACATAGTCTGGCAAAGCCTTGGTACAGCTGCATCCAGAATAAGAGTGCTGAAAGTGTACCAAGACATAGAAACAAATGCCAGAAATGATCCCAACAGGCAGGACATTTTGAAAAACAATTTATTAGACAAATACTATCCAAAAAGAAGTACTGCTTTGGAAAACATGTGCCTGTACCACATAGCCCAACATGTCTCCTACAAGAATAATGTTAAACTAGATGGAAAATGTGGAAAATACGTGGTCTCAGCTTGTGAAGGGAGCCTCGTCAAACTTACCAAACCTGGCCTAATTAATCATATCAAGTTGTCATTTAAAACTCCTCAACACAGAGAACTTTACTACATGGCCCTACTGCAACTTTTAAACCCTGTAGAAAGAAGATTTATTAGGCACCCATGACTCACTTGAAGATGCATTCAATGCAAATGATAGCAGCATAACAAATGTCAATTTCAAGCAATACAAAAACATGTTGGACAATGAACGCCAACAAGAGGAAGAAGTTCAAGCACAACTAACTGAGGGCAGTCAATCTTCTGTTACAGGAAGCCAAGAACCACTTGGAGACCCATTCATAGTGAATGAAACTGAATTAGCCATGACTGAAGTAGAGAACACAGTGTATCTATATGAGCAATCAGAAGAAAACTTGGCACTGCTGAAAACGCAAATAAATGATGAGCAATTTAGCATTTTCCTAGAAGAGACTAAAGAAATTGAAAATGTTTTGCAGCATGAAAGTAAAACTTTTAGCTGTCATAATTATAAACCAGTACTCTGTAAGTGTTGAAGCTGGTTCTGAAAGAACATTCTTAATAAAAAATCATCAGCAAATTCCTACAAAAGTTAACAAACAACAACCTATCAGCTGTTGCAGCCCCCACAGGTTTAGCTGCCTACAACATAGGAGGTTTTACTTTACACCGACTACTGCTCCTTCCAGTAGAACACCAAAACAAATTAGAGCACTACAAACCATCAACAGAAGCTGCTATTGAGCTACGCAGAATTCTGAAAAAAATTAAAAGGCTCCTAATAGATGAGGTAAGCATGGTTTTCAACCTAATGTTGGCATTAACTCACCTCAGATTACAAGAAGTCCTTAAAAAAGACTACGAAGAACTCTTTGAAGGAAAACACATTGTTGTTTTTGGAGCTCTCCTACAATTAACACCAGTGAAAGGTGAACCTGTTTTTAAAACCTTAGGATACATTAGTGCCGCAACACACTTGGCAGCATAGGAAATGTACATCACTGCCAACATTTCCGATACAGAGATTTAACTCAAAATATGCATCATTCTGCAAACCTCACCTATGCTAACATTTTAAAAAGCATTAGGACTGGTCTTCTATCTAAAGATGCACAATCCATCTCAAATAGTACACTCGTCTATGAGCTATATGGGCATAACACATCTGCTCCTCATGTCATGGAACAATTAGCACAAAAACATTTAAAATGTATGTCCTTAATGCCAACCCTAGCAAGCTGTATGCAATTCAATGAGACAATGTTAAAAAAGAAATACAACCAATAGAGCATATTTGCTCCACAGACAAAATGTTAGTGCATGAATGACACTCCCTATGTGTCAACAAGCAAAACCACGACTACATAGCTTGGAAAAATGTATCTCCAACACAGCTGGTTTGGAGAAAATGTTAATGTTGTGTTTAAACTGCAGAGTCATTGTGAAACATAATGTTGACGTGGAGCAAGGTTTAGTCAACGGAGCAATTAGTACAGTTCTTGGCTTCCAGACAAATTCACATGACAACAACATTCAGTTTGTCAACATCCACTTTGCCAATCTTTCAGAAGTTAAAATTGGTGCGAGGATCAACAGCACGATTCCTCCTTTTCAAAGACATGTATGTACGCAGAGAGCAATTTTCTCTGTCTCTTGCATATGCAGTCACTATTCACAAACCACAAGATCAAGCCCTAGATCAGGCATTGATTGGCATTGGCAGCACAGCCTTTAAAGAAGGTCTGAGTATGTAGCACTTCTATGTCTATGTACACTCAAAGGACTCTTTCTAGTCAATTTTTATGCAAACAAAGCCAAGGCTGACATTCCTTGCATCATAGAGTACAACAGGCTATGTGCTTTCCACACACCCATCTCAATATGTACCCTGTCCCCAAAAAAGGTAAATCTTTAAGAGAAAATTAATGCAAAAAGACCTTATAAGAGATCTCCCAACAATACCACCAAAAAAATAAAAACAATTGCTACTCCATCTAATAGTACAACCACAAAATGATCTAGTGCAAACACAACTGCACATCCATCAGCACAAAAAAGAGAAATATGTCTTCTAAAATAACAAGTAGAGGTCCAGCAAATGACACAGAGACAAAACTCTCCGGCCCAATTACATTTTCCAACACAGCTGGTGTAAATTGCTATGCAAATGTAGCAATCAATCTTCAGTTCCAATTGCCACCAATTGTTCAAAGCATTTACTTGAACGGCTCAGACCAGTTGTTTTTGCAAATGCTCGTCCTTCATAGAAATGTGACAAATAATCCTGACAATACTTACAGTGTGTCAGGAATAAGGCAATAATTGGACCACTGTGTAGGAATGGTAAAATTCACCATAAACACACAAGAAGATCCACACACATTTCTAATGTACTTACTGCAAGTCCCAGAAAGCATAAATATACTTATAAATGATATCGTCCAGATTTCATACACATGGAAGCATACATGCACTCTCTGCAACCATGTTGCTCAAGAGCAGATCCCTAATGAACAATTTGTGGATGTATATGTACTGAATTGTATATCCATTCTATTTCATCAGCTAGTGCAAAATGCAAATCATGCGAGATTAGGCACTGTTTGCAATTCAGACAATCGTTCCAGCTTACACGTAAACTCACATAGCCAATATGTAATAGTAATGCTTTTAAGGTACATGTACGGTAAGGTATATGTTACCAAAAACAACTGCAAGCTTACTAGCTTCGAACACGGGCAAGTATCTCTTGGCAAGAAAACCTTCACAACAGTAGGCATAATATACCACATTGGTGAGGGGGTGTGTCCTGAGCCCATGTGGTGAAGACATGAGCTGGCAGAGCTTGCGTCATGATGCTCAATAGATCCTTTGCTCAGAGGTGTTGGAGAGAAGGGAACTCACACATGAGCACTAAATTAGAGGGGACACCTTTGCCCTGCAGTACGCAATGATCGAACGAAGAATCGGAGAACAGAATTGGAGTATTGTTCTGCAAAAGTCCGACCCCGATGCAGGAAAGATGGCAGCCGCTATCACAGCATTGTGAAGAGAGGAAGGAGGGGCGAAGGCTGAACGGAGCTGGAGGGCACGCTGACTTTCACCTGAGCTGGCTTGCATATAGCGGGGCAGACTTTACACCGCAGGACTGGAAGCGCTGCCTGGATTGCGACTACCACAGAGGTGCCAAGCAATGGCGTGAGCGGGAACGAAGCTACAGTGCAGCCGGGTCTTCAAGGGAGGGGGCTGGCCGCCGGCACCCAGAAGGACTGAGAAGCAGTATAGAGCAGATTGCAGAGTGAGTGGCGGACCTGCATGCGAGAGCTGTCGGTTCCCAGAGGAGACAGCGAGCTGGTGTGTCTAGTGAACCGCTAGGACAGCGGTCCATGACTCAGGGAAACAGCTGTACCTGCCGTAGCTGGCCGAGGAGACCCAGGATAGTGGTGGTGCAGGACCGCTGACGGGACCCGGAGACCAGAGGAAGAGATTGGGGGGATGTGGGAGCGGAATAGTGCCTGCTCCTTTACTTCATAGTGACTGCTTCAGGGACTGGTCCAGCTGAGGCCTAGGCTGGGACTACGGCACCAGAGCCTGAGAGGGATATGGTCCCTACATCTGTTAGGGCATACATTTACAAAATCAGAGATGCCCTATTACACGTAGTGGGGCAGCGGTCCACCAGTGGCCCATCAGGCGGAACAATAAACACTGCTATGTTGGTGCAAGCCTTCTGAGGCTGGATGGTGCACTGTAACGCACCGGACACTTGGCTGGCCTGAAACCGGGCCTGGGAGATGCAATTTGGGAAGGGGCTGAGCGATGCTGGCTCTGCGCACCCACACTGCATCAGAGGCAAACGAGACAGGCAAACCGTGAGTAACACAGGCAGACAGAGGTGCCTGCTTCCTGAGTGGCGAGTAGCCGGGCCATTTGAGGAAGATATAATCAGTGCTGGGCATGCATGGCATGGGCTCAGCAAGCCTAAAAGATGAGTTACGCATGGTGATGGTTCAGGACTGGTGATAGTTGATAGCAACTGCGGGAGCTGCATGCAAGCTGGGCAGGCGAAATGTGGTAGTGTAACCACAGTGGAACTATCACAGACTCCCTAGCGGCTGCCTGAGACTGGAATCCTGAAACACGATAGGTCTGCCAGGTGGAAGAATTTGCGAGGCTCTGCAAATAGCAGTGCTTGAGACTACAGTAGGTGAGGGCTTGAATAGATGCTGCCAACAGCTGGGTGATACTGAGGAGTGCTGCTACATCTTTGCTCAATCTTAAATATTAGGCTGGCAGCGCATTAGGAATCTCTGGTCTCCACCCCACCGACACCTACTGCAGTGCAGTACTCGAGAAGGGGAACTGAACCCAGAGCGCAATGAGACAAGTATGCAATAATAGTGCCACTAAGTGGACTCTACCTGATGCCAGGCTCTGTGCGGTGGCAGAATAGATAACGGGCTGCACTGGCCATGACAATAATCAAGGACAGATAATCGTTGCTGGCTGATGAGCCTACATTGCTGAATTGGGAGGAGCGCATAGGATTGCCCTTTACAGGAGGTGGTGCCATGCTGGGAGCCCCCTTCGGTCGGGTGGCGGTTTGGACCCTTGAGTGCTGTGCACAGCTAAGTGGACTAGGACATTGGGCCTCATTCCGAGTAGGGCGCTAAGGGATACCGGGCACCGTTAAGGAGACCGGTGGCAGTAATCCCTTACCGTCCTAATACAAGGTCCCTTAGCGGGTCCCGCAATGGGCGCCTGGTTTTACCAGGCGCCCTTAGCAGGAGCCACTAAGGGACCAGAGAGCTAATAACGGTACCGCAAATTGCGGTACCGTTATTAGCTCCTTCCCCATTCCCATTGAGCACTATGGGGGCTCAAATGGGAATGTGGAATGGATATTTCAATGGGGACTTACTGGTCCCGCAAAGGTCGGACTACACCGGTAAGTACCCATTGAACCAAGTCTGCGTTGGTACCGGTATGGGAGGTAGTCATGGCGCAAATAGCGCCATGACTACCACCATACTCAGAATGAGGCCCATTGAGACAAAACTGGGTGGGCACACTAACTCACCTTGAGCTACCAGCAGAGAGCTTGGATCCCTGCTGGGGCTGAGATCGGCACCAGTTGTGGCCACACTTGCAACAATGTCTCCAACAAAGGGCAAGGGTAGAAGCACAATAATGGACTCGTTTGCTGGCTCCTGTAAATCTAGTGAATCGACACAAAGCGCGTCTACAGCACAGACAGAGGAGTGTGCACATGGTGTGAGCTCTGAGGAAGACCTTGTACTGGCTCCAATAGCTGAGCTAAGGTGTTTGTTAGAGACGGGAATCGACAAGGTCAAGATTGATGTGCAATTGCTGAGACAGGATGTTCGACAACTGGTGGAAAGAGTCACAATGGCGTAGATGGAATTGAAGGAGACAAGGGACACCACAAAGGACCTGGAGACGCGGGCTCATGAGCTGGAGAGGAGGAACATAGCCTTGGAGATGCAAGCTGAGGATGCTGAATGGAGGGCCCGACGGAATAATGTACGGCTGCTTGGGCTGCCGGAGGGCCCAGAGGGCTCAGACCCCACCCAACATGTGGAGACTTTACTGCTGCAGGAGATAGGGCCTCGGAACTTGTCACAGGGGTTTGCGGTTGAGCGCGCTCATCGCTCACTACAGAAATGGCCACCACCAGGGTCTTACCCCAGACCTGTCATCGCAAAGGTATTGAACCTCAGGGACAAGGGGGTGATTTTGAAATATTCCAAGGAAGGCGGGGAGATCCTGAGAGATAACTCAAAAATTGCCATCTACCTGGATTAGACACCAGCAGTCCAAAGAGCCAGGAACTCCTTTGTGCCGGTTAAAGTGAGACTTAGACATCTAACAGCAAATACATGCTAATATACCATTCTAGGCTCAAAGTCTATAAGGGCAAGATACATTCCCTTGAAACCCCTGCAACTGCCAACATGTGGTTGGAACACAATAGTTTGGATAGCAGGATGAGCCTCACACTTGACCCGGCGGGCATCACTGAAGAGGGGGCCATAGGAGTTTTGAAGTTGGAGGCCTGGGCACCCCATGTAACGCTGTGTGAAAGAGGATACCATATGGGAACAAGGGGGTACGGGTCTCATGGCTATATCCAAATGGCTACTCTCTAGAATGGCACACCTAACATAGTTGACCATGGGACTCTGGTTGTGCTGTGTGTGTCAATGAATCTACACTCACGTGAACAAATAGCCTTGCCTAAAGCTGGCTTCCATTACCCGAAACATGCTGGCCTGGACAGGCCTTACTGGAACGGGTATGCCTGAGCACTGTACACGCCTGAGCACTGTACAGAATGTGCAGAGACTGGGCGAGTTAATATTGTTTGGTTTGTTTTGTTAATGGTTATATGTTTTCCACGCATTCTGGTACGCAAGCTAAAAATAAGATTTCACTGGGCGGGTGGGAGCTGGGCAGAGCCGCACAGATGGCAGATGCAGGTCGTTGGGGTTGGTATGGGAGGAGGGGAGATCTGGGGTACAGAGGGGCTGGCTGGCACTGGAATCGTGACCCCCATTAAGGTATTAACTTGGAACGTGTGGGGGCTGGGCACATACCTCGGTAGGAATAGGGTGAAATCGATCCTAATGAGGAAGAAGATAACCATAGCCTTGCTTCAGGAGACCCACCTGACAGCTGAGGAACTTGAAAAGGTTCGAGCGCTCTGGGAGTTCGGGGGGTACGGGCAGCATACTCTAAATATGCTAGAGGGTTGTTTACTTAGATACATGATAATCTACCATTCCAGTTACCAGAGATGGAGGCAGACAACTAGGGGAGATTGCTCATTTTGCAGGGCTTCATAGACCATATAGAGGTGTGTATAGTTAACTCCTATTTCCAGAATCATGGCATACTAACCCATGTGCACACACTTTTTTCCCAGATTACGCATCAGTGGGGGTGCTTCTTCCTATGGGGTGGCGATTTTAATTGCACTAGGAGTCCAGTGCTTGACAGATGCTTTAACATTAAGGGGAGGTCCATCACCTGCATCTGCTGCACTCAATATGGCATGGACCAATTTGGATATGGTGGTTGTGTAGAGAGAACTGAATCCCGAGGGTAGGGGGGATTTCTTCTACTCTTCGCCACATGCTTTGCATACCAGGATCGATTATATCTTTTTGGGGAAAAACCAGATGGCAGACATATGTGGGGCAGAATACCTGGGGCAAACGATATCAGACCATTCCTCTCTCATGGTCGCTTGGAATCAACAGAGCCTGAGACCTCCCATCCAGATGTGGCGCATGCCAATGAATATCCTGATGGATCAAATCTTTAAAGATAAGTTACAGACAACACTTGCAGAGTTTTTAAAGCACAGTGTGGGTAGTGTAGAAGAATTGGGTACTGTGTGGGAGGCCCTGAAAGTGGTGGTTAGAGGGCAGGTAATAGCTGGTGCTGGTGGTATCCAAAGAATGCTGAGGGAAGAACTAGAGATCCTAGAGGATGAGTTCTGGGATATGGAGCCCCAGAATTTAGGTCTGAAGGAGGCGAGGAGAGGTTGGCTAAGACCCGGTACCACTGCCTTGAGGCAAGGGAAAGTATATCTAAATTCGACCAAGAACCACAAGGGCACATGCAGAAAGGGATAGACTGGGAAGGCTACTATCATGGCTATGCAGGCGGGAACACCCTAGACATCTAACCACCACTCTGTTTGAGGTTTATGGGAGTGTATGCATTTCACAAGTTGGAATCAATTTTATTTTGCCAGGTTTTACTCCCAATTACACAGTCATAAAGAGCAGGTTCCCTCAGATGACCTGGCGGAGGCTCTCTCGGAAATAGCGCTTCCTAAACTAGATATTACACAACAGGTAGTGTTAGACCAACCCATCATGGTAGAAGTTGTTCTCTTGCTACAAGTAAGTCATCGGAAAGTGATGGACTCACCCCTGAATTTTACAAAATGTGTAACTTGACGCTGGACCCTGTATTGCTTAAAGTCTTTGACGAAGCCTACACTAAAGGTGTATTCCCGACGAGCATGCAGAAAACCCAGGTGGTCCCGATACCCAAACCAGGGAAACCCGTAGATAGATGTGAATTGTATAGATCCCTGGCAATGCTCAACTATGACTTGAAAATACTGTCAACGATATTGGCAAGGTGGCTCCGTAGAGTGATTGCAGGTCTGATACATAGTGTACAGACAGGTTATATTCCTGGCCGCAGCGCCATTTTGAATTTGCGCTGACTGCAACATATTATAGCACAGACAAACGGTAGTCCTGAACAGTTTTCGGTGGTGTCATTAGACGCAATTAAAGCTTTAGTTTAACTATATTGGGAATGATTGTTCATAGCATTGCAGGGATTTGGGTTCAGCGAAAGGTTTATAAAATGGGTGAGGGTCCTATACTCATTACCAATGGCTAGAGTCAAAACTGGGAGACAGGTGTCTGTGGAGTGGGACAGTCAGAGGGGAATGCGCCAGGGATGCCCGCTGTCACCCATGTTGTATGTGTTGGCGCTGGAGCAAATGGCTGTCTACTTGCGGCAAGAATTTTCAGAGTTGGGCATTAGAGTTGGCGGCACTGGGCACTTAATATCATTATACGCCGACAATGTCTTGTTGTACATTGGAGGCCACAAAATAATTTGGCAATCATTATGGAAGTACTGGACAACTTTGTTAAATTGCCTGGGATATCGTTTAATAGAGAGAAGTCTTGTAAGTTCCCGTGAGCAGGGCTATGCGGAATCGAGGTGGACGCACTGCCGAGAATGGGGCTCCCATGGGAAATGGGTTCCTTTAGATACCTAGGTGTACACATCATGCACACACCTGAATACATGCATGCACGCAACACAGAGGGAGTGGTTTCAAAGTTAAGAAGATCAATGTCCTTTTGGTCTAGGCTTCCACTCTCGCTGATAGGCAGAGTATCGATTATAAAAATGATAGTTTTTCCAAGATTCTTGTATTTCTTAACTAAAATCCACTATTATGTCAATGTCTCTTTTTTCTGTTTCTTTGACTCACTGATCAGGGGATTTCTCTGGGGCTCGGCTCGGCACAGGATTGCCCTTGCAATGGTATGTCTGCCTTATAAGGAAGGCAGTGTACAACTGCCGAATTTTAAGTGCAACTACTTAGCGATGCAACTTAGTTTTATAAGTGGCTGTTAGGTGAGGTTACATCTGAGACATGGCTACTGCAGCAATTGGTGGCCCCTGCTCACCTCAAGGAAGCGCAATGGTTACCACTGAACTGCTTACGTAATATACTCTTACTAGTTGACTTGGGCAGAAAGGTGTGGCACAGAATGCTGCAATTATTACAAATAGACTCCCCCTACTCTCCTGATGATATGATAGGTTATTTATAACGCGCTTAATACCCAGAAGTTTCTAAGCACGGACCTGGGGATCGAATCCATGTTGCTCTGTGTTGTCTTGCTTCCAAGTTGCCGCTGAGCTATCCCCCCTGAGATGTGTCGATGGTGGCGGATCTGTGCAGAAACATGATCTTGCAGTGCCACAATGCTGGGAGGGCTGAGGAATCTCTACCTGGGGCGATATGTTTGAAAACGGTAGATATAGAGAAATGGGAGAACTAGTTGAGCAAAAGGGACTACCTGGCAGGCAGTTCCTGCAACATATGAGAATAGCGGAGTGGCGAAAAGGAGATGGTCTAGGTGGCCAGAGGAGCTGGCGGCAACTGTGCTGCTGGTCTTAATGTACACTTTGGAGGATGACTGGTGGCCGGTGTCTAGACTATATGGTGCCTTAAAGGATAGACTCAACCCCAGAGCTCGGACCTGAAAGCACTATGGGAAACTGATCTGGGGATGGTGATTGGGGAGAAGGAGTGGGAACGTATCCTCAAGTTCCCCAAGGAGATGTTCAGGAATGCCCGCATAAATTCTTTCAAATAAATGTGCTTTACCGCACTTACATGACACCCAGTAAAGTAGCTAAATTCAATAAGGGCAAACAATCAACCTGTCCCTGGTGTCAGCAGGAGGTGACAGACCTGGTACACATGTTCTGGAGTTGCACAAAGGTGAAGAGCCTCTGGGCCTGAGTTGAACAGGTATGTAGGAGGGCCGGGACCCCGAGATACACTTGGAGTCCTATGGAATGCCTGTTGGGTGCATACCCGAGAAATGGTAAGCATAAACATACTATTAAGTTTATGGACCTGGCATGCATCCTTGTTAAGTGCTGCATTGCCATGTCTTGCTGATCTGTAGGGGGAGTGCGGTACCTGACCTGTTCTAAGGATTTTGAGACCTGGACTGAGGCCAAAGTGTGGGTCGGATCACTGCAGCCTCCAGCCGTTAAGGTTGGGTCCCGCAAAGGGACCTCGTAATTAGGCGCTACGTGTTTAACGGCGCCACAGCCTTTTACGGCGCCGTTAAACACTTAGCACCTGGGTCATAAGTATGCAGTTCCTAATTACATAGAGACACCTGCGTGGAGACTGGGTAGCTCCCTTCGAAAAAACAAAAGGTTATGCATGTAAAATTGTGAAATGTGAACATTTGGTTATTTTTGTTATTGTTGTTGTTCTTTTGAGGTGTGTTAAGTTATAGCAGTTCTGACTATATATTCCAGGGCCTGCGGTAGCGGTCCTGTAGTTGTGGTTAAGTTACTCAGCTTTTAACTTCGCTCCCCTTGTTCCCCAGGACGAATCTACACCAAACTTTGTAAAAAAAAGTATATGGCCCCTTCTTAATTTCCCTGGCAAGTTTGGTGAGGTTTCATCAAGAGAGGGCAAAGTTGTAGGGGGGTCCCAAAGTTTTTTGCTCATGCCTGCAGCCCAAACCGCTGGATGGATTTCACCTAATTTGCGGCAGGTGCTGCAGCTTGGTCCCGAAAGTGTGCTTTTGTAAATGTGGCATAAATCTGTCCAGTAGTTATCTTTAAAACAGGCTAAAAGTAGGTAAAAAAAATTGTTATATCTGGATTTGGTCCACGGACTCACTACCCTGTTCGGTCCACAGACAGACCTCCCATTGGCCGAGGGGACTGCGTGATATCCGCGAACACTCAACGCACTGCTGATTTGTTGGTGAAAAGCATGAGGTGCGTCATCAACACGCTCTCGACTGCGCAATGTGGTAGAGTGGTCACATTCTTAACTGCGGCTATTAAGCTCCTTGAGTTTTCGTCTTTCTTTTTAATTGTTTTTGTTGGGACACAAGAGGACTAACTTTAGATATGCAGTTGTTCTTTTCAGTGTGAACTGTAACGTGTGACTAATTCATTTAGAAGGCTCTGATTAATTAATCCTGTCACCTTATTTTAATGTAAATTGCAAGATTGAAGCAAATTCATTGTAATGGGGTTTGCTTTTGAATTTTGCATGCATGCGTTTTTGTTAACAACAATCTGTGTACCAATACATTAGTCTGACCTTGAAGCGGGTCTAAATAAATAACGCACTGCCCAATGTATACAAAACATATTCTTATGTGCAATAGTTAGTCATTAACCCTGTGTCGTTGTAGAGGGGCTGGTTGCTTCTTGACCTCTGTGGGGATCATTTTGTATCCTGATTGGCACCTTCTGCCACCTGCAAAGCAGTGACATGGTACCGTGTTAGCGACTGGCCTTGCCAATATCTTTTTGCGCTGATAGGAAGTGAAGACAAACGGTCTTTCCCTGCTTGATGCCAGCTTGTCTCCCTTATGGATGGCACACAGTGTAACGAGGTGACGGCAAAAGGGAGAACCCAGTTCATAAGGGAAACCGAGTTGTTCAATTTTGGCATGACTTCAGGTGAGAGCTTATGCGGAATAGAGTGGGTACTGGCGATGAGGACAACAACCAGGTGAAACAGTAGGCAAATGCACTTGCTCAGGGCATTGGAGTGGTGAACAAAAAAAACATTTGAAGACAAAACTGGACTAACGGGTCGAAGGGCCAACCCAGCTACACAAATGACAGTACAGGAAAAAAAAAACCTGCAGCGTTGTGACGCACATAACAGTATTATCCTCCCCATGTCCAGCAGAATCTTCTGCCCCTGTAACCCGGAAGCAGAGCCGGCAAACTTGTTGAAAGGTGGACGCCATTTTGGAAAATGTCTAGGTCACTGCATAAGAATCCCCTAGGATGGGCATAATGCCTCCAATGATGCCATCGGAACCTCGTTTCTGGTCAAACATAACATACAGTCAAGTGGTTCATCTGGCACCAAAGCATGCCTCTGAGTCATATATTTTTACAAGGAAATGCCCTTGGGGACGCAAACTCCAGATAGGTGGACGCTGAGTGCAAGTAAGCAGACTCTGTGCAGAACTACACAGGAGATGGATAGAGATTTCTGGACGGAGAAAGGGTAATGCTGGTTTAGACCAGAGAGCTTATATAAACTGGTAACCCAGCAAGCACATTATTGTAAAGGCCTCTATGGGCGAGTAGGCAAACTGATTCATAAGAGAATTTAATGTGAGGTCACACATACAACAAGGTAGACATGCACCAAACATGCAAACATTCCACTATGAAGATCTTTTAGGATTGGCTGTTAAATACATTGAAGTCATGTATTGGCTCGAGTGACCAGCAAATGTACAAGCAGTGAGTATGGGTGCACGTGTTCTCCTATAGGTGGCGAAAAAGGTGGCAGCCATGGAAATGGCAGGAAAAGCCTGGCACAGTCATAAGCAATGTGTGGCCAATGTAGACTTAGACAAAGCAGGCACGAGTGAACAGTGGTGCAAGAGCATCGGTTTGCACAGTTAGGGCACTATTGACTGCAATGTAACATTGTGCCTCCTCCCAAAGACTGCCATCCCCAACCATCAAATTACTTGGATTCTAAGACTTGTCCGCATGGGGTATTTTGAACTACTTCAGCTTGAGGACTATGCCATGGAATTGGTGATAAAGCACGGCTAATATCCACAATAAAGGCATCCGTGTTTAAGATGAGGTTCGCCCTGCAGAGGGACCAACAAAGGTGAAGTGGAGAATGGTAGGTCCATTATTTGAAGGTTTGGTATGCTACCGAATGACAGACAAGAGCAATCTCCTTTCCCAGCAATATCAAAATGGGAGCTACTATCATGTAACCATTTGCTGGGAGGAGCAAAGTGGCTGGCACCAGTTGCATTACTCAACCAGGCCAGCCAGACTATTTCAGTTCAAAGGTCAGGGCAGTTCAACCCTAGCCAAATTATGTACCCTCCAAAAGGCAGGAAATGTGTGAAGTGGACCTCCCGTCATGCTTTCCAGAATATTCTCCTTCGTGATTGGGATGTAACTGTTCTTTAAAAGGGGCCTGAACATCCTTTTCTCGTTGACACCTTGATTTATAACTCTCTGGGCCTCATTACAAGTCAGGCGGAATGAGTTAACGGGGTCCGCTAATGGATGCAGACCCGTTATTCCACTCGATTACGACGTCCCCTCGCGGGACCCGGTAAGTACGCGTCGTCACCGGGTCCCGCGAGGGGACCAGGGAGCTAACAACGGGCCGGTCTTAATCGGACCGTTGTTAGCTCCCTCTCCCATTCCCATTGAGCCCTATGGGGGCTCGAATGGGAATGGGGAAGATCTGGGCCCGAGTTCCTTGAGGGAGGAATTACCTCCAAACTCGGAATGGCTCGGTAATTCCCCATTGAGGGAACCCGGACCCGGTTTTGGAGGCAGCCAGGCCGCTAATAGCGGCATGGCTACCGCCAAACCCGTAATGAGGCCCTCTGACTTTCTTATGCCAGGCCACAAAACCATGTAAGTAATTGCGCAGGTAGCATTAAACATTTTGCATAATGTGACCATTTTGTCACATGTTGCCGTCCTTAAAGAGTTGCTTATTTTGTACAATGGTCAGCTATGATTATTTTTCTTTTGTGCAGTGTACATTTCATCTTAGATGACGTGATTTCTATGTTTTCATTTTTTTTGCTACTGTTCATTTGTTTTGTTTTTGAAGGCTGCTTGAAGGATAGCAAGCAGTTGAACACCGAGCCCCCAAATAGAACACTAATGTCTTATTCAAAGTTTGACTCCATTATCTCTGGTAATACTACCAAATGGATACATCATTCATGCATGCACTATGCTTGTGGTAATGAGAAGGGTCTGCAAGATTTAGGGTCACTCACACCCCTGAGCTATTGACCACTTTGAGATCCCAAAGGACTTCATGGAGAGTGATAAAGGTATTTTGGAGGACAGTTTATCCACAGAAAACTAGGCGGCATTGTGAAACTTTTAATTTTATGCGCAGTAAAAGTGACAGTAATTGGGTTAACACCTCCTTGTTACCACACCCCCCCAAACTCTAAATCGTGCACATATAGTACTTTTCTTACCCAATCCATGATCAAAATGAACACTTCTGGGTGACTTACCCGCTCTGCTTGCAGAGCTGTCAAAGGAAATAACACTTTATTGTAAATGAAATGCTGTAGCCATTTTAAGCAATGCCATGAAGAAATCCTGCCATTCACAGGCTGAACGCCATTTGTTTTTTATCATTAATTGACCACCTCTCTACAACCACAGTCCTGTGAAAAAATCAGATTTATATTGATAGTGTTACGATACAAATAGTAATGTTGTTAAGTCACGTCAACAGCTTTATTCTGAGTTTAGGAGCTTTTTTCTTTTGACCATGAAGTCTTGTGGAATAGACAACCCCTACAACTAGTTGTTCCATGGCAATTTCTGGAGGGGCGATGTGACAGAGCTAACAAGAGGTTATTTCTTGACTAATCATCTGCTTTTGCTATTCAATGGGTGTCTTGTGTGTCTGTGGGATCCTCTCCAGGATATCTTATTTGAGACTCCTTCGGATCTAAAAGACCTATACATGAAACCCTCACGCTCCTCTGGCCCTTCCTAAGGTGGTACCACTTCCAAAATTATTATAGTTTCTGCGTTGCTCCCAATGTTGTGACTCCACATGTGATTAACTTTCCGCCCTGCAACCGCCGACTACACAACGGCCGCACCGCTCGTAAGCAAAATGAGATTGTTGAATTAATTCACTGTATTAATTCTCCTCACGTACTGTCCACCTACCCGGGCTATCCTCACACATTTTATTTATTTATTTAACATATTTAAAGCACTCACACAGCCCGCAGGCATCGATGAGCTGTTACAGGAATTGTTTTTGTTTATTTAGTTGCGTAATTGTTTTTGTCTTAGTTGCGTATTTATAACGTGCGTAAAAACCCAGAGGTTTCTAAGCACGGACCCGGGGATTGAAGCTGTATTGCTTCGTGTCGTCTTGCTTGTTGCCGCTGAGCTATCCTCCCGGGAATTGGATTAACCCCTATGCTACAATAGCAAACGTGTTATCGACCACGCTAACATAATAGCTTGCGCCTGAATCTACCGAATGTTAATATGTTATGCATGCATGCTGTGCCATTTACCATCAGCGTCTAGTAGTGCATGATAACGTCTGATTGATTGCTTATCAAATGTTCAGCTCTATTGTAATACGCCAAAGCACACCAACTATTCTTCTTTCGCTCGTGCATAATGCAAGACCGACCCATGTTATGATCCACAGTCCACGCTAAGTCACCGGCGACACACAATTATTTTGGCAGCCATTATCTGCATATCAGATCTAGCCACCTGATCCCACCGCACTGCCTTAAGCTGCACTGCAGTTACCACCCATTAACCTACCATCACAGACAGTAATCGCTTCTGTAACCCATACCTGCTCTAACTGCCCTCATCGTCACGTATACCTCTTTCCACGTGTTGATACGGTAGCACGCATCACACGGCCTACAATTCCCGCACAAACTCTATACCACTCTTCTGGAAAATTGCCGATTAGCGCATATACCTTGGGGGCACAGCCTCTAGGAACAATAGATTATGCTTTTTAGTGCCCAACTGTGTCTATTTGTCTACATTTAAATGTTGACCAAGACTACCACATGCATATGTATTACTGAGTTTCTAACGATCAATGACGTAAATTAATTACGTAAATCAATTACCACTAGGAAAATCACTATACCTCATTGCTAGCCTATTAGCCATAGTATTGAACACTATCCTGAATTCACTGCATATCTGTTCCTATCTTTGAACTCATGTACTGTGCATGCATCGTTTATTGAATCTTGTGCATTATCCTAATTGTGTGAAATGTCCCCTTTACATTGCACTCCTCTAACATTGATACCTGTGAACTACGTCATACCGAGGGCCCACTAATGCCAATTGTCAACAACACATGAAACACTTCCCCAGGGGACTGCTGTGTTCCCAATATTGCCATTTTGCAACTGTGCACCACTCAGGACTAACCTGCGCACATTACAATTCCTCAAGTATGCCTGGGTCCTAAATAACAGAACCTTACATGATATCAGACTTACATCCCTCTGCTTATCAGCAGATATAATACCGGTGAGCAATATTAAACGCTACTCGCCTAGCAAACTCAACACATAATTATACTCTAAATACACCATGTATGCCATTGCCATACTACACTTACTCTACGTTCTATTGGCATTTGGACAACTGACTAGCATCACAGTACACTACTATATTATTGCTCACCCCCAGAACTCCCACAATGAGCCTTATACCCTCCTCCATGTTACCCCAGCCACCTTACAACACTCAGCATAGCATAACTGCCTTACACCAAATCTCGACCACAGCAGATACCAAACCTCAACCCAATTTTGCTAACTTGACCCTCCACGTCCTTCCCTCATCCACATCTCCATACTTAAACTATGGCCTAATGAAAACTAACGTACCTTGCTTAACCTTAATAAGAAATGACAGACTGCGTTCCAGACTGACTAGACCCCGTGAGCCACCAATTAGCACTATACTTAAATCAGGCGCCAAAATGAATGCCCCTATGGCAAACACAACTCTGAGAAAGTAAATAATAAACCCATGACCATATGTACCCTAAAGACGGTCAACAATATCCATACCAAAAAAACATTAGGCAAACTACCCACCTCAGTTCATAACAAAGAAGTAAGCCTGGGCAAACCCTTGAACCTTCGTCATAGCAACAATTCCCCAGACATTAAGGGTGCCCTAATAGATGCCAGATCCCTGGTAGCACATGCAAAAGAGATGGCTGACTTAATTCTGGCTGAAGATTATGACTTTCTACCCATAGCAGAGTTCTGGCTACGTGCAACAGCAGGTCCCCCTCTCCTGCTAGCTGTCCCGGACAACTACATCATACTCAGATCAGACCAGGTAGAATCTCAAGGAGGAGGAATAGCACTGATAGCTGAATCCCACCTAGCCATGAGACTATCCCTCTCACGTGACATCAAATCATGTGAAACCCTCACTGCTAAACTTCACATCTCTGATATACAAACGCTTAATATTAATTTAATCTATAGACCTCCAGGCCCTATTGGATCTTTTGAGGAGGATATCTCCATTATCCTATCGGATAACATGAAAGCGACCTCTCAAATCCTCCTAGTGGTGGATCTCAATTTGAGATTCAATGACACCAATGACCAACAAGCCAAATCAATATCTAATGTGCTCTCGGAATTTGGCTTTACCCAAAGAGTCACCTTGCCCACTCATAATAAAGGAAGAATATTAGACTGGGTGGCAGAACTCAACTGCAACACCACAATTACCTCAATAACGCCAGAACTATGGACGGACCATTACCTCCTATCGTTTACACTCTCGGCCGAAATTCTCACTACCCTAAACACCCCTGTAACCCCTCCCATACCCACCAGGAACAAAAAAAACATAACTGCTGAGAAGCTTATACACCTCATAACACCTTGCCTCAATTCCTTGGCTGACACATCTGACCGGCAGCTCTTGTAGACAAATACAAAAATACTATGGCCAATGCTTTAGACCTCATCGCCCCATTAAAAATTAGTAAAAGTAAATCTAAGGCTCATTTGAACTCCTGGTTCACGCCACAACTCAAAACATTAAGATTCGAAAAAAGAAAATGTGAAGTCACTTGAAGACTCCTGCCCACTGATCAAAACAAATCTAATTTTATTAACATCTCAGCTCTCTATAAGAAAGAAATAATACGGACCCAAGAGGAAATGTATAATAACAGAATCCTTCAAGCAAACTCAAGCACAAAAGAACTCTTTGTCATTCTAAAGGAGCTTGAAGCACCTGTGGGATGTATTGACCCACTCCACTATGCTATGCGGCTTCACCCTGCAAGTTATGGTGAAAGAAATGGCAACAATGGCGGCAAAACCTGTGTGCGTGCCAAAAACCTACAAAAAAACTACATAAACTGTGTGCTTCTGCACACAAAAAGAGGGATGCACAACCTTCCACCCATGGTGCATTTGTGGTGGAATAGATCACACCCATCAGAAAATGTGCCAGTGGGTTCCATGACCAGCAAACAGAGTCCAGAGAGGGAAGCAGCACTTTGCAAGTGAAACCCCAGAATGTGTCTGCAAATGACATTTGCTTTGTTGCTAAAAACCACAAAATGCCTATAACACAACACTCCTCAACATTTACAATCTTGCCTGGTGCTAAAATTCACGTATCTAATGAAGTATTGTGAACATACAAAGTCCTAATTTAAAGAGCAAAATGTTCTTCAGATAAACTGGATTGTCTGAAAACTGACAGCCTATGCCAAAATCTGGGTGCAGTACCATGGGCTATCTGAATGACAGCTGTCAGATGAGTTACTGATGAAACTTTAAAGTGAGCTAAAACTAAACGTCTGCTGGATTAGAAAACTTAAAAAGGATTGTTGCCAAAAAGGAATACAGATTTTAGTTGTGTTTTTGATCCCTCAGATTTGAAGGCTAAGAAAGTAATGTATTTATGTTTGATGCAACAAATTTGGTTTTGCTGGATTTAAAAACGTAATTAGCCTGGCTGAGCTACAAGAACTGGAAAAGCAGGTTTTTTTCCTAGGAGGAGGGCCTTCCGCTCAGCAGAAACTCACTGGGAGGTGCTAATAGCTGGTTAGAACAGACTCTTGTCTACAGAAAGAGAAGGAACAATGAAGCCTTTCAGCCCAGGAAGCAGAGATGTGAAGGTGGTCGTAAACTCTCCTGGAAGAAGCTTCCCCGAAGGAGAGGGATGCACTGGAATCCCAGCAGAGACAAAGGGGTTGAGCCAAGCGACCATCTGCAGTTAAGAATGAACAATTTTTAAAAGACTTATAACTTGTTATTCAAAGTGGGGAAAAATATAAAAAGGACAGAGTTGTTCATTTCATTTTTGCCTGCACGTGTGAAGAGGTGGTAGAAATGTGTGACATGTTCTGGACAGGAATGGCAATATATGTGGTTTTATGCGAAAAGTATTAATGTTAGAATTGTGAAAACTTACACGCACATCCCTCTGTTAAACACACACATTTGTGGAAATTTGCATAAAATTTGGAAATTGTGTTCATAGCGAAAAGGGCAAAATTCTGTAGAAAGTTGAGACAAGATCCCACCGCTGCAGGGTTTTGAGGAATAGCTGCCACATAAAATATGGCATCTTGGTGTGTGATTTATATAAAGGTGGCCAATGTAGAAATTGCAAACACTGAAAAGAGCAGGGTAACTCTAGCCTCTGGACCAGAGTATTATAATAACATCAAGAAACAGAAAAGATATGTCCAGAGCAAAATATATTTAGAAAAAATGTATCCAAATTTATTAAAGGTGATACAAAAATTGAAAACTAGTGAATAAATCACTCAAAATTATTATACACTGATCATTTTAACATAACAGAACAGCAGCAACAATATGCCGAAAATCGGCTAAAACTTCATCACTCATACTCAACATACATAGTACATACATACACACACAACTCATCATACCGTGGCATACATCCAAAGTACTAAAAACACAGAAAACATGCTAAGAACCAATGGGGAAGAGGAATTCATAACTAGTCCCCATAATAACACTCATTATTGCGGTGTTTACAAACAATAGAAATAATTCACAACCAATCTATTGTCAGGGTGGATAGGAAGAACAAATGCAAAGATCACATCCCTGTAGAATTTTTCTCTCGACCGGTTTCGACGTGTAGTGGTGGTTAACTGAACGTCTTCCTCAGGAGGTGGGTGTTACCATTCTGAAAAACAAGTACGCAAAAGCGACTATAAGCTACTACATAAAAAAGTCTTTGCCGACTGCCTGTAACATACAATTAAAGAAGGAGAAAAAGGACTGCTGCTAGCAGCCTAAGTTATTAAAAACAATTAAGAACCGTGTATACCATAGTGAAAATAAGCATATACGGCCCCCGCTACAACAGCTGTGTAAACCAGAACAAGAGGGTAAGTGACTCCCAAAAGAGAACCGTGCAAGATGAAAGGGAACCTTCAAGACCATGGTGGATCGGCAGCAAGAATGTATATATATAATAATATATATCTAAATACCAAAAAAGCCTGACCAATGGCAATGTCTGTATCTAAAAAGAACTAGTAGTGGACTAACCTGATGAAGACCTAGCTGCTGCAAAAATCTATGCAGTGTAGTGTGGCCAGTCACGCGAGACAATTCAGGACTAAAACATAACCTGAAACCAGAAACAAGACCAGAATGCACTAGGTCAGATAAATAAAAAAATAAAAAAATAAAAAAATAATAAAAAACCTAGGTTCAAAGTGGAGTGCCTATGACTAAGGCAAAAATAATAATAATAGCTCACCTGGAGGGAGCCCCATGCAGTTTAAGATGATCCAGCGCTGCATGTATTTGAAAAGTGAAGAGGCAGCGCAACTTAGCCTGAGCCTTCAACGCCGTCTGTAAATGACTACAAAAGTGGCAAAAGAGCTTCATTAAAATGGCAAGCAGTGACCCACGGCTTACCAGAGTACAAGGGCACTGCATGAAATGCCTCTAAAAGATCTCCAATAAAATGGGAGGAAGCCTACAGACAACCACACCGTTCTGGGGGATCCAAAAGGTGTTTAAATGTAAATGCACGAAAAGCCCAATAAATCAAATGGAGCTACGAGCACAATTGAAATGAGAAGGTAAACTTAAGGGCAAATGGCAGCTGTCTAAGATGAACGGTGCTATGTTTAAATATAAACACACGAAGTGCCAAATAAATCAATTGGAGCAGCTCGCACAATTGAAATGTAATAGTGAGCTCAAAGGCAACAAACAGTAGTCTAAAGGGCGACGCTGCAAAGTTAATTATGCAGAGGACTAAAGCTGAAAAGCTATTAACATTGCAGGAAGGCTGGCCACACGCTTACCTGCAAAACGGTTGCTGTATAATGGAATTGTCCAGCAACGAGGGAGAACAGATGGTAATCTCTTTGTTTAAAACTAGTTGTAAATTCGAAACGCTACGCATGCGTGTAGGGACCTGCAAGGAGTGGCTGGCTACAGCCAATAATAAACAAAAGCCTTTTTAAAGGCAAAATTAGAGACTGACTGCGCATGTCAGCAAGTGCTGCCAGTAAAGACATTCCACGAGCAGAACAAAGCGCAAATAATGCAGCCCAAATTAAAAGGAAATGATGATGAAAAACGCCGCTGCTGATAGAAAAAATAATACTAAATAAATACTAGAAAATGATGAACATCAGACTAAAAAGCAGCGTAAATAAATTTTGGGCTGCCATCACCACACCAAGTGAATTCTGGGAGTTGTAGTCCAATTTAGGCCAGAACCATATAACAGGCCCCATATCTCTAAGCAATTCTGGAGCTACTATACAATGACTAAAAGAGTGTTTTTAGACCAGAGATAGGCAAGAAAGATGGTAAAAAAGCTTTGGCTGAAAAGGCGATAATCTAATGTAAAAGATGTTAAATTGTGTCAATTAAACTAAATAGCTAAACAGTCATAATAGCCATAGAGGGCAAATAGAGAAATGCAGAACAAGCTTGCTAGCAACTATTGAAGTCCCACGACTCCAATGTGTTAAGGCCTTTGTGGAGTGTTTTTAAATTAAACATCCACATTTGTTCTTTGTAGGACAATTTATTAGCCAGTTGTATTGTGTTATTAGCAAAACATTTTTCCAAACAAAACCAGATTAAAGAGTCTGGATTGTGTCCCATTTCTACGCAATGAATCACTAGTGGAGCCGAAAGGTTGCGTGTTCTAATTTTAGACCGGTGCTCATTGATACGTAGATGGACTTCCCTAGAGGTTTTTCCTACATACAAAAGCTGACAATGTAGAAATTGTACATTTCGTATCAAATCCGATTTTGAGACCAATGGCTAAAGGGAGGTCTCTGAGGACTGTAAAGCAAACCATAAAATGTGACATCATCCGCCCTTGATTCAATCACTCAAATTGCAAGGCGGAGATTCATTTTGATCCTATCCCAGCTCAAAGAGGCAAGCTTAGCTAAGCTGGCCCATACACCCACTTTATGATGTCATTTTAAAGCATAAATAGAAACAGCTGACAGCACATAGGTACTCACAGATCGACTCACTTTTCTGATTCCTGTGAAGCACTCTGATCCAGCATTCTACATCCAGCTTTAATATTCTTCCAGATCCAGAGGCCAAAACTCTTGCCAGCAATAGAGAATTATTGATTTCAGCAAGGCCCAAATCCTCAAATGTATTCTCCTGTGTGGTGTGAGAAGGCCTTTGAACCAGTATCCTGAAATTCTCTGGCTTGCTACCACTAGGCTTGCCTGAGGAACTCGCTAATTAGCTGATTCAAATACCAACAGACTAGAAGGGCAGATCCTGTGCAAACCCGGCGACCGGCCTAGCTGATCTAGTACCGTGCCTGATGTGCTGTCTTTCCTAGACCAGACCCAATCCAATGACCAGAGCTGATGGCCCAATTTAATAAATTATCCTGTGAGTATTAATAGTCATCCTCTAGTATAAGCAAACCCATCTTTCATTTCAAAATGCATTTCTGTTTTCCATTCTCGCGCCTATCTCGCAAAAATAACTCTTAATAAAACCTCTATAACTCCCTCAGTTGTTGTGATAGAAACTATATTCTTACTCCTACTTGTACCTAACATCCATAGCTATCCATAGAACCAAAACCGCATTGCAAAACAGTGCGATTCTCCCATTATCGTGAATATTGCGCAAGGAAAAGTTTGCCACAAATTACAATTCTGGAAGGTTTATACATATGTGAAATAGCTTTAATTTGTTTCCGACTTGGACTTTAAGATTTTAAGTGTTTTCGTTGGACTAAATCATTGCTTGTGATTGTGTGAATTTACAACAATTTAAGTATTTTTGACCATATTTGGTGTTTTTGCCCAGTCAATTCTAAAGATAATTTCAAAGCCATGCTGACAGCTGAAAAGTCAATTCTGTTTTTCTCTTGTGTTTGAAGGGGGAAGGTGGGACTGATATTCTGTTGATTGGTGCAATTCCTGAATACCTGCTCTCTCCCCCCATCTCTTTACATTGTCTATTGGGGGGTTGAAGGGTGTTGCAGAGGGAACCATTAACCATAGTGTCCTCTATACCAAACCAACACAAAAGTATTATTTTCTGTGTCACATTTGTTTTATGCTCACTCCTTGATTCCCAGTGTATTAAAGATATTATTAAGTGTTCTGTCACACCATTGGCGATTGTTGTTACCTATTAAAGATATATTGTGATAACATTTTAAATACATAAATAAATATTTACCTTTGCAAACCAGCCTGATTCCTGGTTCAGTGTGACCGGGGGGGGGGGGTTCCAGGAGAAGGGTGTGATATGAGTGGTATATCGTTCAGAATATTGAACTTTTAGACAAAAATAAATAAGGGTTTCAGTTGTGCACTACATGCTGGGCTTTGACTTGGGTGTGTGCCGGATTGAAATCACTTACACACCTGTCCCTTCAACAGACAATTGTCTAAAGGACAAACTTTGGTGCTCTAATATACAGAATGCCCTATCTAACAAAATCACCCTTCTCCAGAATAAAATAGCGGAGAAACAAGCAAACCTACCGAAAGTAGATAAACCAGCCACCACCAACTCGCATCCCAGTAAACCCTCTCACCGCTTTAGCTTTTCGAGAGTCTCTATCATCGAAGTTGAGAAGATTATCCTATCCCTCAAACCTTCTAATTGACAGGGAGACCTGTACCCAGCCTAAATTATTAAGTATGCTGCAAGAGACCTTGCACCCTTCATAACTAAGTTAATTAAGGCCTCCTTTTCCTCTGGCACCATCCCCAACAATTTAAAGGAGTCCTGGGTCCTTCCTCTCCTCAAAAATCATTCACTTGATCCATCCATCCCCACCATCTACAGACCCATCACAACAGTGCCATTTCTTCAAAGAGTGTTAGAGCAGGTGGCCTACCTCCAGATTCAGATGTACCTGGAGTCTAACCAGTTTCTAGGAATCCACCAATCTGGCTTCAGACCCCAACATGGCACGGAAACAGCACTTATTGATCGTAAAACCCAGATAGATAAGCTGAGGGAAAGAGGGAACACAGCCCTGCTACTGCTCCTCGACCTTTTAGCGGCCTTCGATCTGGTAGATCATAAAGTACTTTGTAATTGCCTTAACTCAGCGGCTTGCTTTTCACAAGATGCCATAGCCTGGATACAATCCTTCCTGAGTAACAGGACTATGAGAATCTTCTCTCCATTTGCGGCAGCAGACCCCATTCCTATAACATGCTGTGGGCCGCAGGGCTCCTGCGTTTCACAGACAATGTACAACATATTCGATGATCTGGACCATCTGGGTATCACCTACACGAATTACACTGATGACCCCCAGATCCTTATACCGCTTACCGGAGATTATGACAAGGATCTGGCCTTAGTAAATAAAATATCTCATCATCCAGGCATGGTTGTCTGTGCACGGTCTATGCCTGAATAATGACAAAATGGATCTCCTTCTCCTGGCGACGGCTTCTAACCTCAATCAACTCAGCCCCAAATACTCATCATTCAATATCGATGGCTACCTCATTAAAGTCGCTAAAGAGGTAAAAATGCTAGGTTTATATCTATACTCCTCCCTCACCTTTTCTAAACAGGTTAATGCCATGGCCTCATCCACTGCATAAACATGCAAGCTGATTAGAGGCGGCAAACCTTTTCTTTCTAAAGATAGCTGCACCACTCTAGCCCGAGCCCTAATCTTGTCCAAGCTGGACTATTGCAACTCATTGTACCTGGGTGCCAGCAAGCAGATTATCAACAAAATCCATATCCTCCAGTATAACGCTCTAAGATCGGCACAGGGCATCTCTAGAAGAGAGCACATTCTGAAATAAGGAGAGACAATTGGCTATCCATCAACAACAAAATCTTGCTCAAAACTGTCTCCTTAACTCATACATGCCTAAACAATGCTGCCCCTCGTTACCTTGTTGAGAGAATCAACAGAAAATCCTCCACCGACCAACAAGGACTGCCAATTCAGACTGCCTAATGATACCTAGTTTTAAACTAACTAAAGCTGGAGGGAGCAGCTTCCAAGTCAAAGCTGCGCAGCTACGGAGCCCTGGAGCCCTGAGTGCTAACCAAACATTCCTTACCTTCAGATGCAATACCATTAACTGGCTCAGAGCTAAAGACCTCCACTCACACTAGGTCTTCGTAGCCCAGTATCATAGCATCACCTCTAGATCTTAATGTACCAGACAATATTTTGACAATACTTTGCTTCTCCCTATCCTTAAATCTGTTTACACCAAACTGTGTTAATGTTGTAACTATCCAGACCGTGTTCCTCTATGTATACTTATATCTAGAATTTAGCCCACAAGTCCAATGTACATTTACCTGCACACTGTATTTTCTGGATTCTTATAACCTGTGTAACAAATTAAGTTGAACATGTCCATTTACTCAGATGTATTTATGTAACGAGATACCTGCCATTTTCTCTGTAGCCTGTGTATCTTTAAGCTGAAAGTTGTCATGTTCCCTCTGCACCCTGATACCCTTAGGTCTGGTGCGCATTACAAATTAATAAACAAACAAATTACTAAACAAATAAACAAACACTGTTGGAGGTATTCCTTATGGGAGCTGTGAAATATATTTCATTGGTGAGGAAAGAGGCTACAGGCCTCCCCATATGTTATTGTATGTTATGTTAATGTGATTTATACCACGCACCACTGCTATTTTTGTGGTCTCCAGGTGCTCTGGTGGATCTGAAAAGGAGAGAAGGATGGGAGGGCTTAGTGGGATAGAGAGGGAAAGTGCTAAAGAGCTTTGATGTGGTGTTGGTAGCTTCAGTTTGGAAAACTGGCAATGTGTGCTGAATTTGTTTTCAGTTGGTAATGGTTGGTAAAGGTTGGTGGTGCTTGTTGTATGAGTGTGTGTGAGATGATGTGTGTGTAATTGGTTTCATTTTCTGTACTGTGTTGTGTTTAGTTGGGTGTTCCTGAGTGTGTGGATTTTGCGATGGTTTTAGATTTCTGCTGCGGTAGGGAGGGAGTTCTGAAGTTATGCTGAGAGGCAGGAGAATGCTGATCCACCAAATTCCAATTTGAGTGTTGTTTTGGTTTAAGGTAAATGTCACTGATGGAACTTAGTGTTAGGTTTGGTTTGTAGATGAAGATTGTTTCCTGTACGAATTCTGCTCCTTGGCTGTGGTTGATTAGAGGCTAGATTTCTTGTTTGATTCTGGGTCTGTTTTTCCAGTTAGGTTGGCTGTTGGGGTCTTTCCTGGTGGGTGGCCTAGTTGTCCAGAGGTGTTTCTCTTTATTTCTCCTTGATGTCCAGTCACTCCAATGTTGTGGGTAGTGGCTACTTTCTTTGCTCTGTGGGCTATACAGAATGTTTTGAAGAAGATACTTTTTTTGACTGGCAGGCAATGTAGGGTTATCAGTGCTGTTGTGATGTGTTCTCTCTTAGTGGGGTTGCGGAGTAGTTTTGCTGATGGGTTCTGTATTAGTTGTAGATTTTAGGTAAGGTAGTCTGGCATACCAAGATAGATGCTTTTGGCGTAGTAGTTTTTTTGAGTGAGGATAGTCTTGTACATGTCTGGTGGGCAAGGATCTGCAGGCAAGATGGATCTGTTGCTTGTGTTCACAAGGCTGGTGAATTATTCTGTCAAAATTGTTGAGTAGTTGTTTAGTCTTGTAGTTGCCTCTGGCATTGGTTGGTTAGGGGAGTTGTTGGTATTTTTGAGTATGCTCTTGCTAACTTGCTGGATGTTTGCAATTTTGTTTTTGAAGTGGTCTGAAAGGTCATTGCATTTTTTTTTGTGAAGGGGCGGCTGAGTTATTGCAAGCTGTTGAAGTTCTTAGCTCGTTGATAATGTAAAACATCTCTTTCTGGGTGTTTCTTGCATTTATGATATGTTTTGATTGTTTTGATTTGATTTTTTTGCTTTGGTATTTCGGCTTTGTAAAGTCATATCTGTCTTTGGTGTCTGATTTTGCCTGTTGATTGTTAGTTTTTCCTCCATTCTTGTTCCTGTTTTCTTCAGCACTCTGAGGTGGGGTGTGAATGGTCTCACCATTGTTTTCTTTAGTGAGGGTCTGAATGGTTTTTCTGTTGCAATGCCATTTAGGGTTGTTGTGACAATTTCTGGATTGTCTCAGTTCTTTCTTTGATTATGGATGAGTAAAGGATATTGATTGATGGTTTGTGTATTTCAGGCTGATGTTTAGTTCTGCGATGCTCATGGATTTTCAGTTTCCCTTCTGAATTGGAGGAGTTTTTGGTGGGTGTCTTTTGCAAAAGACTGTATCTAGGTTGTGCCCAGCTGTGTGTGTTGCTTCCTTGACCAATTGTTGTAGATGCATCGTTGCTAGTTGATTTGTTAATGTTTTAGGTGAGTTGGTATTTTCTTCTTGAACCAGATGTTGAACTCTCCTAGTATGATCAGGTGGTTATATTTTAAAGCAAAGTTGGTGTTGGTATCCACAAGTGTGTCTGTACAAGCGGTCATAGATGAGTAGGACCAATGCTAAGTGCAGAGGGAGTGATTGATAGTTTGTGATGTTTTGTGGTGGTGCGGTTATCATCTTTAGGTTATCTTTGTATGCAACAGTGACACCTCCTCATGTTTTTGCTTCTCTGTTGGGTTGTCTTAATTTGAAGTTTTTGGGTAGGGGTTTGTGTGCGACTACATTGAAGGTTTGAGTTAACTAGGTTTCGGTGAGGAATAGGATGTCTGTTCCTCAATCACTTAGAAGGTTTTATATCTCTGAGGTGAATTTTGACATTGAACTAGAGTTCACTAGGTTGCAGAGTATCTTTTTGTGTTCTGGGTTGTGTTTGTCTATTGAAGGTGGCGTTAGTAATTTGAATTGTTATTAAATAGTTTTTCCTTTAAATTCTCCACACGGTTTTGTTGCTTCTATTTTCGTGTTGAGTAGCTCTAGAAGGTTGCGTTTTGGGTTAATGTTTTCTTCGGGGTCATTTTTCTGCTTTTGTTGATGATTATTTATGTCTTGCCAATATTTTGTGATGAATAGGCTTCATTTCATTGAGTGGTTCTTCTGTGTATTTCATGTGTTTCTGTTGTGTTTCCAGTATTTCTCCTTATGTGTTTAGAGTGTTTGTGGGTGGTTTTTTGTGCAAGTGGGTAGTAAGTTGAAAGGTAGGTGATAAGTAGAGTGAATTTTGTCTTGTTCCAGCAAATGGGCTCTGTTCCAGGGGGCAGTTAGTTGTGCAGTTTATTGGTGTAGGGTGGCTCTCAGGTGTGGTGGTTTGAGAATCCTGGTCTTGCTCCATTTGTTTTTTCTATTATGGCTACTTATTGTGTGTTGGTCTTTCCTGGTATGATGCATTATTTGGTGTTGGCTTGTTGATTAGAGGCTAGATTTCTTGTTTGATTCTGGGTCTGTTTTTCCAGTTAGGTTGGCTATTTGGGTCTTTCCTGGGGGGTGGCCTAGTTGTCCAGAGGTGTTTCTCTTTATTTCTCCTTGATGTCCAGTCACTCCAATGTTGTGGGTGGTGGCTACTTTTTTTTGGTCAATGTTTGTTATTTGTTGGTATTTCAATGGCAATATTTGCTTGAACTGTGTTGGATCTTGCTATTCCAGCATAGAGTGGGGGACATAGTGTTCAGAATGATAAGAAGCAGTGGATTATCTCAGGGGCAAACTATCCCAGCGGTGAAACTATCCCAGGGGTAAAAGGATCCCAGGGGCCTGAGAATTCCAGGCGTTAAACTATTTCAGAGGTCCAACTGTCCGAGGCATCAAACTATCCTAGGAGCAGATTTATCCCAGGGGTCGACATATCCGAGGGGTAGACTTGCCCTAGTGGCAAGGTGCAGACCTATCCTAGGGGCAGAACTATCCCAGTGGCAAAATTATACCAGGGACATATGTATCCCAGGGGTGAAACTATTTTAGGGGAAAACTGTCCCTTGTCCCCTTATCGCAGGGGGTTGTTTGTTGGTTTGGTTTTCCTGTGGCAAAGGCCTTATAGTGCTAGAAGTTTGTGATAGAGAAGTCTTGAAATGGCAGGTTCTCTGCGTATTAAGTCCTCACTGTGTTAGGGCTTCATAGGTGTAAGATCCTGCAGTGTTGGTGCCTTCTGGTGGCGAGTGGCTCATTGTGGTGTTAGCTTCCTGATGGTTGGGACCCACTTTGTTAGGGCCTTCTGGTGGTAGCGGGTTCACAGTGCCAAAAGCCTCTTTGCGATGGCTGTCTCCCAGTGGTAAATCCTTGTGGTGTGGGAACCCCAGCTTCACAGTGGAAGAGTTTGAAACAGTAACTTCAACATGGCCATAATTAATAGTGGGAGATTCCGAGTGTTAGTATTCAAAGTGACCGGGTGGCAAAGTAGCAAAATTCAGAGGTGGTGTGCTAAAAAAAGTGGCAACATCTAAAAATAGGCAGGTTCCGAGTGGCAGGGTCCCCCCGTGGCAAAATTAAGAGTTTGTCAAACTTCACAGGGATGAAATTCAGAGATGCCAAGCCAACACAGGCAAAATTCGAAGTCAGCAAGTCCCACAGTGGTAAATTCAAAGTCAAAATTTAAAGCAGCTAATTTCAATATGACATGAAATCTCAGAGAGCCAAAAATCAAACTTAATTTAAGAAAGTCCCACTGTGGCATGTTTTAAAAGGAAAAACTGCAGCAGCAAAATTTCAAGTTAAAAACTCACAGCATCTAAGTTCGAAGTAACACAATCTTACAGTAGCAATCATCAGAGTTAAGAAAGTGCCACAGTGGTAACATTAAAAGCCATACATTGTGTTACTTTTCTCTGCTAAGATTAAACAGACCGAGGTGACCATTGTGCTTGCTCCTGTTCATTGTGGCATTGGAACCACTAGGTGCATGGATCAGAAGTGACAATAGCTTTAAGGGGTTCCAATGCCCTGGAGCTTGGTAACACTGCTAATCATTGTATGCAGATGATGGGCCTCATTCCAAGTATGGAGGTAATCATGGTGCTATTTGCGCCATGACTACCTCCCATACCGGTACCAAGTCCACCCTGGTTCAGTGGGGACTTACCGGTCCATTCTGACCTTGGAGGGACCGGTAAATCCCCATTGAAAAAAACATTCCCCATTCCCATTTCAGCCCCCATAGGGCTCACTGGGAATGGGGAAGGTAGCTAATTAAGGTACCGCAATTTGCGGTACCGTTATTAGCTCTCTGGTCCCTTAGCGGCTCCCGCTAAGGATGCCTGGTAAAACCAGGCACCCATTGCGGGACCCGCTAAGGGACCTCGTAGTAGGGAGCAAAGGGATTACCGGCACCGATGTCCTTAACGGTGCCGGTATCCCTTTGCGCCCTACTCGGAATAAGGCCCGATGTATTGATATTTCTTGGGAAACCAAAGATCTAATGTCCTTGGGTGATGTGCATGATAAAGTAGTTTGGCAGGATAGTGGAATAAAAATCAACTAAAATAAATCACTCATCATATCACTCAATGGTGGAGAGGATGCAATACCTGATTCCTGCCAACTCAAAATATACACATCCTTTAAATGCCTTGGAATTCAAATTTGTGTTGCAAAGGAAGACATTTGGAGAGAAATGTGCAACCGTTTCTGAACAGACCCAAATAGGACACTATTAATTGGTCTTCAATTCCAGTATCATTTCAAGGGTATGCCAATCTGTTTAAGATGTTCTCTGTTCCCGGACATATATACATTCTACATAACACTCCTGTGAGGGGGGCCCCCATCATTTTCTGGAGGAGTTGAGGCACTGATGAGGAAGATATTATGAGTGGAGGGAGATCTGAGGGTTGCATTGAGAAAATTATATATATGGTATGGGAGGGAGTGTAAGAGGATTCAATTCAACACTACAGCTAAGTCAATGCCTAGTCTGGGATACTGAATGGAAACCCTTATTGATATATCTTTATGTCCAGTTCATGAGTTCTGGATGACTACCCCTATATAACACCCCTCTCTTAGAATCCCCCTGACCCCACTGAGCCAAGAAGTAGTTCTGTTTTGCAAGTTTAAAAGGTTTATTTGAGAAATAAAACAAAATATAGATACCACGCTTTTATAATAAATTAATAATCGATATCGCCCTTATAAATATAATGTTAATCAACAATGGGTAATCTGACACTAGCACACTTCTTGACAATCAATGAGGAGTTAGTATAGGATGGATACAGTAGCAAAAATACTTTTATGATTTCAAGGGAAAAGCAATGGGGAATAAAATGCAGTACAGAAATACTTGATATGATTTTAGCAAAAGATAAGATAATCACTTTTTCTCTGGCAATTCACCCCCTCCCCTATGCAATGTAAGAAATGGAAGGAGATGGAAGTAACACACACAGTTCTCAGGAATGCAATCAAATACAATAGGAAATTCAATTCCCACCCCAGCAAGCTTAGAGAAAACAGGTATGAGTTTTAAAACACAGGCCCAAGTGCTTTGAATGTGGTGGCAATGAAGTGAGAAATATGCTGAAAATGCTTTTAATTCCCTTTAGGAGGTTCATGGTGAGTGAGAGATACTTGGGATGAGCTCAGGCTCACTTTAGCAATGATTCAGGGATGGTTATTAAGAGGCAAACTAATTTTTAGCAAAGGAAAGCAAAAAGCTGCTATCTTTTTACAGGTAAAGAAATCAGGCCAAATCGCAAATCGCGGCAAAATTCGCGAGTGCGTGAATCGTGATTACGGCAAAAGTATAAGGAGTAGCAAGTCAGTTCTAGGTTCGTTGGAAAGCTGAGATTCTAAACGGTTCCAGAGATACGGACGATTAAATAAAGGTAGTTTTTCAGATTTAAAGTAAACTCAAAATGACAGGTGACAGCTTGCAGCTGCAGAATTGACAGGTGACAGTTGTGCAGCTTCAAAAATGACAGAGGACACGATTTCTAGGAGGCAGTTTTACTTAGGTTAAAATAGTTTGGATTAGATTATTTTAACTAAGAGATTGGTTCTGCACAGTTCTGCTAGGTACTCACAAGATATTTTGTGCAGGAATGGGCCTTGCCACGGATCTGGTCAGGTTTTGGACTGGACTCCGGTTCTGGTCTCGGCACTTCACAGTGATCTCGGTCAGCTCTCTGGTTCTGCTCACAGCGGTCTGGGTCACTCTGGATCTCTGGTCTGGTCTCTGGCAATTGTTCTTGGCAAAAGAATTCAAACAGCTTGCCCGGCTGTGGAATAGTTGCAAATGATTTGAAGGTTGCTGCGGCCTGCTGACAAGAGTTCTCAGTTTGTGGGTTTAGGCCCTTGCTTTAAGTTCTGAAGTAAAGTTCTGGTCTTTGGAGATTGATGGATTTGAAGTCTGGATCTCTGGATGTGAAGTCGTCGGTCAGCATGCTCCGCAGCAAATGGAATTGAATGTCTCTACCTGTCCCAGCAGTCCCTTTTTATGTGTTTTGAAAATGGGTGTGTGCCTGGGCCTAGCTAAGCCTGCCCCTCTCTACTTGTCATTGGCCCAATTCTCCCCTCTCCCATGATTGGGGGAAGGAAATGGATTGTCAGCATGATGAAGTCTGTTTATGGGTCAGAGGATCCTCCCCTGGTCAGTTTGCCCACAAATCTATATTGATTCAAATACATCCTTCCCAGATATACAATTTGTTGAAATTACATGTGCACATTATATATTCCTTATGGTCCATGCTTGTCCGCCTCTCAAAAATGACAACATTTTGCGCTTTTTAACTGGTTTTGCAATATCGGACATTTACCCAAAATTACACACATGTGCGCAAGGCGTATGGGCATTAATTGATGAAGTGTCAGATTTTTAACATGCAGACATTTAGAGTGAGACCCTATTTTCCGCTAGCAACCCCCCAGAATACACCACAGGGTCCTAACGCCTCTCAAAATGTTCACAGAAAAATCACAAAAATAATGATATTACTTATATAATTCTGACAAGTCCGCACTATGAGTTATCTATCTTTTTAAAATTATGCTCTGGTCAAAAAGGGGTGTGGCTTCCCACATCACAGGGTGGAATAACTGGTTTATCCACTTCCCCCAAGCTCAGCTGCTAGCAGAGGCACTGCCCCTCACAGTTTCCCCTAAGAGGAAGCCACTTTTACGACGCCCCCAATATAACATTTGCCTGAGTCCAGGACAGGCCTTTGTTCAACTCCCTGTAGTCCCCAGCTGCCACTCCCCTTTCAATGAATAGGGCCATGTGACCTCAGGATGCAGCCAGGCCTGGCAGGGAACACAGCTGTTGATCTAGTTTCAACTCCTATCGGGGGTAGTTGTCAGGCAGAATCCAGTTTCATTAAGCCAGGTTTCAGCTAAATGTCACTTTTTGTTCCCAGTTTAAATCACTTACAATTTTTACATATACATTAAATAATTACATCCTTCAAGTCATTTCAGAATATAGTTTTACATTGTATCCACCTCTTAGCAAGTCTTTCCTTGGTCTGGTTTTGTTTCATTTGTTCAGTTTTACACAAAAGTCTGGTGGTTTTAAAACGCCGGCTTTCCGATAGTGGTATGTACTGGTAATGCAACCATTTTTGGGATTAAGAAAATGAATTCCCCACAGTTCTGAGTTGCTTTTTTTTGGCAATCAGCATTGCCATTCCCAATGGTTTCAGGCTACTGTGTGTGTAGCCCACTGGTGGTTTTAGGCAGTGCCCTCCTGTGCTCACAACATAGGCAAAAATGGGTGGCAGCCTATTCTTCATGTTTTCCCTGTGCACTCTCTGGGGAGTTTTGGCCATCATGATGTTTTCCATGCCAGTACTGCACAGTTTTATTGTAGGGCTTGGATGCCTGGGTAAAAACATCCCACAAGCCCCCCCTCTTGCGATGGCCATTCTGTCCTTTCACTGATGGAACTCGCAAGATCTGGGATGTTCGCCTCCTCTTCTTCCAATTCCATAGGTGGCACAGTTCAGCATCTTTTCCTCCCTCCAGTCGATCAATCAGTTCTCCTTGCAGGTCCTGATGGGAGAATTGGGCGGTACCCCGGGTCCCTTGGGTCTCTGCTCCCGGTCTCCGGATCGTCCTCCTTGGCCAGTCTGCAGGTTTTCTTTCTCCTAGGACGACAAAGGAAAAGCGGCAATACCTATTCGTAGACATTTTTCCATCACTACTAATGGTGTGGCAGACATATACATTTTATACTTTAACATACCTAACATTTTACTTTTGAGATACAAGTTATCATTCAAAGACAGTGGCTTACAAGAGTATAATATTTTAGAGACTATATGTGGGATATTTTAGGGTTGGAACTGAATTAATCTGGAGCGGTCCCCTCTGGTATTGCAGAGGACTCCTCCAGTTGCTGCAAAGTGTGCCTGGGATGGCAACACTTTAGCTGGTTAATATGGACCCACTTGTCTTCCCCTTCCGCCAGACTGCCTTTGGGGATGCAGATCTTATAGGCAACAGGGGAAATCTTGTCTATAATTTCAAACGGTCCCTTCCATGTAGGCAAGAATTTTCGCTGTTTGGCCTGGTTCCTTTGGAAATTGTATAGATAGACCCGATCACCCACCTTATATTCCTTTCGGGTAGTTTTTAAATCATAGTGGGTCTTCATGCTCTCGGCTGATCTTTCTAGATTCCGCTGAGCATAGGCAAAAGCATGCTGAAGGTGTTTCCTTAAATTCTCCACATACTCATGAGCTGTGGAGGCATTTATCAACGTTTGCTCTTGGTTTCTGTAGAGCAAATGCTGGGGAAGCACCATATTACGTCCCGTCATCAACTCAAATGGTGACATTTTGGTTGCAGATGAAGGGGTATGTCTGATGGCCATTAGGACCAGAGGTAATCGGATATCCCAACTTGGCCCAGAATCTGCCACAAACTTTTTTAAGATGCTCACAATGGTTCGGTTATATCTCTCCACTGCTCCAGAATAAGCTGGCCTGTAAGCAATGTGTAGCTTCCTTTTAACCCCCAGTATCTCCCACATCTTTGTCATTACTTCACTGGTGAAGTGGCTACCCCTGTCTGACTCAATCCTTTGAGGTAGACCAAAACGGGAAAAGATGTGGTTAATCATCAGGGCAGCTGCTGTTTCTGCCTTGCATTTTGGGGCTGGGAGACATTCCACCCACTTGGTAAACAAGCCTGTAACGGTCAACATGTACTTGTTTCCTTTAGACGAGCGAATCACAGGGCCTACAAAGTCGATTTGCAAATCTGACCATGGCAGTGTCATCCCCCTCTTTTGGAGAGGCGCACAGTGTTTGAGGGATGATGGCTGAAATTGTGCACACACAAGACACCCCTTCAAGTATTGGTCGAGGTCCTGCCCCATGTGTGGCCAGTATGCAACCTCTCTTAAAATTTCCAGTGTTGTGTGAAACCCCCTATGACCGGCTGTGGCCGCATCATGGGCGTGACTTAACATCAGGCTTCGGAATGAGGTAGGAACCACCCACTGATCGAGGCCAGCTTTGGATTTCCTTACCAGCAAACCGTCTTGGATTCGGAACATTTTTGGACATTTCATCAACACTCTTAGGTTCTCTTTCCCAATGTAATCGGTATCCGTCAGGGGAAAGTTCTCAGAGTCCTGAAGGTGTTGGTAAAACTTACCAATAATTGGATCCCCCTTCTGAGCTGTAATTAAATCAGCATCAGGGGTCTCCTTACTCCATTGTGCAGTTGAAAGATCATTGTGAGCATTTGTCTGGGACCTAGTGATAGCAGTGACCTGGATTTCCCCCAACAGGGACTCTATTTCTATTAGATCCCCTTGGATGGCCCCGGTTTTGGCCAGCTGATCAGCTAAGTCATTTCCAGTTTTGTCTGGTCCCTCTACTTTGGAATGACACTTGATCTTTTTCCAGTAGATGGTCATCCCATTCAATGTGACCAGATCATCAATGTTTTGGATTAAACTTCCCATGTTTCAAGGGTTTGTTATTAGCACATAACATGCCTCTGGTTTTCCAATTAACCAGGTGCTCCACGAACCCGTTCCGTACATAATCCGAATCTGTGATTATGACCAGTTCATGGAGTTGATGTTGGACAGCAGTGAGGATGGCCTGATGCACAGCCATCAATTCTGCCACCTGACTACTTTGGGGACCAATTTTGTATCCAGCGGAGGGTTCTGGTGACTCATTCACCCATGCATTCCCTACGCCAGCCACCAGTTCTTTCTCCCCGTTGTCGTCAACATGGTACGAGCATCCATCCACATAGACAGTGGGCATTCCCTCACACTTGTCTTCTTCAAAGACTTTGTGTGGGGAATTAAGGTATGCCTCCATGTTGTCCTTGATTTTTAGACTTTCGTCCTCGAGACAGTTTTCTCTGGCACAATCATGCAAGTCAGCCAGACCTTGTGTGAGGGGACTCTTCTTGTTTTGGCTATATCTGACCTCCACAGGAAAGCCTTGCATTGACAGAATCCAGGAAGTAATTCGGGAATTACTCACATTTCCGGCCCGGATTCTGTCACTTTGGAGATATTGCAGAGGCTGGTGTGGAGTCTCCACTATGATGTGTTCCCCCTGGATAAACGGGCGGTAATTCTTCAATGCCCACACCGTTGCCAGGAGTGCCTTCTCACAATCGTTGAATTTTTCATCCACAGAGGATAAAGTTTTGCTCGCATAGGAGATTACTTTATTGACCTTGTCATGCTTTTGGTATAATACTGCCATCAAGCACGTATTAGAAAACCTTGTCTCCAGGAAGAACTCCTTGTTTCTGACAGGGTAAGCTAGGCAAGGCGCTTGTGAGAGGCTTCTTTTGAGTTGTCTTACTGCCTCGGATTGTTCTGGACCCCATTCCCACTTGATCCCCCCCTTCAAGAGATGAATCAGGGGTCTAGTGATCTCTGCGTAGCCTTCAATGAACTTTCTGCTGTAATTAGTCAGTCCAAGGAGGCTCCTTAGTTCCAGCAGAGTTGTGGGATCCTTCAGTTTCTGGAGTGCTTCCACTTTCTTTTCTTGGGGACAGAGACCCTGAGGAGTAATCTCATGCCCCAAGAAATTAACACGGGTTCTACACCACTGTGCTTTCTGAAAGGAAAGTTTTGCTCCGGCGGCCCTCAACTGCGTCTGAACATAACGGATCTCGCTGTGTGTTCTTCCACAGATGAACTTTTGATGAGGACATCATCTACATAAACCAGGTTACCCCTCGCACCCAGGTCGGGCATGGCCTTATGTAAGAAAATGTTGAATTCATTGCCGGAGTTGAGGTATCCGAAGGGAGTCCGGGTCCATGTGTACTGCTGGCCCCCAAAGGTAAAAGCCAGTTTGTATTGGTCCTCCCTACTGACAGGCACGGTCCAGTATCCGTTGGTCAGGTCTATTGCTGTGAATACCTGTGACCCCTGAATCTGGGCCAGCTCTTGGTCAATGTAGGGCAGAGGCCATCGGGAAGTATGGACACGTTTGATGAGCTCCCTAAGGTTAGCGCAGAGTCTCTACTGGCCGTTTGGGTTCAATATTCCCAGCACTGGATTATTGAAAGTGCTGTGGACTGGACGGATTATTCCCCGGGACTCAAGGTTCTTAATTATTTCAGTAAGGGACTCCATGGATGCGAGAGGCAAGCAATATTGCTTCACAAACACTGGAGTCATTCCAGGGTCCGTGGGAATTGTTGTGGTGTGGATGTCGGTGCGACCACAGTCATATGAGTCTACCGCAAAGAGATCTTGGAAATCCAAGAAAACTTGTTTCAACTTTTGCTTTTGCTTCTGTTCCAGAGTCACACAGGCATCAGCTAGGTTTGGCTATCCCAGCAGCCTCCTCCAGCTGGGTGGAGAAGTCCCTGGTCAGAGCGCTGACTTGGACTGGAGGCTTCAGGAGGGAAAGGCAGCCCTCATGGACCTGGAAAATCACCTCATCCCTCCTGAAGTCACAAGTCACATCTTCCTTACCGTAAGGGCAAGAAGTGTACACCAGGAAGTTCCCCCCATGCCGAGTGAAGATCCTGACTGGTGTTGTTTTGTCATCACTGTCACTGTCAAAACAGTCCTTGGGGATTGGTCCTAACAGTTAATTTCCTAGATCAATGGAGAAATGTCGGTCATCAACCGCCATTCCAATAATGGTGCCTGCGGCTAGAGTAATACTCTTTAAGTCGCCGTTATCCACCTCTATTGGAATGGTGTCATGTTCTATGTTGACTAATGGAGTTGGGTTTACCCCCAACCCTTGCTGTTGGAGAGAAGCATTTAGATGTATATAAGCATCAGGGTTTTGCAATTTTTGTCCTCTTTTAACTTTCACTTCCAGGGAGAATTGTCGGGTCCTTTCTGGGATGGTGACTTCCTCTTTGATCTGAATTTCAACTGCATAAGGTAGCAATTGAGCTGACCTAAATGCTTTTTCTGGATCATCAAAGCCCATGGGATTATCCGCTAATTGGGACCAAGCTTTGAAGTTTATTAGGTCCAAACTAATGGCAAAGCGATTGAGAATGTCACTGCCTAAGTAAAAGGCGGCAGTGACGTCTCGCACGACCCAACAATTATGGACTATGCTCTTGTTGCCAATGGAGATTTTGAGCATACACCTGCTTGGCAGGAGATGTTTGGAATTAGATGCTTCCAGGTCCATTTCCCATTTGTCTATCAGTTTGAATGTGGGAATGGCTGGATCTTTTGGGAGTTGGCGGGACATGGCTTCGCTGATGAAGCTCTTACCGTTGTTCACACACACTCGAGCGAGAACAGAGTCCTTCCCATCATTTGACTGAACAGGGATGAACAACTGCTCTCCAATTTGCTGAATATCAGCCAGGCTCTGAGCTGATTTCACATCTTTCTGGACTATAGGAGTGGGAGTGTCTGATTGTGGATTGGTGAAGAATTTCAGAGTGTTTCCTTCAAGTGTGGAATACCACCTTAAACTGGAAGGAAGGTTGATTTTCAGAAATAGAAAGGACCCCCCATCACCAGTCTGTTGTCCTACTGCTATTACTGTCACGTCTGGAATCTGGTTGTTCTGGAAGTGAAATTCTACTTGGTCAGATTTTTGTTCAACCATGTGGCAGGTGCCGTTTAAACTAACATGGTTGACACTCTGTTTTAATTTTATTGGTCGGGTAGTCGGGTCCAGAGGACCTTGTTTACACAATCTATTAGGGGTGACAACCTTCTCAGGAGGTCATTCCCTAGTAAACAAGGGGTGCCCTCTGGAGTCACTACTATGACCGGGTGTTTCACCTTGTGTCGCCCAATTTTAATTTTCCTTCCCGTCAAAGTTCTGCAGTTGTCCAGGAAGAGAGGTTAGAGGAATTCGGTAATTCTCCCCCCTTCCTGCATTTAGTTCCTCAAAGGCCCTTTTGGACAGAAGGGTAGCTTGGGAGTCCGCCAGTGCCAAAATTGTACCCTGCCCCTGTACTTGTACCGGGGCATAGTATCTTCCCTCCTTCTCCTCAAGGGGGCACAGATAATGCACATTTTTGGACAACTGGTGGGCTAACTTTCTGGTTTTGGACATTGCTAGCAAAGAGATTTGGGCAGAATTTTGTGGAGAGCCTGGGGAATCTGAAAGAAAAAGTTGGCAACTGGAAATGGTTTCGGGTTCTGGGCCGCCCCCCTCCGTTTGGAGGCAGTCATCAGGATGGGTTTGACCCATGGGATTTTGGTATTGTTGGTTCTGGGATGAGATGATGGGCGGCGGTAGCTCATCTCCACATCTCCCCAGTCTGTTGATTAGGTTTTAGGTTCCCCTGGTTCCGGTTCTGGGCCGCTCCTGCCTTTTGGGAGGCAGTCACAGGATGGGTTTGAAACAGGGGTTTTTGGTTTTGTTGGTTCTGGGATATGATGATGGGCGGCGACCGCTCAATCCCCACATCTACCCAGTCTGGATTGGAATCTCTTGGGACCCATTTTTTCTTGGGACGAGTTCCCCCATCTCTGAAGGAGAAGATCCTTTTCACAGGATCTTCTGAGGATCCCTCTCCCTCAAATTGGAAGACCTGTACCTCCTCCACAAAGTGGGTCTGTTTGGGTCCTTTGTTTCTCCTACCCCCCCTCTGCTCCTTGGGAGGCAGGCTTTCAGGAGCAGGAGATTTTGTTTCCGGTTCCTGGTTTTCCAGGGGCTGTTTACAAGTTGGGAAGGAAGCTTCCTCCAAGGCTTTACACCCCCCTTCCCCTTGTGCCTCCTCCCTGGGAACCGGTGGGTTATCGGGGTGCTGCCCCCGTCATTGTTCTGGAGCACCAGGTCCAGAGTTTGGGGCATTCTGCGGTGGCATGCTCATCTGAGGGTTCTGTTGAGCCCTCAGTATGTGACCCAGATCCCGTGCCATATTTTGGACCTGGCACTCTAACTGGGAAACCCGCTCAGGCTGATACGGGGCTCTATTTCCTCCCCTGGGCTGATCCCGGGAAGTGTAGCTATCCCTTCTCTGGTAGTACCCCTGGTTGGGAAGATTTTGGTACCCCTCCACCCTTGGCCTCCCCTCTCCCGGATTAGGTTGTCTGGGCTCAGGGAATTGGGGAAAGAAGGATGGATGATTTTGGGGCGGGAAATTGGGTGGATACCTGGGGAAAAAGTTCTGCCCAGGATTTGGAGAATTTCTGCCCTCCTGTGGGAAGTTGGGAGGGAAGTTCCCTGGGTTAGGTGCTTGGCTGGATCCCCCCCCTTGGGCTGGAGGAGTCCACACATAACCCAGGATTGGTCGGTTTCCCTTATAGCGGGGACTTACATAGTCAGGTGAGCGGGGGACCCCATTTGTGGGACTACCTCCTCGACTCCCTGTCTGTGACTGGCCCGGGGGCCTTCTGGGCTGTGAATTATTTTGTGCAGGCAGGTTTTTAGGCCCCCCCATCTCCAAATCTAAAACGGGGGCAACCTTTACCTCTGCCACCTTGGCAGCAGCAGGGGTGCTGTTGGTTTTGGGGTTTTTCGGCGCGTTATTTTTATTTTCGATGGGCTTCTGCACCTCATAGATCCGGGAAGCCTGTTCAATGACCCAGTCTAAAGATCTTTTCTCATGAAAATCTCTCACGAGCTGGGTCATTATGTATTTGGGTAAGGCATGGAAAAATGTATTGATAAATTCTCTGCTATCCGTGCGCACCCTTCTGGTGGTCTGCGCAAAAACACGCTTTAATTCTTGCACAAACTCTAGTGGGGTCTAATCCTCCCCACATTGCAAATTGTAGGCTGCCTTGCGAGCCTCTTGAGGATTTCTGTGAACAGAAAAATGTTTCAAGATGGGCCGAGGTTTTCAGGATGCCCTTAATGGGCCTACTCTCCTGGGGTTCCCCACTAAATTGCACTGTGCTTGGGTGCCCATACCCAGATGCCCGCCCATCCATTCCTGGGAGGTACTGGCCTATGAGCCCCATACTTCTAGCTGGATAGTAATCTGCCATTCCCGTGGCCCTGGGCTCATGTGCGCGAGGGGACATGGGGGTGGCAGAGTCCAGGGACTGGGAGAGATGAAGGCCTCTGGTACTAGGGCTCCTGAGGTTATGCTCAGGAGTTTCTCTTTCCCAGCGAACCTCATCTCTATCCGCCCCTGCTTCCTGTTGCAATGCAAGAGCCTGCGCTTTCAGTTCCTCAGTTAAGGCCTTACTAGACTCTATCAGTCTCTCCTGCATGGCTACCTGTTACTGGAGCCTATCATTGTGCTGACAGAGAGCCTCATTTTCTCTCTGTGCCTCCTGATTGGTCCTGGAGTACTGGGCCAGTCTCTGCTGCAGGAGGGTTACCTCCTGAGCTGTGTCCCTATTGGCCTGCTCCTTTCTTGCCAGAGCATCCTCCACCCTCCTGGTGTGCTCTAACAAGTTCTGGTGTTCTTTTTGGAGGTCACCCAGTCCCTGGAGGGCCAGGTGATTTTCTTCCATTTTCCTTTTTAAGTGGCAGACTTCCTGGCCTAAGGTATCCCTTTCCTGACTAAGAGCCTGCATCTGTGCCACCAGGTCGTCCCTTTGCCTTTGGAAGGCACCAGCTTTCTGGCGCTCCTGGTCAAACTCTGCCTGGGTATCCAGGTCTTTCAAAATCAGTTTATTGCTCTCTGCCTTCTCCCTATCTAGGTGGCTTTGCAGGGTGACTACCTGCTCGGCACATGCCCTATTGAAATCTAATTGTTGCTCCAGATTTTTCTGGCTCTGCAGTAGGGAGTCCAAACCTTCTTGGTACTCCTTCTGCAAGGCCAGAAATCTGGTATCCTGGTCCGCCTTTTCCTGTTGCAGCACATCCATATCCTCCTTTATTTTAGTGATGTACTGTCTGCTGTCCTTTTCTGACTCCTGGCTCCTGAGCAGCCTCTGCTCAGAAGAGTCCAGATCAGATTGGGCCTTCTCTAACGCCATCTGTTGCCTATTTGCCAGATCTTGGCCTTCAGCACATTTGTCCTGCATGGCTCCCATATATAGATACAAATATGCCGCTATCCTGGCAATCTTATTATGTTCATCTTTGGCTTTAGGGGCCATTTATAGTTCACTCAGGGCCACATGTAGGGGGCCCTGATCTCCCCATTGTTCTGACCCTGTTTCACTGACCTGTTGCGCGATTGCCTGCAACCAGAACGTTTGGTCCTGATGAGTCCACTCACCTCTCACAAATAGCTTATATAAGAAGTGCTCTCTGGCTATTTTCATATCTACCAAGGTCGTCATTCTGGAATTTTGAGTTCCTTCCTGACTTACAGAAGTTTGTATTTTATTTTGCAAAACAGACCGTTTCCTTAGAGCGTTCCTTTGAGGAGTGCTTTACAGCGTAACACAGCGTGGTGATCCGACCGGATGGATGTCTCCTGTCAGTTAGCACACTGTATTAATCTGCACAAGCGATAAATCTAACCCAGAATATCCCGGACGAGCCCCCACTTCTGTAAGAGGATTCAATTCAACACTACAGCTAAGTCAATGCCTAGTCTGGGATACTGAATGGAAACCCTTATTGATATATCTTTATGTCCAGTTCATGAGTTCTGAATGACTACACCTATATAACACCCCTCTCTTAGAATCCCCCTGAACCCACTGAGCCAAGAAGTAGTTCTGTTTTGCAAGTTTAAAAGGTTTATTTGAGAAATAAAACAAAATATAGATACCACGCTTTTATAATAAATTAATAATCAATATCGCCCTTATAAATATAATGTTAATCAACAATGGGTAATCTGACACTAGCACACTTCTTGACAATCAATGAGGAGTTAGTATAGGATGGATACAGTAGCAAAAATACTTTTATGATTTCAAGGGAAAAGCAATGGCGAATAAAATGCAGTACAGAAATACTTGATATGATTTTAGCAAAAATTAAGATAATCACTTTTTCTCTGGCAATTCACCCCCCTCCCCTATGCAATGTAAGAAATGGAAGGAGGTGGAAGTAACACACACAGTTCTCAGGAATGCAATCAAATACAATACGAAATTCAATTCCCACCCCAGCAAGCTTAGAGAAAACAGGTATGAGTTTTAAAACACAGGCCCAAGTGCTTTGAATGTGGTGGCAATGAAGTGAGAAATATGCTGAAAATGCTTTTAATTCCCTTTAGGAGGTTCAGGGTGAGTGAGAGATACTTGGGATGAGCTCAGGCTCACTTTAGCAATGATTCAGGGATGGTTATTAAGAGGCAAACAAATTTTTAGCAAAGGAAAGCAAAAAGCTGCTATCTTTTTACAGGTAAAGAAATCAGGCCAAATCGCAAATCGCGGCAAAATTCGCGAGTGCGTGAATCGTGATTACGGCAAAAGTATAAGGAGTAGCAAGTCGGTTCTAGGTTCGTTGGAAAGCTGAGATTCTAAACGGTTCCAGAGATACGGACGATTAAATAAAGGTGGTTTTTCAGATTTAAAGTAAATTCAAAATGACAGGTGACAGCTTGCAGCTGCAGAATTGACAGGTGACAGTTGTGCAGCTTTAAAAATGACAGATGACACGATTTCGAGGCAGTTCTACTTAGGTTAAAATAGTTTGGATTAGATTATTTTAACTAAGAGATTGGTTCTGCACAGTTCTGCTAGGTACTCACAAGATATTTTGTGCAGGAATGGGCCTCGCCACGGATCTGGTCAGGTTTTGAACTGGACTCCGGTTCTGGTCTCGGCACTTCACAGTGATCTGGGTCAGCTCTCTGGTTCTGCTCACAGCGGTCTGGGTCACTCTGGATCTCTAGTCTGGTCTCTGGCAATTGTTCTAGGCAAAAGAATTCAAACAGCTCGCCCGGCTGTGGAATAGTTGCAAATGATTTTAAGGTTGCTGAGGCCTGCTGAGAAGAGTTCTCAGTTTGTGGGTTTAGGCCCTTGCTTTAAGTTCTGAAGTAAAGTTCTGGTCTTTGGAGATTGATGGATTTGAAGTCTGGATCTCTGGATGTGAAGTCGTCGGTCAGCATGCTCTGCAGCAAATGGAATTGAATGTCTCTACCTGTCCCAGCAGTCTCTTTTTATGTGTTTTGAAAATGGGTGTGTGCCTGGGCCTAGCTAAGCCTGCCCCTCTCTACTTGTCATTGGCCCAATTCTCCCCTCTCCCATGATTGGGGGAAGGAAATGGCTTGTCAGCATGATGAAGTCTGTTTATGGGTCAGAGGATCCTCCCCTGGTCAGTTTGCCCACAAATCTATATTGATTCAAATACATCCTTCCCAGATATACAATTTGTTGAAATTACATGTGCACATTATATATTCCTTATGGTCCATGCTTGTCCGCCTCTGATCTTCCTGGGGGCTTGCATTCAAAAATGACAACATTTTGCGCTTTTTAACTGGTTTTGCAATATCGGACATTTACCCAAAATTACACACATGTGCGCAAGGAGTATGGGCATTAATTGATGAAGTGTCAGATTTTTAACATGCAGACATTTGGAGTGAGACCCTATTTTCCGCTAGCAACCCCCCAGAATACACCACAGGGTCCTAACGCCTCTCAAAATTTTCACAGAAAAATCACAAAAATAATGATATTACTTATATAATTCTGACAAGTCTGCACTATGAGTTATCTATCTTTTTAAAATTATGCTCTGGTCAAAAAGGGGTGTGGCTTCCCACATCACAGGGTGGAATAACTGGTTTATCCACTTCCCCCAAGCTCAGCTGCTAGCAGAGGCACTGCCCCTCCCAGTTTCCCCTAAGAGGAAGCCACTTTTACGACGCCCCCAATATAACATTTGCCTGAGTCCAGGACAGGCCTTTGTTCAACTCCCTGTAGTCCCCAGCTGCCACTCCCCTTTCAATCAACAGGGCCATGTGACCTCAGGATGCAGCCAGGCCTGGCAGGGAACACAGCTGTTGATCCAGTTTCAACTCCTGTCGGGGGTAGTTGTCAGGCAGAATCCAGTTTCATTAAGCCAGGTTTCAGCTAAATTTCACTTTTTGTTCCCAGTTTAAATCACTTACAATTTTTACATATACATTAAATAATTACTTATCCACCTCTTAGCAAGTCTTTCCTTGGTCTGGTTTTGTTTCATTTGTTCAGTTTTACACAAAAGTCTGGTGGTTTTAAAATGCCGTCTTTCTGATAGTGGTGAGTACTTGTAATGCAACCATTTTTGGGATTAGGAAAATTAATTCCCCACAGTTCTGAGTTGCTTTTTTGGCAATCAGCATTGCCATTCCCAATGGTTTCAGGCTACTGTGTGTGTAGCCCACTGGTGGTTTTAGGCAGTGCCCTCCTGTGCTCACAACATAGGCAAAAATGGGTGGCAGCCTATTCTTCATGTTTTCCCTGTGCACTCTCTGGGGAGTTCTGGCCATCATGATGTTTTCCATGCCAGTACTGCACAGTTTTATTGTAGGGCTTGGATGCATGGGTAAAAACATCCCACAGGAGGAAAAGGTCTGTCAAATGTACTTTGATATTATTGGGCTTCCCATTTAACAATAACTGATGAATGGCTATTTGATGCAAATGCCAATGATCACCTCAGATTGGAGACTATCTTGATGGGGGTATCAACATTGCTGCAAGTATGTAATGGCTCTCCCTCAGGACACTATCCATGTGATTCAGACTAGGCTTGAGGTGACAAAAGCAATGGGGAGAAAATTAGAGATGTGGGGGCTCATTACGACTATGCCCGTCCGGAAACAATGCTGCTGGTAAGCTTACCGGCACCGTTGTTTCCGGACCGGCATATTACAGGTCTGCCTGCCAGAGCCAATGTGCCCAAAATGTCGGACCCTGCTGGGCACAGCGGCCACGATAGGCAGACCATCAGAGAAGCACTGGCACCGTTATAAACGGTGCCGGTGCGTCTGCGTTCCTCATTCCCATAGAGTTCTATGGGAATCTATGGGAATGGGGATTTACAATTTACTGGCGCCTGACTTTACAAACCGCCATGGTTGTAATTCCCCGGTGTTACCAGCAAGTCAGGCGCTGGTAAATTATTACGGGTCCGGCAGCAACCTGCCGGTAGTACCGGCACTGTTACTGTCAGACACGTAATGAGCGCAGTGGGCTCCCAGAGGCAATTGATACAAATCATAAATCTGCATGCAAGATTTCAATTGAGGGATAAAAACGCTTTGCTGATATGAGACTTAAATTAGTGTTTAGCAAACAAATAATGGAATTATCAATACCGTACTGCTCACCCTTGGAAGCAGTCCTGCTCTCAGAAAGAGTGCTAATTAAATCAATGGGCCTCATTACAACCCAGGCGGTAAATTCCCTACTTTACGACCATGGTGTAAACTCCGTTTACACCATGGTGGATGGCGGATTTACCGCCCCATTCCAAGGTGAGTGGGGTGGTAAATCCCCATTCCCCATTTACCCTTCCCCATTTTTTCCCCATAGGGCATAATGGGAGTGGGGAAGGCGCTAATTACGGCACCGTAAATTACGGTGCCGTAATTAGCACCAAGGCGGGTTAGCGCCTTGAATTTTAACGCCTGCGAAAAGCAGGCGTTAAAATGGTAATCAGGCGTTAAGGGTTAACGGCGCCGACGGCGCCGTTAAACCCTTAACGCCTGGGTTGTATGAGGCCCAATAACATCATACCAGGTAATAGCCAGCTTTACGTCCTCTCCTCTGATGAAGCTGCAGATAAAATGGGAGGACGATTCAGGTCTGTTGGAGGAGGAAGAGCGATTGGAGTAGGGTGACCAGATTCAAAAAGTAAAAAACCTGGACAGGGCAACTAACATAAAAGTAGGACTAACTCTTGAAAGTGACTGTCAAAGCACTACACTTCAGTAGTGGTCAGAGGAGAAGGGGGTTTAAGTGTTACTTTTCAAATAAGCACCTATTATTCATTTATCACAAACTAACACTATCTTAAGTTGCAAAATGCAGTATTTCTTCTATGTGAGAATGTGCATCCCTGCCTGCCAGCTATGAAGACCTGATATCAAAAACCGGGACCACTGCAGTTTCCAATGGAAACATAATCATTGAGAAAGAGGGACAGAGCACCACATTCCTGGACAGCACTGGCAAAACTGAGACACCTGGCCACGCTAGTTTGGAGGCACTATGATCAGCTAAAGAGATTGGCATAAGTAGCAGAATTAGGCTAGTTCAACTTGAAATCCTGCCTAGGCTCTATTATTCCAGAGAAAGCTGCACAAAATTGGTTGTGCCCGGGATTCTTCATGACCGTGATGCCAAAAAGAGGAAGAGACATGTTTTCATAAGTTATGGAGCTGCAGTAATGTCTTGGTATACTGCGACAGGTTCGTTGTGTACATTAATAAAGTTATCTCCTTTTCAATACAGAAATGTCCCAAACTTGTGCTACTGAACATTTGCAATTAAGCATATCTGAATAAACATGAATAGACTTTTGTGACAGCAGCACTGATGGCCCCCAAGAGGTATATCGATATAAAATGCGGGGCATGGTAATCTCCACTTTTTAAGACGTGGAAGACAGGAGTTGGTAACTGTTGTGACCTGCCAAAAAGGGCGTATAGGGCGAGAGGCTGCCTGAAGAAGCACAATTTAATCTAGAGCAAATGGGAGGAGCAAACACATGAAAATGACAATAAATATAATATTGATTGCCGCCTAAAGACTGAGAATACGGGAGTGTAATTCAATATCGAGTAAACGGGCAGACTGGGGCAAGACATGGCTAGAGGATTGGGGTGTACTATCTTGAAGTATATTGTGGGGACTGTGGACAGAAAAGAAGGACTAATAGGCCAGATTCTCAAATATGTTTTGCCACATTTGTTTGTTCATCTCCTAACTTGCACCAACACATGTAACAGCCCAATTTCCAAAGGACATCTGAATGACACATCTTAAATGTCATTTCTCACCCTTTGAGCATGTATACAAATAAGGGTGCGTTTTTGACATTTTAAAGTGAATCCCGAATTCACTTATGCGATATGCTTTGAAATGCACAGAAGCAAGGTGCACTCTCCTGCTCCTGCTATGACACATGCAAGTCATGGCAGGGCCGTTTCCAGTGGCAGCTGGGGACTTCTTTAACTGGGGGGTGTAAATATTTGCCACAAATAAGTGTTAGCGACCAAGGGTAGTGATAAATCCCAAAACAGCCAAAGGGTGTTCTAGCTTTTTAATAATGGGTTAAAAAGGTGCATTGTACAACACACTTTCGGTGAAAGATTGTGTAAAAAGTGAGACAGTTTGCAATTGTTTTTTATACGGTAAAAAAAAAGCACGAAAGCTTGAAAAGATCAAATACACCACTAACAGTACATTAGAACATCTCCCAACGCATTTTCATTATGCCGTTCCCCACAATGTATGTCAGCATAAACATTTTTTTTCACACTGGCTGTGACAATACATTTCAATGCTTGCTGCACCTATACATGCCAGTATAGCCATATAACATACTCATATGTGCTTTATGCATGATGCCAGCAGTGAATAATACTAGAAAGGAACATGTCCAAGCTGGCTCTGCCAATACATGCCAGTACCTGCACATAAGAACATACCTATGTTGGCTTTGCATTAAAAATGAGATGCCACAATAAGAAAACATGTCTGACGCATAATAACACATCATGTTTGCTTATAATAAATGCCTAGAAAAAGTCAGGCCACAGTAATAAATGACTAGAATGGCTGCACAAAAATGCCAGTCTAGACACAAAATAACACTTATGATGCTTGCTTTATCAAAAATGTCTAGAAATAAATGTCATGCTACAATATGAAATAGCTAGACTGGCTGCTTGCCAGTCTAGTTTCTTCTTGATGTGGCCGGCGGTTACACCAAAATGCCAATCTAGCCACGTAACAACACTTATCACTCATGATAAGTGTTGTTACGTGGCTAGACTGAACTGCATTGCTGCAGCCAGTTTGGCATTTTTATGCTGGGCATTTAACATTGATGTCCATAATAAATGCAGCCACTCCCCTGCATCCTCAAATCAGCCTTAGGTTTGTGAGGTCTCAAAATCGGTAAAGGTTGGCAGACTGGAGGCAATGGGCCTGGAGAGTGCAGAGATGATTGCAAGAAGAGCAAGAACTAGGGGGTGCAATAGGTAATGAGAGGAAGGGCCCACAAGTGGGTGTGCTGCCAAACAAAGCAAAGGGTGAGGTAGGGGAGCAGACTCAAAGATAAGGAGATTCCAGTGACTGTCTTGGATCGTGGAAAACCTATCTTTATAGAGATCATGACCAGTTTAAAGCAGGAAGGTGCATCATGAAAATGTCCATCTCTTTTCCACCTTCATTTCCATGTACTTCTTTGGTTAGAGTTTGGTGAGGATGATGGCTCCCAAGGCAGTAGTGTCATAAAAGAGGATGGCCCTCATTACGACCCTGGCGGAAAGTGACTGACCGGACCGCCACAGCGTAAATAGCGTTTCCGCCATTGCACGATGGAGCAAAGTGCGGCCCATTCCGACCCATCGGGCACGAGCACCACGGCATGGCGGAAGTGCAAAGTCCGCGATGGCGGAAATGACCCCAAAACGGCCCACACCGCCGCCGTACGGCGCCCTAGGTGCAATACCGCCACCCATCTTAGCGGACACCGCAGTGAGCGCCAACCGGAAAGTACGGTGACCGTAAATATACGGAAACGGAAGTAAAAACATGGGCCCGGAACGGGAAACATCCCGCCGTACACCTATAAAACCACAAAATCCACACAACCACTAAAAACACTACCCTGAAACACACCCCAACCCGTCATCCACCCTAGCGAAACCAAGAAAAATGGGAAAAGTAGCGAAGAAAGCGTGCGACCGCAAGCGGCAGGTCCACTTCTCCCGTGAGGAACTCACCGTGCTAACAGAGACCCTCCAGGAGAATGCTGCCGTCGTCTTCTCGACGCAAATGACCAGGACGGCACTTGCGAACAAGAAGGCCATATGGGCTCTGGTGGCACAGCGGGTAAGTGCGGTGGGGACCGCACCCCGCAACCCACAGCAATGCAGAAAGCGATGGGACGACCTGCGGATACGCGTCCGTAGCATACTTTCTGCCAACCGCAACATTGCCACAGCCACCGGGGGAGGATCGGAATCACCCATCAAGTTGACCCCCTGGGAAGAAATCTGTGCCTCCACCATTGGAATGGAGAGCATAGAGGGAGTCGGAGGGATGGAGAAAGGAGTGCAGACATCCGAAGAATCAGGTAGGTGGCCCAAATGAAACAAAGCTAAATCCACAATGTCCAATCATGTGAAGTACCATGTGTCCACATAGTGCAACAGAAACACATGTCCAGGAGAACGTCCACACACATTGGCCTGATAGCGCACTTTAAAACTCACAATAAATACATAAATAATTAAAAACCCCTAAAACACCCACTACACGTGCAGCAGGCACACCCTAACTGCAGGCTGCCGAACAACTGCACCCTCACTCCACACACAAATGAAAGCACCTCCAAGGCCCCGACCCAAATCACCCTCAGGTACCACCCCAATGCATGTGATACAATGCCATTCCAATTCCCACAGACCCATTAATAACCCTCGCCCTCCTTTACTCCACCACAGGGTCCGATCCAAACGACGACCATCAGGACACCCCTACCAGCACACCTGCAAAGAGGGCCAAGACCAACGGCCAAAGACCCTCCACCTCAGCTGCACGCATCAAGACACGGCAGCAGCACAAATCAGGTGGCAGCACAGAGGAGGGAACATCAACAGGCACCCCAGCAGCCAGCATGCCCACAACAGCAGCACCACAGGTCCCCCCAATGGATGCCACAGAAGGCACTGCCTCTGGTGGCAGCAGCACCATAGGTGACACCCCATTGATGGCAGCATGCTCCGACACAGAAGACGGGGATGTCGAAGTCAGATCCATCCATGACCTGTCCCAATCCCCCTGTCTGTCCCATCCCGTACAACTTGAGGATACCACGCAGGGGCACCCACAAGACGACGACTGGCCATCCCCCACAAGCCCTGTGGCAAGGCAACATGAGGTCAACAGCCCCTCTGTGACACCACCGCAAATGGCCATGGCCCAGCACAGGCAACAGTCCCTCGACCAGTTAATCGTGCAACAGCAGCAACTGGCCACGCTCCTCAAGGACCATGCCGATGAATGTGGGGGCACTAAGGCAGACATAGAAACATCAACTGAGACACTTAGGGCAGAAATGGAGAGAAGTACAGAGACACTAAGGGCACAAATGGAGAGTAGCACCGAGTGCCTGAGAGTCCAAATGGAGAGTAGCACCGAGAGCCTGAGAGTCCAAATGGAGAGAAGCACCGAGAGCCTGAGGGGGGAACTGCATGCGACGTCCAAAGAGGTATGTGCCGAACTTGCCGCAGTGCGCCGTGTGCTCACTGAGCTCTCACAAACCCTTAGGGACATGCATGGACGTGAGCAGGCAGAGACATCATCCGTTGCAAGTTCCGTCCAGGGCAGCCCCCAACGTAGATCTGGGAGGAACCTGCGCTCCACAGGCAGGGGTGCCCCTGATACCCGCAGAGGGGGCTTGCAATAGCGACTGCCCACTGACAATGAGCATCTTTGGACACTGGTGTTCGGGGGGGAGGTAGGAGGGTGGAGGGGGTGTGTTGGGCTCACTTGGGTGGCGGGTCGATAGGGTGTTCAACATGATATCACATATGCCATAAACAATGCACGATCAACCAATGAGATGTGTGGACATTGATCTTTGTGTACTAGGCCATCATAGGCGTACAGTCCATATTGTGCATGTACCAGACACACACAGTGCCACGAGTACCGTGTCCATGTATCAGCCACCAGGCGTGAGTGCTAGAAGGATGCATCAATGAGATGCTGACGAATGTCACGGCCCTCCGGTGCCTCGCAGACACCTTGAGGTGCTGCCACATCCCCACCCTCATCATGACCATCTTCAGGTGCTTGCAGTTCTGCGTCAGGGGGCATGGGCACATTTCTACGTACGCACATGTTGTGGAGCATGACACATGCCATGACCATCTTTGCAACCTTCTCATGGCGGTACAGGAGTGCCCCGCCAGACCTGCTGAGGCAGCGGAAACGAGTCTTCAGTAGGCCGAATGCCTGTTCAATGACTACACGGGTACGTGAGTGGGCATGGTTGTAGTCCTCCTCATGCTGGTCCCGTGGGTTCCGGACTGGTGTGAGGAGCCATCTCTTCAGTGGATATCCAGCATCACCTGTATGTGGACGATAAACGTATGATGTGGAATGCCATTGCTACGTACGCACCCCCCCCCCTTCCTGCCAGTTCATTGCCGAATCACATACCCCACATCATCATGCATGAAATGAGACTCACCGAGTAGCCAGGATCTGTTCCCTGCGTGTCGCTCCATGTAGCGTGGTATTGTAGAGTTCCTCAAGACCATACAATCATGGGTTGATCCAGGGAATCGGGCACAACAATGTGTAATGATCCTGTTGGAGTCACACACCATTTGTACATTCAGGGAATGAAATTGTTTTCGGTTGCGGTACTGGGCCTCCATGGCATGTGGGACGACCAATTCCACATGGGTGCAGTCGATGGCACCAAGGCAACCCGGTATGCATGGAATCCCACTTTTGTGTTGGTAATTTCCTGCTCCGAGCGTGGTAGAGAGATGTAGTCGTCTGCGTGCTGCAGGAGGGCATCGAGCACTTGCAATAGTGTCCGTGAGAACAGTGGCTGAGAAATGCCATGCAACTGTCCGACTGTGTGCTGGTAGGTGCCTGTGGCCAGGAAGTGGAGTACAGACACCACCTTCAGTAGGGGTGGGATGGCGGTTGGGCTATCTATCATGCTGACAAGGTCAGCCTGTGTCATGTCCACAATGGCGGCTATGGTGTCCCGGTCCAAACGGTAGAGGGTGTGGATCTGCTCATCAGTGAGGTTGAACGGATGTGCTCGGAGGCGTGGGATTGCGGGCTGCCTGCGTGGTGGTAGTGGCTGTGCTGGCGGCCCTTGCTGGCCCTGCCTTGGCCTCCTCCTCCTCCTGCGTCTCCTCCGTGCGGCCGGTTGTAGTTGGTGTTCGTCTTCTTCTTGGAGTTGGAGTACTTGCAGTGCTATCAGGTCCCCCAGGGCCAACATCGCGAGTCCTGCCGGTAGCATTTCGGAGTGGGTGTGGTTGTGGGAGGAGACTGGGTGTGCAATTTATGTGTTTTCAGGCTGTATGGCCTCCACCTGTGGTGATTCATTCCACCTGTGCAAGCTGCTCTCCCCTTTGGCCGAGCACGTCCCGCACACAACGCTGCAATTCGAGTAATGGCATCTTGCTATTGCAATCATGTATTTGTACCCGATGGCCGTGTAACATTGGTTGATATGTTCATTCGGCTATGGTCCCATTGTTTCACATACAATCTTTGCAGTCGCGAACAGACTTGTGAAGGGTCAGTGGAACGTAGTACTCGAGTAACGGTGGGCCCTCATGCATCACTGTACCGAGTTGCACCGACGGGCGGGGCGTCCCATTTGTGGGTGAAGGCAGTTGCCATTTTCACACACAGCCGCACTAGATGGATTAATTTGTGATTTCAAACGGCCAGAGATGCCTTTTCGACGTGATGTTGCAAATGAGGAATTCGAAGGGCGGCGCTTTCGGTTTTCAGCTAGCGGCGAGGAGATGCCCACAGGTCTGACTGCAAATATAACGTTCTATTGTTCAATGTCCTTGAGACAGGGGCCATGGCGAGGATGCAATGATTGATATGAATAGTTTGGGATGCGCAATAGCGACGTGGGCGATGAGGCCGGACGTTCCCAAATACATGTTACTTCACAACACTGGAATTACGGGCTGGGGCACTGTGGATTTTGCAGGCTGCATAACGCACAGACTCAATGGATATTTCTAATGTTATGTGAGTAAATATTCAGGCGTTTTTATACCGGGATGAGGGAATGATGAATGGATGCATGGGCAGATGATTTGATACAGAGTTTGCCATGTACAGGGCTTCTTGGAATCTGTCCGCCTCCCCTGCGCTATGTGATGCAGGGCTGCCATAGTGGGACCATCGTCTATCTGGCCTTGTTGAGCCCTCCCTGTCTCGACGCGCCTTCAGACACTTGTGTCCATGCACGTTAACATTCCCATCAGATGGATTCTGTTTTCACAGACGCATGCACAGGTACACTCGTTTGTGATGGTGTTTACACCTCGATATAGATAGTTATGAGTCGCAAGTGGTTTTGGGGTGGTGATGATCCTTTGGAGTGGGCTAGCATGCATATGGCTGTGGATTTAGTGTGATCATTGAAGTGAGTTGTTCGAATGTAGTTCTGATGGCCATTCTGTTCTTTTTCTTTTCTTTTGGTTGACAGGTATCTCCTCCCCTTTTGCCACTGCCATCTGTATGCCACTCCTGCAGATGGCTTTTACTCCCGACACCTGCTGCTTCGTGTTAATCAGTGGAGCAGCATTACGATCTTATGGGACGATCGCCAATGGGCCACATGCCCTTACGCAGTACTAGTGGCTCGGAGCAACATTTCGGCCTTTCAGCTGGACTAGTGCCTCCCCATTGGGACGGCCCTGCGGTTCTGTGCGCTTCCATGTTGCCTTTTCGTACGTGAATGTGGCTCTGTGTACCATGATGGAACAGGGCGTCACACAAGTAGTAGCTGGTAATTTCTTGCGGATGCAGCCCACAATGGTGAAATGTGTTTTGGAGTTCATGGCCTAATGGCTGTATGGGCTTGGTGATTTTGTTGTGCATTAAATTTCTATTCTGATATGGGCCGTGTAGCGTTCTTCTTTGCAAGTGATGTGGCATATTCCTATTTGGGGAGCGATGTATTGTGAGGAGATCTGCATTGGGTTCCAGCTTCGGAGTTTAGTTGCGTGGTACTGTGCTGGGCGCGTTTGCCTACGAAGCCCAGTGAGGTCAGGGATGGGGGCTGCCAATATGACTGTTTGAATGATGTCATGCTCAGGGGCGGGGGATTGGGTTTTGTGTAACAGATGCCGGTCAGCCAGGTGGACTGGTGGAATGATGTGATTTTCGGAATATTGCTGGTCACAGGTGCCTGTGTTTGCGTGCGTTTCTTGGTGGGGGACTGTGGTCATGTCCATTGGAATGGCTTCTGTATTCGTGCCATCTGTGCCCTGCAGCTCCCATTGGCCCCTCTTGTGATTCTTTTGTTCGTTGGCATGCATGGGTGACTTGTACATTTCACTGGTTGCATTGTGACTTCATTGCACCTAGGGGGAGTTGTACTTTGTGGGCAGGGAGCGGTGTACAGGCACTCAGTGGGGCCGTTTACGGTTGATTCGCGATGCCGTACTTCTCACCATGGCGGAATGGTACTTTCCGCCGTGCTTGATGGCGTTAGGTACATGTCCGCTAGGGTCGGAATTCGCGTACCCTTGCGCCATGGTGGTATTTACGGTTTGGCATGGCGCGCGCGCGCGTACTTGGTGCAGTTAGCGTTGGCGTTCACTACGGTGTCGCTAATGGCATCGTACTTTGCGGTGACGGGTCATAGTCGCACCGAGCGCTATTCGATGGCGGTATTGCATTTCCGCCATCGTTTTTCGATTTCCGCCAGGGTCGTAATGAGGGCCGATAAGAGTGAACGCCACAGTTATCACCAGTGGAGCCCTGCTTGTTGCTTTTTTGTGATTTTTCCTTGGCGGTTTGGAGCAGCTGCTGATAGGGTAGGCCACAGAGTAGCACTTAGGGAAGGAGCTCCTCATGTTAACCAAGTGGAGACTAACGAAGAAGAAGGACCTTGAGTGGGCAGTGCAGAAGAGGGTACATGATGGTGTAGAGATGCATAAGGGGAGATAAATGAGTGGAAGGTGAACAGTGCAACAGAGGGAAGGAAGGCTATAGCTCTCAGGGCACATGAATGAAAGGATATAGTTATGATATGATAGTGTATTTATGTAGCACCTATAAACAATGTGTTTCAAAGCGCTTCAATTCTGGGGCATAAAGAAAACCAGAGCAGCTTAAGATAGGGAGAAAAGAAAAGGGGGAATTGGAGGACCAACAAAGGAAAAATAGATAGCACAAGCAGAGGCTAGGGCAGCTGAGATAAGTAGCGGTGGAAGGGGCTGTGCCCTGAAGAGAACTCAGCTTTGTTAAGGCAGTCAAATGAAGGTGAAAGGCAAAATGTGGATCAGACTTTCTGAAGTGGAGGTAGGCATGAAATGCAAAGAGGTTGGCAGAAAGAACACCAACAAAGAGTTTGTCGGGAGAGGTGAAGAGAGACTTTTAAGGAGCTGTGAGTTCTGTGGAAAAAAGGAGCACTAAGGTGGAGGTGAGTAGGAAGTTAGGAGGAGGTTGGAGAAAAGTTTAGTGAATGAGGAAGTAGAAAAACATCAGAAAGAAATCAGAGAGACTGAAGTTAAAACTCAACAGGTACAGGAGGTACAGGAGGAGGGTTGGGAGAGAGAGGAGCTGGAGGAGGTACTGGAAAACAAAGAGACTTCATTACGAATTAGATCCTTGTGAATCATTGAGGACGAAGGCAATGTCTGAGGCTTGGTGAATTGAGCTGGGACCTTAGGCCAGGATTAGAGTCAGTGCAAGGTAGCAGAAGTTCTCAGATTTGGAAGCAGAATAAAGGAGATACAGGCGAAGCGACAGAAGAGAGGACATAGGGGTAGTGAGAAAGAAGAAGCAAAGTCCCTGTATGAATGCGCTCCTGCCCAGCTAACTATCGCCCAATCTCTATCACTCCCTTCCTGGGCAAGCTCCTGGAGAAACTGGCCATCTCCCAGCTTAATCTCCGTGCTGAATGTGTTGGTAGTCTTCATGACCATCAGTCTGGCTTCAGAGCTGCCAGAAGCACGGAAACTGCTCTCCTGAACATCCGTGAGGACCTGCTCTCGAACCTTGACTCTAACATTCCATTTGTTCTCATTTTGCTTGATCTCTCTTCTGCCTTTGATACTGTCAACCATACCATCCTGCTCAACCGTCTCCGTGATAACCTCGGTATCACTGGTCAGGCTCTGGCGTGGCTGACCTCTTTCCTCTCAAATCGACCCTCCCAGGTCCAACTGGGGTCTTTCCTCTCTGACATCTTCTTCTCTACCTGTGGTGTCCCCCAGGGATCTAACCTCTCTCCCTGGCTGTTCAACCAGTATCTGGCACTTCTCGTCCACCACATCGCCGCTCTCTGCCCCTACTTTCAGTGCTATGCGGATGATACCCAGCTCATTTTCAGGCTACCCTCGGCCTCCTCTTCTCCTTCCCTCATCTCTGACTGTCTTTCTGCTATCCAGGAATGGTGTGCCGCCAACGACCTCTGCCTTAATGCCAGTAAGACTGAGATTCTACTCATCGGCACTCCCACTCCCTCCTTCCCTGCTGCTCTCTGGCTGGCCTCTCTGGGCCCTCTTCCTGCTCCTACCTGCAAGGCAAAAAACCTTGGGGTCATCTTCGACTCCACACTCTCCTTCTCTCCTCACATATCCGACGTATCTAAGAAGTCACACTACCAGCTACACCTCCTCAGAGGTATCCTTCTTTCCTCTCCTTCCCCCAGAAGCTCACTGTCTCTAGAGCCCTGGTTCTCTCTAAGCTGGACTACTGTAACAGCCTCTATCTAAATCTGCTCGCCTCTACTCTCCGCCCTTTGCAACTCATCCAGAACAGGACTGCAAGACTTGTCCTTGGCCTCAAGCCCAGGGACCGTATCTCTCCAGGACTGAAATCACTACACTGGCTCCCAGTGACTGCGAGGATCAAGTTCAAAACCCTCTGCATTGTCCACAAGGCCGTCTGGGGCCTTGGGCCAAAATACCTTCAACTCTCTCTTCCTAAATATCTTCCTTCTCGAGCTCTTCGCTCATCCGCCTCCAACTCCCTCAGGGTCAGCCGCTTCTCCAAACAACGAGTTGGGGGCAGATCTCTTTCCACTGCAGGGGCCTCCCTCTGGAACAGCCTTCCTGCCTCCCTGAAACTTGAGGAAAACCACCTCCGGTTCCGGAAGCACCTCAAAACCTTCCTCTTTGCCTCCGCTTTCTCTCCCCCTCTCCCCTGCTAATACTACTGAAACTGCACTGAATCTGCAACTGGGCCATTCACCGTTCTCGGCCCAGCCACTCTCCCCTGCACTGCCTCCACGGCAACCCCTGCACTACGGGACTGTGTCTGTATCCATACAACCCCCCTTCCCAGCACTTGTCTGCACTTACCTCGCACTTGCCACCAGCTGGCCCTTGTTATTTATCCTGTATGCTGTATGCTAATAACCCTGTACTGCACTTTCACCTCTCCCTTTCCCCCATGCACTTTTCCCTTCCCCTCTACCCTTGCACTTGCGCGATCTGAATGACACCTGGCCTAGTAAGATCGTTGTCTGTCTCCCCTTGTTTCCCCCCCGCCTCGTCGCGCCTTGAAACACTTGTGTATAGGCGCGTTACAAATGCCTTATCATATCATATCATATCCTTGTGGATTATCAAAGAGGCAGTAGATGTTGGGATTTGATGAACAGAGCCTTTACCCCGGGGTAGAGAAGTTGTTAACCAATCAATAGAATGACAGCTAGATTACCATTTCTCTGGTGGAACGTTTTAGGATTCTTAAACTTGCCCAATCCCCAGCTCCAGACCCTACATATTATTGAACTGCAGGCTGTCCTTGAGAAGATGGGTAAGATATTTCCCAATACCCAGGATATGAACTACATGACTGGATCCTTCAGAACTAGAAGACAAGAAATAAGTGGCAGATAAACCCAAACCCCCAGGACTGAGAGTGACTGTGCAACTACTTTCCCCCTCGGGAAGGGACCCAGGTTAAAACAAACAAATCCATAGGCTGTGAAGTTCAAGGGGAGATTTATCCATGGAAGTTGTTTGACTGTATTTATCTGAGCTCAAGGCAAATTTATCTTGTGAGTATTGATATATCTTACTTATTCAGTGATAATCTCGTTGCAAAAAAGTTGTGGCAGACAGAAAAAGACGCTCTTTATATGTGGGGGATGAGTTGGGGTAATAGTTTATGGTATGGGGAGTATGGAGGGATGCCGGGGTCTCCCACCACATATAAATGCATTCAAATGTGCATTTTTAAAGGCGACTTTTTCAGCTGTGAGATTTTGGGCGGGGATGTTTTCACATAGAACCACATCTTATAGTTGGGGAATAGGATACACCATCTAGTTGCTCTTTTTGAACAGTGCTTGAACAGTGTGAGCATGGAGTGGTGTACTGGTCTGACGTGTTTGGTGTTGTGTTGTGGTACGGTGGTTAGGAGTGGGTGTGTGATAGTGGTGTGAAATGGTAGTATGGAATGGCATGAAGTGATGTGGTGGCATGGAGTGGCAGTGTGAACTGCATGTGGGTGGTGTAGGGTGGCAGTAAGACGTGGAGGTGAAGAGTAATGACATAAAGTGTTGCGGTAGAATGGTATGGTGGGTGGATGTGGTGGTGTAGAGTAGTTGTGTGGTTGGGATTGTGGTGGATTGGGATGCAAAGGTCTAGGGTTGTGGAGGCACAGGTGTGCAGAGATGAATGGGATGTGGAGGTGTGATATAGTAGTGTGGTTGTGTTGTGTGTTGAGGTGGTTTGGAATGGTGGATTGGTGTGTGGAGGGTTGTTAGGAATTGATGGGGTGAATCCATGCTGTAGAATGATGATATATAGGTAGAATGATGGTGTGGAGGGGTGGAGTAGAGTGTGGTGTAAGGTTATGGTGTGGAGTGGTGGTCCAGAGTGGTTGTGGTGTGGAATATGTTTTAGTGTGGTGGGTGGGTGGTTATGTGCTGGTGTTGATTGGTGGCGATGTGAGGGGATGGTGTGGTGGTATGGTGCTATGTGGTGGATATGTCGGTGTTGGGGCTCTATAGGTGTAGGGCTGCAGGTGGATAGTGGTGTGGGGCCTTTGCAGCATGGTGGTGTATTGTGTTCATGTGGAGTGGTCCTGTAGTGTCATGGAGTTATAGGGAGGTGGTGTGTAGTGGTGAGGTTGCGTGGTGGTGTAGATGCAACCTCTCTCCCCTCCAGATTGATGGCATGTTGCTACTAAATATAACCAGAGATCTGTAGCGGTGTTGAGTTGAATCTGTTGCCCCACTCCCAGTGGCCCCACTCAGGCTGGATTGGTGACCCTTTACCTTACATTTTGTACACTGTAATTAAGTTCCTCCTCCACTTATTGATTTATGGACAATAATCCTGAACTGAAATAATGTGTACACGCTTTACGTCCTTGTTTACATATCTGGTATATGTCATAGTAGCAAGGATTTCTAGTATCACATGAGTCCTTTAACCGGGCCACGTGTTGGGTGACCCTTTCTTGGTACCTGTAGGTATCCAGGGATAGACCCCTAAATTACTTGTTGGGAAGAGGGACTAAGAGTATATCAGATGGGGTTCCTGCCTCTTGGGCAACCTTCCTCCTCCACAGATGTAGCAGAGTACACCTATTCAGAAGCCCTTTAAAGTAATTGGCAAGCTGCCACTCAATTCTCTCATTCTTCGCTTCACCTAAAACATGGTCACAATTGCACGGTTTCTCCTCTTTCAAAAGGCAAGGGAAGGACCCCTATTTTCCTTTCCTCAAACCTAGTCAAAATTGTTTTTCTTTTTACCATCTCCATCCTTGTCAGCCAATCTATCCTCAATCCATAATGATGTCCAATACGTTTCCTGGGTGCCTCACCCATGTCTAAGCAGATGAGCTAGCCCCACTCCAGAGACATCCACCCCTTTGACTTTAGCAACATAATGGCAATTTTACTGTCATTATTTGATCTGTAGGAATACTAAGTGGTATTACTCTCAGTAAGGAACTCATTCACTGCATCACTCACCTGTAAAACGTCTGCTACTTTACACCACGTATCTGCTCTCCTCACAGACAGCTCCTGATGCCTTGCCCTGTCACAAGTATTCACAGTCACTGTTTCAGTCCACTTTCAGTCATGCAGTCACTAAGATATAGTCACTCCTTTTCTCCTTCCCTGGCAATACAATCATTCCACCTCCTGCCAAACCCCTGCTACTGCAGTGCAGAACTTTCCAACCAATAAACAGTCAGTATGACATCACAGCAGGAAATACTGATCGGAAGCTTATCCCTTCAAATAGAAGAAATGTTCTTCTGAGTCTAATGAAATGGCACAGGGCTTACATAGAATGGTAGAATGGAAAGGTGGTGTAGAATTGTGGTGTGGTTGGGTGACATAGATTGGTGACGTGGAGTAGATGGGCGCTATAGAGTTATGGTGTGGACCAGTGGTGTGGATTGGTGGTATAGAATTGTGGTGTAAATTGGTGGTGTGTAGTGGTATTGTGGAATGGTCGAGTGGTTGAGTAGAGTGATGGAGTGGAATGGTGGAATAAAGTGGCAGTGTGAACTGATGGTATGGAATAGTGGTGTAGGGGAGTGGTTGTGTGGGGTGGTGGTGTGAACCAGTGGGGTGGTTTGGTGGTATAAAATGGTTGTCTGGAGTGATTGGGTGGTGTAGAGTGGTGAAGTGTAGTATATAGGTGATGGTGTGAGGCAGTGGGTGGAGAAGCAGTATAAAGTGGTGCTATAAGTTTGTGGTGTAAAGTGCTAGTGTGGAGTGGTGGTGTGGAATGGTGGTATTGGACAGTAGAATAACATGAACGTTTTTTGGAGTGGTGGTGGGGAATGTTTAGGTTGTAGGGTGAAGTGGTGGAGAAGTGGTGGAATACAGTGGTAGTGTGGAGTAGTGGTGTAGAATGCTGTGGTTGTAAGGTGTATTGGTGGGGGAGTTGTGGTGTAAAGTGGTGTTGGATAGTTTAGGTGTGGTGTGGCAGTATACATTGGTGGGGTGGTGGTCTGGAGTCGTGGTGTGGAGTGTTTGTATGCTGGTTGGGGTGTGGTGTTTGGCAGTATGGAGGCATCAGGATGTGAAAGGGAGGAGGAGGGGTGGAATGCTGTGGAGTTGAGCAGTGTGGTGGTGCACAGTGATGGTGTAGAGTGGTGGTGAGGAGGGGTTGTAAAAATGGCAGCATGAGGGAGTGGAGGTATAGGAGTTTGGTTGTGGCATGATAGAGTAGTGTGGGATAATGTGGTGGTTTGGAGTGGTGGGTTGTTAGTGTGAATCAGGGGGATTGAAGTAGTGTAGCAGGGTGCTGGTTCAGAGTAGTGGTGTGGAGTGGTATTGTAGAGTGATGCATAAAGTGGTGGCAGTGCATTGGTGTGGAGTGATGGTGTGGAGTGATGTCATGATGGTGATATGTAGAGGTGTGAGTGAGAGCATGCTACTTGTGGATAGAGAGGTTTAGGTTTGCAGGTGTGTGTGGTAGTGTGGAGTGGTAGCATGGTGTGCTGGCCTGTAGTGTGCGGTTACATGGGGTGGTGTGGCTTGGTGATGTGGTGACATGAAGTGGCAGCGCTGTGGAATGCTCGGAGTGTGGATTTATGGAGTTTCGAGGGGTGATGCGGAGTGGTGACATAGAGTGGTGGAGTAGTAATGTGGAGTTATTGAGGTGTGATGTAATGGTGGTGTGTAGAGTGGTGACACAGATTCATGATGTGGAGTGCTGGTTTGGTGTGTGGAGGTGTAAAGGTATGGAGGTGTACAGGTGTGGGGGTGTAGGAGTTTGTGTTCTAGAGTTGTTGTGGTGAGCCACTGCATACTGGAGGTTCAAGGCACTGCATGTAACTAAACTACTGCATATCATGCAATGCAATCCAGTGGGACTGCGGAGTCAGGAGAATTGCAAAGAAGCCCATCACACAACAAAATAGTGTACCCACACACAGGCAGAAAGACAGACACAAAGACACACACACTTAGGTAATTGTGGCACATTGAGGTTCTACAAACAATATTTGACATAGTGAAATTACAATAAAGTGGGGGAGATTTAATATCGTGAAAGGGTGGTATGAATGTGAAGGCATACGAGTTAAATAACTCACAGATTACAAAACCCAAGGAAAGAATTTAAACCTTGTCAAAAACTTAAGCATGCATTTGGCCAACAAGGTGACGATAGGACAACAATAATGAACCAAAACTAAAAATGAATCCCTTTCGAATGTTATTAAACTTAAAATGCCCTTGTGGCTGGATTTGCCGTTTGGAGGAGAGTTGCCACTCTGTAATTTAAAGACAGATCACTGATGTACTTATGATATGATATGGCATTTATAAGGCGCCTATACACAAGTGTTTCAAGTTTCGAGCTGTTGCAGAGACTGCTCTTCAATAATCAAGGAGAATAATGCTAAATATTGTTTTCTTGTGTTCGTACACTTTGTGAGATTACAAGTTAGAGGTGAACTGTGGGACTTTCTTCGGTGTGTGTGTATGCAGCGGACATCAGGGCCATCTTAAGCACTTTTGGGGCCCTGGGCGCGGTCTTCTTTGGGGCCCCCCTCTACCAAACCAAATGAATTAAGTGATCAAGAATATCTGAGATGTCCCCCTCCCCCACCACAATCACAACCCATAAATTGATATGCTGCCTCACAGCATTCAAAATAAGGATGTTTACTCCCTTTAAGCCCCCTTACCAGCTTCCTTCTTGCTCTAATCAGACTGATAATGTTGTCCTTCAAATGCTACTTGTTTATCAGTCTAGGAAGAGGTTACTTCTGTTCTAGCATAGATACAAAGACTTTATATCAATAGAATCCAGGAAGGTATTCAGCCTGTGGTATTAATGCAGGACTGTATTTAAAAGGTACATGTAACCCAGAATAAAGAGAGATCTCACATTTGCTGCCTCACAGAATGCAAACATGCTCAAGCATGGATAGAGCAGACCAATTGGTAGGAAAGAGAAAGCTACACGTACCATAGCATTGATAGTGGATGTAGATTAGAAGCTACCAGGAAGGTGTCTATATCCAGACAGACTGAGATTATAAGTGGGGCATAGTTTTCAAATAGTGTTGCCATTAGAGATCAAAGGAACAAGTTCCTATGGTGTGCAATATATCAATGCTCACTATTATAGTGGAAGAAACACTATAGCCAGTGAAACCATGAGTGAGGCTGTTTTGAAGTTCATACCCTGGGAAGGAAATCCCTTCTGTCTACCACCCCTTCCACTCAAATGGCCTACATAAGAAGAAAGATCAAGTAATGGGCTAAACGATGCCACCAGCATGCAGGGAGGCACACTTCACAGAAGACAGTACACTAATGTGCGAGATATAAGATGATTGATAGGATCACTGCATTGTCTGCTGGCAAAGCCAGGATACAAGCATGAATGCTTTGGTTCAAATTCTGGTGCTTATTCATCTCTTGGACTAACAGTTTATGCTCAACGTTGGAGGCGATTGCCTAGGTTTTACAACACCCTATCTGATCACACCAATTTCTAGACCTTTACCATGAGGATGACATGTTCGTTTTTATGGCACCCCCTATCTGGTGCAGGTATATTGCTGATTATAGCACCTGTTGTGCTGCAAGACCAAGTATATATGCAGGCAGGTTTATAAACTTCAGACATAGGAAAGGCTCAGCCAGCCTTACAGGAATGTGCTATTCTAATCTTGCATCGGAACACATATCATTGCAATGAGTGCTTAACACAATGAGCTAACTTCTGAACCATTGTGGCACTCAATATACCAGTATGCATTTCAAATGTGGCTATTGCACATGATCAACATAATTCCCACAGAAAGGAAAGAATGCTACAGGAGTTGTGCCGCAAGGAACACACAAACTATATGTACCGCAGTGAACGCAGAAAGCATTACATGATGAATTGATTGAGGTAAAATGTACTTTCCAAAACAGACATGTGATAGGTTTAGAACCTCAGACCATGCAATAAAATATCCTTGTGTGTGCTATTTAAGTAAGGTGAACAAATGAATATTACTTCTTTAGATCAGGCAGCCTTGTGGGCTGCCTGATCTAAAGGTTAAATGGATGAAGGGTGAACAGGGAACTAGCAATGTCAGTAGGGATACATATAGCTGATATTCCCAGTCATTTGTAATGAAAATGAAGCTCAAACAGTGATCTATAACATGTCAAACCATGAAACTGTGAGCTGTTGTCTCCCAAAGTACAGCTAAACTGATCTGTTGGAACATTTTCTAGCCAAAGTGGGGGAATGGGTGTTGAACTGGCGTCTTTGCTATTGATAAGCTGGTGATCTAACCACTTAGCTACTTGGTCTCTGTTTGCTGAGCATGCCTTTTTTCATGACAGTATGTATGTCAAAGGAGACATGGATAAAGATGCATCTGAAAACTAACATTTCTACTTGGTCTAAACATATATGTTGCTCTCTTACTCATTTCGATGGAAATTAAATATAAAACTACATTTCATAACATTAGAAAGCATTAATAACTAAACAAATTACATATTATTAGTTGCCAACTAAAACTTCTAGTGTGACTATTGTCAATGCAAACATTATCTTGAAACTTCAATATTGCTACTGGTAAATCCTTGTGCTAACCTCTGATCTAATGCATCTCCCTTAAGGAAGAATAGCCGTGTTCATTATGACAAGGTTGTCTAATGTGTAATGGATAACGGTGGATTTGGAACTAGGAATGCCAGATGTGATTAAGCTATCTATTTCTCTGTCTCCCTCTCTCCCCCTCTCTCTTATGCTCTCTCTCTCTTTCTATGAGTCAATTGTAATGACTATAAAGATACATTTGTTGATCTGAGCTTGCATCACAGAGATATGTTTTTAAAAAAATGATTACAGTTTGGGGTTTTAACATGTAACATGCATTTCCCTATCCAATTTGAGAGCAAAGAAATGTTGGCTTCATGCTATAAACGGTCCTATTGATACATCTGCTGCATACTCCTTTTTCATGATATCAATATGTGTCTAGGCAGAATTTCTTTGTCTCTTCATGAAAATCAGATAGATTGCAGCACGGATTACCTCAAATGTTTGTAAGTGCAACTGTAATGGTATTAACTTGGTATTAACCCCCTCCTGCTTGGGCTGCTTTCTCTTGCTCTCCGCTCTCCGCCTCGCACCCCTCCATGGTGCTCTCAGTCTCCCCTATCTTCTCCAATTGCCATTATATCTCCTATCCTATCCCTCTCACTAAGTCTGGTAGGAAGAAGCTTAAAGGGACATAGTGGTCACAAAAACACTCCACATATGGTCTGTGTTCTCTCTCCTGTTTCCTCCTCTCCCATTAATGGTGGCACTCGGTGGGAGGTCCTCTTGGCTCCCTTCCACTCCTCCAAGAACATCATTAATGTATATCTGAATGGCACCATCTTGTTCCAGGGCCCTCAGCCCAATCTCCTCCTTTTCAATAGACACTTCCCACGTCTTATCAACTTCCTTCTCTTGCTACTCCTACCTACACCTCTCTCCTCCACCACCTTCCTCTTCTGCCAACTCTCTGTCACCCTCCTCTGCTTCTCTGGCTGCTCTGCCTCCTACTTCCCCTGTCAGCTCTCTGGCCCCACTTCTTCCTCTCTGACTACTCTGTAATCTCCTTCCCCCTCTGTCCACTCTCGGGCACCACTAATACCTCTGCAGCGTACCTCAGACCTCTACCCCTCCACGGAAGTCTTTCAAATGTGGCAATCTGCTCCATGTCACTACACTTATTTCGTGCTCTGCTCTCAAACACTCCTCTGACATCTGCCAACTGCTCAAAGAACTTGATATGGATGACCGTTGATCTGGAGGTCTTCCGTCTCACAGAGACATTGTTCACGGCCGCCTCTGTATCGAGTTTTGACACACTCCTCCCTGATGGCTACAAGATCTTCTCCAAACCCAGAACCAACCTTCTAGGAGGTGGAGTAGGCCTGATCTTCCCTGAGTGTATCCCTGCTTCTCTCATTCCTATGCAGGCCTACTCCTCCTTTGAAGGCCTGGTCTGCATGCTCTCTATCTTTCCTGGCCCCTCTCTTACTGTGGCCACCATCTACAGGCCACCTGGCCAGGTCACCTTTGTCCGCTCCAAGTGGGCTGACCTCTCCTCCTGCCTCCTATCCTCTACATCTCAACTTCTCCTCCTTGGAGACCTCAATATCCACTTGGATGCCTCTAGCCCCTCCTCTGGTTTCTTTCACAATCTCTGCAATCCTCTCTCTCCCTCGCTCTATTCTTCCCTTTGGCCTGACACATTCTGCTGGACAAACCCTGGATGTTCCTATCTATTCAGACATTCCCCTCTCCCACCCTCTAACCACTCCTCTCTCCTGGACTGAACACTTTCTTCTCTCCTCTCATCTGTTACTCCCTGTCCCCCAGGCAAAGCCAACCCCAGCCCTGCCACCCAACTTCTTGGTTGTCCGGCCCATGAAGCGTGTGTCAGTGGAGGCTTTCACTGCTACTTCTCTCCTCCTCCTTCACCTGTAGCTGACTCACACTCTGACACAGTCCTCTCCAACCTGCATCTCTCAATCTCTAACACTCTTGATGTCCTTGCCCCTGTCATGAGGATGTGTCTGAAGCCCACATCAAGTGCAATTCTTGGTATCATTCACACCTCGCCACCCTTAAACGCAAGTGTATGGTGACTGAGAGGAAGTGGAGGAAATCAGGCTCATCCTAGGACAAACTGGCATGTTGCCTGCTCCAAAGGCAATTTAGACTTTCTGTCCTGTACAAAAAGAGAGCCTACACCCAAGCCTGCATCTCTGCGGACTCTAACAACTCAACCACATTTTTCAAAATCTGCAAGGAGCTAGCCAATCCTGCTGCAGTCTCCACCTCTCCTGTACCCTCCCAGGCCCTTTGCAAGTTACTGGTTTCTCACTTCACCTCTAAAGCTCAGGACATCCTGTGCACTCTCTTCTCTTCCTCTCCCTCTACCACTCTCGGCCCCTCTCTGGCAATCTCTCCTCCTCCTTTCTCCTTCTTCCCCGTGTTCACTCCTGATGATATTTCTAGACACGTCCGATCCATAAAAGTATCTTCAAAGAAGGTGCTCTGCTGCTCCTCCAGATACATCAAGGAGCACATTAACACCCTCGCTCCAGCCTTGGTCGATTTCTACAATCACTCTTTTGTCACTGGAACATTCCCTTCCCCCCTAAAGCACTCCCTTGTGTACCTCCTCCTCAAGAAGTCCTCTGCCGATCCTTCCTCTCCAGAAAATATCTGCCTGATCTCTATCACTCCTTTCCTGGACAAACTCCTGGGAAAGCTTGCCATCACCCAGGTTACTCTCCATACTGAATCTGTTGGTTGTCTTCATGACTACTAGTCTGGCTTTAGAGCAGCCAGAAGCATGGAAACTGTCCACTGCAAACCCATGAAGACCTGCTCCCTAATATCGACTCTAACCTTCAGTCTGTCATCATTCTCCTTGATCTATCTTTTGATACAGTCAGCCATGCCATCCTGAACAATCGTCTCCATGACAACCTGGGCATCACTGGTCAGGCCCAATCATGGTTGACCTCCTTTCTCTCTGATAGACACTCCCATGTTCAACTTGGGTCCTTTCTCTCTCCCACTTTTCTCTCTACATGTGGTTTTCCCCAGGGTTCTAACCTCTCATCCTGGCTCTTCAACCATTACTTAGCTTCTCTGGCCCACCTCATCTCTACCTTCTGTTCTAATTTTAGTGTTATCCAGATGACACTCAGCTCTCCTTCAGGCCCCCTTCAGCCACTTCTGATCTCTCGCTCATTCCTGACTGTCTATCCACGATTCAGGAATGGTGTGTCTGCAGCGATTTCTGCCTTAATGCCAGTAAGACTGAGATCCTTCTCATTGGGAACCCTGCTCCTGTTTTCCCTCTTACACTCTGACTGCCAACCTTGGGCTCTCCACCTACACCTTCCTGTGAAGCAAAGAACCTTGATGTCACTTTCAACTTCACCCTCTCCTTCTCTCCTCACATCTCTGACATCTCTAAGAAGTCACAATTCTACCAGCTGCACCTCCTCTGAGGTAGTCTTCCTTTTCTCACTTTCCCCCAGAAGCTCACTGTCTGCAAAGCCATGTTTCTCTCTATTGCAAAAGCCTCTGTCTAAATCTGCCTGCCTCTACTCTTTGCCCTTTGCTACTTATCCAGTAAAGGAATGCAAGACTTGTCTTTGGCCTCAAGTCCAGGGATCGCATCTCTCCGGCCCTTAATTTTCTCCACTGTCTGCCGTTGGATGCAAGGATCAAGTTCAGGGCCCTCTGCATTGCCCACAAGGCGTTTGGGGGTCAGGGACCACACTACATCCAACTCTCTCTTCCTAAGCATCTTCCTTCTCGAGCCCTCTTCTCATCCACATCCAACTCTCTGCGGGTCAGATGCTTCTCCAGGCAGATAGTGGGGGGTAGATCTTTGTCCTCAGCTGGGGCCTCCCTCTGGAACAGCCTCCCTGCCTCTCTCAAACTTGAGCAGGACCACCTAAGGTTCCGGAAGCAACTGAAGACCTTCCTTTTCACATCTGATTTCTCTCTCTCTCTGCCCTGCAGATGCCCCTGTCTACTGTGCTAACTGGTTACCTTACCACCCACTGAACCTCACGGGCACCAGGCTCCTGCACGACCAGTAGCCCTGTGCACTCGCTAAGGGCCTCCCTCCCACTTAGGGACTGTATCTGCAACCGTACAGTCCGCTGCCACTCTGCACTTACTTGAGCCACCATCTTGGCAGCACTTACTGTGTCTGGCAGCAGTTACTGCATCTTGCCACTGCACGCCCCTTTCTAGCCCCTGGCACTTCTCAGTAAGATAGTTTGTTTTTGTCCCCCCCTCACCCCCCCGACTACCCTTCCTTGTCTTGGCGCGCCTGGAAACACTTGTGTACAGGCACGTTATAAATGACTTATATCACAACAATGTAGGCCAGTGGTATTCAAACAGTGTGGTGCGGCCCCGCAGGGGGCCGCGGCTGCATCCCTGGGAGGCTCCGAGAGGCCAGCATGAAATCTAAAAAATAAAAATATTTTTATATATTTTTTATTTTTTTATTTTAGATAGGAAGAAATGGCATGGGCGGCTCACATGGTCGGGCAGAAGCATGAAATGAAAAAGTGGCCCTCAGTTGTAAATAGATATTCATTCCTTTAGTCACAGACTGTCTAAATAGTACCCAAGGGGGTGTTTTGTGTTAAAATGTAAGTAAATTGTGATATTTAAAGAATATTTATTCAGCAACAATGGTCAAAATCTAACTGCATAGCGAAGTAACTCATCAAACTGGCCCAAATTAGCCAAAAAGGTGGCCCATTTTAAATGGCCCACACTAGCATTTTGTATTTTTAATACATGCATTGCCCTATTGCCCTATCGGCCAGTCCGATCTGACGGCTCATTGATAATGGCGAGGGGGCGCCCACCCAGTGGCCCCCTCACCCATTATGGAGGAGCTAAGGAGCCACCCAGTGAAGCAATGATCACTCCCTCAGCTACTTTTTCCAGCTGAGGGAATGCTCCTGGGCTGGCTGAACTATCAAAGGGATACACCATTTCCCTTTGACAGTTCAGTTCAGTGCCCCAGCCGCACATGCTCACTGAGCCATGCAAGGCTAGGGTGTTTTGCTTTGCCAGCATTGCATAGCTCATTGGAAATGATGCTTGGGCATTGCATGTCTGTATGTGCGGGGGAGGAGCTTGTGCGCCTCCTCGCACATACGGACAGAGCAGCTTGGAGCAGGGCGTTTCAGCACCCACATGCAGGCCAATGCAGAAGGTACGATTATGTTCATTTTTTTTTATTTAAACATGTGTATGGATGCGTGTATGCTTGTGTTATGAGTGAGTGTATGGTGATGGACGCTCGTGTGAATGATAGAGTGATTGCTGTATGAATGTGTGTTAGATTGTTTTGGTCCGTTGAACTGATTTTGGCAAGTGCTGGATAGAGGGGGAAGGAGGGTTGTACAACAAAGGCATTTTACAAATGCCTAAATGCCTTTGTTGCACAATCCCCCTACCCACCTGCCAAAAGCAGCTCTCCTTCTGAGGCGCTGTGGAGCCCAGGGAACAGGGATGGTATTTTTGTACTGGCTTTCTATCAAAGATGTCCAGTCAAAAATACCATGCTTTTCCCTTGGCACCGTAATGCCTTGCATACACACACAATCATGTTGATTTTGTAAGGCCCAGTGGGGCCCAGGGGACAGGGATGGTATTTATTTACTGGACATCTTTAATAGATGTCCAGTAAATAATGTCATGCCTGCCCCCTAGGCCCCCAGCACCAATTGCAAACGGTTTGGCTATTTACACATTTTCTTTTAGTATGCTCTACAATGCAACATTTTAACCCATTATTTAAAAAAAAAAAATAATGGGGGAAAAACCCCCGATCCCTCTTGATTGGTTCAGGCTCCCTCATTGTGCTCAGTCGCTTAGGCATTTTTGGGGGAAATAGTTATATTGGCCCTCGGACTGTGTTGGGATCAGGATGGGGGAGCCCTGGGACTGTGGTGGGAGCTGGATGGGCGGAGACCATGGGATAGTGGTGGGAGCAGGGTGGGGAAAGCCCATGGTGTGTGATGGGGTGGGGAGAGCTCAGGGACTGGGTAGAAGTGGGATGAGGGAGCCCAGCGACTGTGATGGGAGCAGGTGGGGGATCCCAGGGACTATACTGGGAGTAGGTTGTGGTGATAGCACGCAATAGTGGTGACAGCCGGGACTACAGCTCAGCAGCAACGTGCTCGCCTTAGAAGTAAGACGACACAAAGCAACACAGGTTCGATCCCTGGGTCCGCGCTTAGAAACCTCTGTGTATTAAGTGCGTTATAAATAACCTATCATATCATAGCACACATGCTGTCCATTTCGCATTTTTGGGGGGTCCCGGCGTGCCCAAATTTGGCTCCGAGTGGGCCCCAACCAAAACAGTTTGAAGACCACTGATGTAGGGCAATGCATGCTTGCATGGCCAATATATAATATCACTGAGGACTTCTCACAGTCTTTTCATTGCCATTAATTAATTAATGCATTGTGTTAAACAATGTCATTTGCATTTAGAAAGTCCATCAAGAAAGGGTGGGGCTAGTTCAGAGAATCCATACATACATCTACTCCACACGTCTCCAAAATTGGGACATTGTATTGTACTGATCATATATTTTGAAATATAACCAAATGTGCAGCACTGAACTCATATTTTAACATGCATACAGAAATGGCCTGATGTTGGCAACATTAATGAATATACTGCAATCAGTAAATCCAGCACAAAGGTTAGTAGCCAATGTTCAGCTGGTTTGAGGGTAGGAGAAAGCAGACAAGAGACTGGGAAAGATAAGAAGATAGGGGGAAACTACGAGAGGAGGAAATCGAAGGTGGGTGCAGGAAGATATATTAAAGACACAGGGCATAGTATATGCAGACTGACCAGGAGAGACGTGCAATGCCACCTAGTCTTGCCCATAAATAAGTATCAAGAGCTCTCACCAAACACTTAGCTATTAATCGGCTGCCAGCATTTACGTGAATTGGGGGCTGGCACAAACAGGTCGCAATCCTTCTAAGACCGAAGCTTGATGCCACATGACCATTGCCACCATTATAGAGTTCCAAATGTGGAATGACACCTTTTTAAGAAGATCATGCTGTGGGAACTTCAAGTGACAGGAATGCATAGAATGGTCAGCAATGTCACATTGGTGTATCACAAAGCCTAATTTTAATAGGCACATGGGAAAGCCAGGTGAGTATGCCCTGTACCGTATCGTGTATACAGTTACAACCGCTAGGACACGCCCAAGTGTGCACCCTTTGCATGTTCAAAAACGTGCATCTGCGTGCATGCATCAGAAATGGGCAAACTCGTGAGCCCATGTGTGGATAGAGCAGTGCCCATATGAGTGTTTTATCTTTTCGCAGAAGTGGCAAGTCCATGGATTGGTTTTATCACATTATACGGGATAAACAATCCCCATCATGTGAACAATAGCAACTAGGAAAAAGCAAACATTGGGATTGAAAGACCTTGGAGCACCTATAACTTGGACTGATGCCCCGTGAGGCCATTGCATGCCTTTATATGTTGGCAATGGTGCGGTTTCAAGTGCATTTTTCTGGCGCAGCAGCAGCCAAGTCATAGAGAATCTGGGAACTGCACACCCCGGGGGAATACAACACATATGCAGGTAGGTAGTGCTTAGAAGCCCTTGGATGTACACTCTATAAATAAAACAACACCACAGTGCCCATTATTAGAACGCTTTTTTAAACATGAATTGTGTTCTTGCATTTCACCTTTCCAGCCACTGGCTGCAAAGGACACTGCTGCCTCTAAATTCATCGTTTGATACGCCCTTGGACACTGCTGCCTCTAAATTCGTCGTTTGATACGCCCTTGTTTTACACCGCATTTCGATGCATATCCACCTTCACCGAAAGCAGAGTTGTGAAGCAAGAGCAGTCCTCGTGTTGCTCCCCTGTGCTTCATTACAAGTGTCCTGTACGTGTAGGGGCAAGGACGAGCTCGGCCGAGACAGGATAGAATGTCTTTTTGCTCCCTGTGGTAAAGTCTTCAGAATTCGCTGAACCATTATACTCCCTTACAGCATAGAAGGTTACCTTTATGGGGTGCCTGCGCGTTTGACCCCCTCTTCTTTAAGATCTCGCAGATAGAAATCTCTGGGAATGGGCACACTTGCCCTGGCCAGGGGCTGATGCTGCAGTAAGGTGTTAAAGCCGTGTTTGCACATTTTAGGCCGCCACCAGCAGAAGGGGAACGGAAAGAAATTCTGGACATAATAACAACACCAGCACTCGTTGCATCTGGTACATGCTCCAGGCGCGCTGACAGAACAAAGAGCCAGTGTTGTCGGTCTGTTGTTGTGTGCTGCAAACCTTATACCTTGCGGAGAAATGGGCCGTTACACGGTTTTACCTGCGTGCTACATTTTTCATAACGTTGTAGAGCACTTCTAAAGTACCACATGTGCGTCAAAAGTGAATATAAAGTTAATGTATTGGATTGGCGGAAAGGTTCCTTAATGATATCCAGTGTCGCAAAAACCCATTGGTAAGGCTAAGGAGCACTTGTCTCGGAATAGATGGAACGTGGCGATTTATTAGGCCTGAAATATTAACTAACAGCCCTTGACAAATGCAATCATTTTGTTTTGTACAAGAATTGTACCAAATAGGTATTTGTCATGCAATTTCATTTTATGTGTTGGTATTCACACCGTTTGACATATATTCTCCTCGTATGCTTGGAAAGTATTGTAATTTGACAGCTATTCCCATGATTCTCCTCACAGGGACAGTATAGCTACCACATGCGAAATATTGACAACAAAATGCTACAGTTGCAGCTTTTGACATCAAGCCTCTAGGTACTTACACCATTGATAGGCCTTTCCATTATCACCATAGATACCCGCATCATTACCATCCAATGCCCAGTTAGTATGACAGCAGCACGTTGTGTTATGCACACTTAGCGCAACATGTGTAATTTCCATCTTGCCCTTTTACTAATGCAATAGCTGGCACCATTATGTCAAGTAAATAGATAGTTGCCAGGTTTCATTCCACCCATTTAGTACAGCATGGTTGGAGCCTACTGAGGCCGATTAGAACATCAGTGCAGCATTCCAATACTACCTGTTAGCACAACAATGACAGACTTCATTAGTCCCAGTTAGTCCTCATTAAGAAGAGTTAGCCCTGCAGGTCTAGACTCTATAATGCCCAGTTACAATTTACTGTTTACACCCCGTTCCAAGGGCCGGAACGGGGGTGGGAGGAGGTAACGGCCCAGCAGTCCAGATCATTGGCCAGAGCGAAGCGAGGGACTATAACGATGGCATGGGCACGTTACCCCCTTCCAGCACTTGGAACTGGGTACTAACGCTATCAGAACCCCAGGTTTTAACATGGGGTGTTAAAAATATATATTTTTATGAAAAAAAACAGGACGCTGTGTGTGTACCATTCATTGAATGAAAGTACTGTGCCAAGATGGCCGCCATGGTTTTGGAAGGCAGAGCTCCATGTGGAGCCCCTCTTCCATTTCCATGGCAGCTGCAAATGGAGAAGAAGGTTAGCTGATGCAGCAGCAGTGTCAGGCGCTGGCCCCACAATCAAGTAAGTGTGGCTGGGAATGGGGGGGCTAAGTTTAAAAAACAAAACAAAAGCAACAGCAAAGGCGGCGAGACGTTAGAGGCCCACGGCGGGGGAGGCAGCCTGTGGGTTGTATGGAACGCAAGCTGAGAACAAAGATTTCAGCCCACGATACGCAGAAACTGATTGGCTGCGCCCCGCAGCCCTAATGCTAATATCAGTGAAAGAGTCCAGTTTTCACATTTTTGTAACAGTAAGGCTACAATCCTATTTACCCAATGAACACATTACAGCAGATTTTATTATTATTAGTTTGCAATCTAACAGCATTACACTCCCTTACTACATCAAGGCCATCTTCCTTCATGCCCAGGTATTACAATAGGCCAGGTATTATTAAGCCAAGTGAGCACAGTAGTGCCAGATTCCATTATTCTCAGATATCACTGTAAGATCACATTCCATCATGGAAAGAAAGCACAGATGGCACTGTAAGGCATGACTCCATTATTCCCAGATAGTGCTATGAAATTTATGGAAGATACACTAGCCAATTATCTGGCTAGGGATGCTGAAATTACGCACTTGCTGCCCTTTTGTCAGGCACCTCCCCCATGTTGACACCACCATGGACTCCTGGGCCCACAGGCTCCTCCCACCGTGCCACCATGCCTCACTCTACACTTTACCCACTTACCTGTATTTGCTTATAACCTACTTTCTTCCTTTGTCATCACAAGGCCCACGGGTTGTAGTGACTTTTTCGACATACTAAAATGTTTGAGGAAGAAGAAATACATTTTCTTGATTCAGCAATCATCATGGAAAAAGTTGTAGATGCTGCAAAACACATTCAGCATAACAGAAATCAAGGACTGGTTGGATTCCTGGTTAAATTCTACTGTATATTCCATGAGATCCTGTTTTCCTGAGATGAGTGTGCTCCTAGATGTCTATGAGGAGATGATCAGGAGACAGGGAAACCCGAAATCTATGCAGTTGGCTCTTATCACCTTGATCCCTAAACCAAACTGAGATCTTAGGAACTGGGCCAACTATACACCAATATTTTTATTAAATGTGGATATGGAGATATTGGTGTAGTGTGCTTTTATACATTTATTGATAACACTTTCTATGAATCATATCTTCTCATATTGGTGCCATATACAGCCAACGGGGTCCATTACGGAGGTGTTGCATGTGCCATTGCATAGATGAGTTCCCCTGCTCACAGATAGGAATCCGAAAATTATAGTGCTCATGTGTGTAAAATGAAGCACTGGCATATGGCGCACAGTGTATGAGTGGCACCTCCGGTGCATTCCCGATGTCATTATTTGGCTGGCAGGTGTCACACCAGTACAGAACACGAGAATGGTGACATGGACAGATACAAGAGAAGACGTTGTTTCTGCTGATGGATGCACGGGAGGAGACAGAGAAGATATGATGATGTCTTCCATGCCAGGCTACAGTGCTAGGAGACAATCCAGCTCTGATAATTTTCAACGACCACAGCATGACTCCATAGGTCAAAAGTCAGTACTATTCCTATGGGGGTCCAAGTGGTTGGCAGAACACTTTCTATATCAATGAAAGGCGGTGGTTGCTTTTACAATTCATACATAATGTTTCATTCTTTGTTTGCATAATTCCTTTGACTTTCTGATTTTCATTGACTCCCAGTACCATGCAGGAGGGTATCCGGTCATTGCATCTAAAACAAAGTATCGACAAACCAAACCATTGAAAAAAAAAGCATTGAAAAAAGACATTGACTGCATTTTTTTCAATGGTAGAGGGTTTAGTTTAGTAACAATGTGTTTTAAACCATTAAAAATTGGAGTTTGGGGGAAACCCCCCATAAAAAAATGCATTCAATGATTTTTTATTTAGATGCTTTGGTGTCAATGGTATGGTTTGTCGATGCTTTGACTGTCGATGCAATCACTAGGAACCATGCAGGAGACTTTGCATGGTATGGAGACTCAGAAAGGAGATCTGCACATATGTGCCCTCATTAGGACCCTGGCGTTAAGGGGTTAACGGCACCGTAAAAGGGTGCAGCACCGTTAACCCCTTAACGCCTTACTACGAGGTCCCTTTGCGGCTCCCGACCTTAACGGCTGGTCCGGACCAGCCGTTAAAGTTGGGCCCCGCAATGGGACTTTGAAGGTAATTATGGTACCGCAATTTGCGGTACCATAATTACCGCCTTTCCCATTCCCATTGAGCCCTATGGGGCAAAAATGGGAATGGGGAAGGGCCAATGGTAAATGGGGATCTACCACCCCGCCAACCTTGGAATGGGGTGGTAATTCCCCATTTAACCATGGCAGAGTCGGTAAGTTACCAGCGTTAACCATGGCGCTAATAGCGCAATGATTAACGCCGGGGTCCTAATGAGGGCCCAAACTTTCCTTAGAGTCATAAGAGACAGGCATAAATAGCATCTCCACTCGCTATGTAGTGGTTTCTGAAAAAAATGAAGTTCTGCCTGGTGTGTGTGTGTGTGTGTGTGTGTGTGTGGAGCGGGCAGATAGCTGACAAGCTTGCTTGTGGGTGTCTGGGTGTGTGAAAGGTCCCAGACTAGACGGTGGTAGCACTCTGGGGCATTCTGTTTGATGAATGAAGAGGAAGTCTAAGTGGGTGCACATCTTAGAAGGAACACTTGAATGGAAGGCGACAGAGGTTCCAATAGTTGGCTTGGTCAGTGGTGGGTTTCATCACAACAGTGTATCATGTTGGCCATATTGGATATTAGGGGAACTTGAAAGGTTGAACAGATGAGAGAGGTGGAAGCTGGTCATGGGTGGCAGTTGCTTTACTGTTTGTGGTGTGTAGCAGGCAGCATGACCACAGAGAGGTTTGGCAACTCAAAGATAGGTGCTAGCTTCGTCAGGGTGGTTGGTGAGAATTCCAGTAACTAAGAGTGGGACCAACAGAGTTTCCCGTATCTTTAAGATTCTGCAGCTGAAGGAGGTATCTGGCTAGTGCTTGACTGGCCCATCAGGAGGATAGCTCGGCGGCAACGTGCTCCCCCTGTAAGCAAGACAGCACAAAGCAACACAGGTTCGATCCCCGGGTCCGTGCTTAGGAACCTTTGGGTATTAAGCGCGCTATAAATAACCTATCATATCATATCATCAGAACTTTCCCTAGTAGGCCTCGGGGCATAGGGCCTCTTTGGGTTCATGGTGGAGGGATACATAAATCCTGAACGAACATCCAGGCCAGTCTGGGTGGTTTGCATCACACTGGCTGCTGCATTTCTTTGTCCAGGGCTGATGGGCTGTGTTCGCCCCTGCGTATTTCTTGAGGGACACGGGCACCGCCCACCACGGGGAACCGCACGTATCCTGGAGCCAGACTGCCTGCTGACTGGTGTGCGACCATCACATGCACACATTGAGCAGGTGCAGGCTGCGCAATGATCAACAGTCGACCTTGGTGCTGCTGTGCTGACTGAGTGCTACGACGACTGACAAGGTGAACTGCCTGGGCCACATACTACCTGCTCAGGATTTTCTTCACTGATTTCTGATTTTTTCAGATGCAAAATCTGCAAATAGATTAAATTGATCGCTGGACGCCGTAGGGTTTGATGTGTGTTGGGCAGACTGCAGGGAGCTCGCAGCAGCTGGAGTGAAACACCAGTGGCATTGAGCTCCAGGCCCTAACATCCCCACCCGCCAATCTATTCCAGCTCCTCCAGTCGCTGCAGGAGCGGGATAGATTGGTCGGTGGGTGGGGGTGTTAGGTCAGGACTGGAGCTCACTGGCATTTCACTGATTAGCATGATTACAGGTGCGAGTGGACTGTGAATAGGTTGCCAGTCACGATGGACGGAGGTGTTAGAGCATCCTGGACAGAGTTCGGAGAGGCTACAGTGTAGTGTGGATGAGCGGCATAGCTTGGTGGGTGGAGGTGTTAGGGACTGTAGAAGTGTCTTCTCTGAAAATTCCACTTGCATGGGCACCTCATGCCCCATGCTAATGAGGTCATCTTATCTGGTGCCTAATTACACATCTGGTGAAGGAAAGCTTGAATCAGCAAGAGTTAGTTGAAGGTGGCAGGCAGCATAGAACCTCAACAGGACACACATGGCGTGGGGAGCAGAGAGGTAAAGTCGGTAGCCTCCACAGCAGCTGACTTCCTCTGGCAATGCAAGAAATAATGTTAGCAAACCAGATTGGTAAAGCCCTACCACCCCCCCTCGCCAGCCCCTGCATACCCCGATGTACAGCCCTCGTGAGGCACACCTAGGTCTGCTATAATTTCATGGGGCACTAATCTGGTCGCATTGCCCTGACCCATTAGTTGAGGAAACTACATCTCAGGTGCAAAACACCATTCCTCAGGACTCCTGTCAGTGTCAAAGCCTTGAGGTACAACACTTATGTACACGGCTCAATCTGACTGAGGAGCCACAGCTCAGCCTCTTCTCAGCTTTGCTCTGCTTAGGCCAGACCGTACACATGAGAGAGGACACTGGGCTTGGACTGGCATATAGGGCAATAGGCCAATGCCTGAACCAAAAACGCAAATTGCTAGTGTGGGCCAGTTTCTTTGGTCAAAGTGGGCCAGTTTGATAAGTTACTTCACCATATGGCTAGTAGTTTTGACCAGTGTTACTGAATAAATATTCTTTAAAATGCAGTTTTCAACACATTTTATCACCCCCCCCCTTGGGTACTACTCAAACAGTCTGTCACAAAATGAATGAATCGCCATTTGCAACTGCGGGCCACTTTTTCATTGGTGCCCAAGACAATTCTATTCCCCAGTCCAACCATGGATGACACCAGAGCTACTTCTTTTATTATTATATTCATGTGTTCTGTTGGTGTGTCCGCACGCGTGACAGCCAGAGGTGAGCAGCATGGTTTGCAGAAAGTATGGAAGCCTATAGAGCTGTGCGAAGGCGCAGCTGGCTCCGTCCCTGGGATAGTCTAACCCTAGATCAAGTGCTGACAATACACAGGAAGGATATGAACCTGCGCTCTCTCTTAGTTAGTAGTGTACATAGTGAGAGGGTTGCATGGAATCGGCCATCAGTCCTCCACGCCTCCGCCCCCTCCCCACAGCCATCATTGTGTTCCTGCTCTTATGTGACAAGTATCACCCCCTGCAGGGGATCGTGCGACTGTTGGAGGGGGAGGGGAGTAGTAACCTGCTACCTACTGGGCACGACTTGTAAGGGACTGTGAATCTGCCCAGTGATTGGATATGCTTCAGTAATGCTCCTCTACTACCTGCCACAGAGGCGAGAGATACCACTGCACCCAGCCTGCCCCCAGCCGGAACATGAGTTTAATTACAATATCCTTTGCATTTGCAACTTATTACCAGAGCAGAAAGCATACCGCCCAAACCCAGCCTGTGCATCAGTTGAATTACACAGTACACTTAAACCAGCATAAAGCATTATCGTGCCCCCATCTTGAGCATCACTGGGAGGTGTAAACTGGGGATAAGGAGAACATCACTTCACTGGGAGTTGTGCAGTGTAAATAAGGTGAGAAGAGAAGGGTTCTAACGAAGACTGTCAGTGGCACTGCAGTACTGGGGTGGGTTAATGGATGGAGGTTGGTACTGGGGACCGGTTAAGAGAAAGCAATGGGTGCATGGAGGTGTCTAATGGGAGCATGAGTCGGTTATGGTATGCTACGCTTGAAGGGTGTAATTGAGGAGCCTGTGCTAGGGCAGATGTTAGTGCATGAAGGCTAATAGGGTCTGGTAGCACTGAGTTGAGATAGAATGCATAGATGTTGGTCGATGACTTGTGCTTCGCAGTGCAATGAGGCTTTTAATGGAGGATTAATACCAGAGCAGTTTAAGAGTCGGACTGCTTTGATTAACCATGTCAGGGAGTGTGGGACTGAGAGAAGCTGGAAATGGGTGGTGGGGGTTAAGAAAAATGGTGCGGAAGAAGCGCATGTTAATTATTTTCCAATCCTAATAGCACTTAATTGTATGTAATTATGTAGCGCTTAAAGCCAGAGACTGACTGCTTCTAAGCGCTGAAGTCAATAAAGTCTGATAGCGAGGCTCATAGAGGCTGTTATTGATGCAATTGTTGTGGGAGATGAAAGTGTGCAGATGCTCGTGATTTGGTGGTGGCAGTCTCCCTGAATTCAATATGCTCTTCTGAGAGTGGCTGAGTTTGCACTTTGGCTTCCTTTCCAGTCCCCATTGACTGCACAAAATTACGATCGGTCGCATTGAGGCCCCCTAATTTGAATTGTCAGCTGGAAATGTCCTGAAATTAATAGATTTACAAAGGGCTTCAGTCTAAAAATTGATTTCAGAAAATAGTCTTCCTGAACTCAGAGAGTCTCCACAACTGAGAAAACAGCCAATTTGCGATCTATAGCTCCGCAACTCCATAAAAACAATCTGCTTGAAAGCGCTGCAATGCAATTAGAATCCCTGATCTTGAATTCACTTAGACCCCGACTTTAATCCAGAATTTCTCTCAAATTGATCGAATCGGGGTGAGTTTGCAAAACCACTTAGCAGTTAAGCCCTCTGCATGACACAATCCTTCACTTTAGTGCTATACTACCACCGGAGAAGGCATGCGACTGCACGAAGCCTGAGCATCAGTTGTGATACATAGTTCACCTTTCTGCCACATTAAAACCGCATAAAGCATAATACTGCACCCAACCTGAGCAGTAGTTGTATCACACAAAATGTCACTGTCTTGCCAAATTATCATTGCATAAAGCAAAATAGAGTCCCCAGCCTGAGCATGAGTTGTATTGCATAATATTTCAGCTTCATGCCACATTATTACCACAGAAAGCATGATACTGCTAACCTGAGCACGAGTTGTATTTCACATTATTTCATTATTGTGCCACATTTCCACTGCATAAAGCATACTACTGCACACAGCCTGAGCTTACATTGTATTGCATAATATCCAACATCATGCCACATTACCAAAACAGAAAGAAAAATAATGCATCCAGCCTGAGCATGAGTTGTATTACAGGTTACCACAACATATAGCATAATACTGCTCCCAGCCTGAGCACGAGTTATACAATATTTCACCTCAGTGCCACGTTATCACAGCATTAAAGGGGTAGTTCAGTCAGAAACGTTATTGGCCCAATGGATCAGGCATGTATTTCAGAGCATGTGTTGATCGTTCTTAAATAGATTTCCAATGAAACTTACCCAAGTTTGTCTCACTTGAACACATGAGAAAACAACGGCTTGGGTACCGCCATCTTGTGCTATTCTTATCCGTTGATCTATCGCCCTAAGTTCAAAGGTCCTCGTGGGACTGATTAGGTTCACCCGCACCTAAAGCTGACATCACTAGATGCTCAGGTTGAGCACCACCTATTCCAATGATGTTAGTGGGCAGCATAGCCAAATGCACCCTTTCATCACCAACGTCATGATGTTATCTAACGCAGAAACAGGAACATAAACACACACATCTTCAACAAATGCAACACTTTTGTTTCTTTTTACAAAAAATATAGAAACATTTTATTTTGAAGAAAACAGCAATAGTCGGGAGCGTAACAATTAGTTTTCATTTTGACACAAGGATGAAAATAGTTAATTAAGTCCACAAAAACTTGGTTAACTTTTTCAAACACAGTTCATAGCTTGCAAACTTCACATCTTTCTAATTTTTGGTGTAACTGTGAACTGTGATCTTCTAATGCTTAATCCGATCATCGATCGAATAATCCAAGTCTTTATGTTCTTCACAGAAAGTTATCGTCCATGACGACAAGTAATCTACACACATGGGACTCCATCACAGAGGACAAATGAGTGCTTTCAAATTGAAACAGATGCATCGTTCACATCTGCATGTTTCTAGAACCTATAGGCTGCCATGTTGCTCCTTATTACTGCAACCACAAAAGGACAGATTGTTGTCTGGTGATCATCCCAGATGATCGTTATCACAGATGCGTTGTTGATGATTATATTATTGTCCAAATACTGTTGAAGAAGCCATCGGCCGGTAGGCTGTACCCATGACAAGCGCACATCACGGTTATATAACTTTATAAAATCGATAATGCAAAAACATATTTCAGTACGCACTTTATAATTGAATATACTCAGTATATTCTTATGTTGGCTATACATTTAAGTTACAATTAATACGTACAATGTCTATTCTTTGCGTCAAACTGAACATTCATCCGTCACAACATTTAACATGTAGCACACCGCACACTTTACATCCACACTTGCATAAATATTATTTAAAATCTTGTTACATTGTGTTCTGAGAATCCATTCTTCCGATGTGGCGCAGGACCAACTGCTTTGAATGACAGTTGTCTGAAACAGAAACCTTTCTTTCAAACATAAGTTTTCAATATACTGAATCTTATCATTTCTTTGTGCATTTTCAACACATTTGGTTCTTCAAATTCTTGCTGCAGTGTATTCCAGGACACATAACAATGGGACCCTTCATCTAGCGTTCACAGCGTGCTCGAGTCAGTATAATTTTTGGGAACACATACCACAAAAAATGAACAATATTAGTGGCGATCAGTGTACTGAAAAACAATTAAATATTTCAAGAAAACCCCATATGACAATATATACTTCCATTTTAACAGTATCAACGTGCCTGCTCCCACTACATTTACGTTTTCTTTCAAAGATGACCTGTGGCGCGGTGTGCACAGGCACAGATGTTCTTATACATCAAAAGTGATCTTCCCCCAGCTCTCTGCTTGGAGATGCGTTTGCCCAGCAGAGAGTTGGAGCGAGAGAATCGTAGGTATTGTGAATAAGAGTAGTTTGTGAGAGAGAGCTGCAGGAAGTGTATTCCTACGCCCCAGACAGCCTTGTGGATGAGGCAAAGGGTCTTGAATTTGATCCTTGAAGCAAACACAAATCTTCAGAATTTGTCTGGCATAATGGCAGGGGCCTGAAGGGATAATAGTGAGGGAGAGAGAGGTACTGGGATAATGGAAGAGTGTTGAGGCATGAACAGTGGAGTAGAGGCTTACTAGCTTCTGTGTAGATCTATTCCTGCAATCATACCTATTTCTGCATTGATGCAGGCGCGCCTTGTTGTTCTCCACAAGTGGACCTCCACAGTAGGATGTAAATGTGCAAAGGCCACAGGCACATGTTCATAATGCAGAATGGCAATTCATATTCCTTTGCAGGTTTTTTCAATGTTGGCCAACACTGTGCCACATAAACCTTTGGTCTATTGCAATCTGCAGCCACTTACCATGGTTCCTATTTTCCAGCGTGTTCAGACTTCATTGGCTTTATTGATTAATTTATTAGTTATTTGTGAAGCGCCTACTGCAAAAAAATTGTTTTTCAAGTCGCCACAAGACAAACAAAGGGTGGGGGGGCAGCGAAGAAAATAACACTGATAAGATATGATAATTAATTTATAACTTGCTGTACACAGGTGTTTCTAGGTGCTATAAAACAAGGACAGGGAAGATGAGGGAACAGAAAAAAGATCTTACTAGGCTTTGTGTCATTCAGATCGTGCAGGTGCAAGGGCAAGGGAGAGAAGAAGTGCCAGGGGGAGGGAAGGGGAGAGTGCAATAAGCAATCTCGAGTAAGTGCTGCTGGGGTGGCTGTCTCTTAAGTAAGTGCAAGTAGGCATGGGACTTTAGGGTTTCAGATACAGCCCATAGTGTGCGGTGAGCTGGGCGGCATTGTATAGGGCTACTGGTCATGACGGAGTCTGGTCACCATCAGAGGGTGGCCAGGTAACCAGTTAGTACAGCAGAACGAGAACATCAGCAGGGGACAGAGAGAGAAAGCAACGGCGTAAAGGAAGGTCTTCAGTTGCTTCCAGAACCTGAGGTTTTCCTGCTCAAGTTTGAGAGAGGCAGGGAGGCTGTTCCAGAGGGAGGCACCAGCCGAGGAGGGAGATCTTGCCCCCCACGATCTGTCTGGTGATATCATGGGTATCAAGCGGGTAGTTGGGGCAAGCTGGGTGGATGCTTGGCAGGCCTGGCATAGGCACACAAAGAACCCATAGCAAATGCCTCCTTTAATCCCTTCCTAGTGTTTGTAGCAACCTCCTGGTTTCCACTTTCTGTTGCCAAACAGGAAGTGCATGATGATTCATGAGCTCTCTAGTGTTTGGGTGTGGCTGGCTATATAAACCACAGCCAAGATTCTTCCAGTGCTTTGTCTTGCTTACTGTGAGCTGTTTCAGCAACACACTTGCCATGCTCTGGATCAGCCAGCATCTGCTTATCTGCTCTGGATCATCCTGCTTCTGCTTACCTGCTCCGGATCCTCCTGCTTCTGCTCACCTGCTCCGGATCATCCTACTTCTGCTTACCCGCTCCGTATCATTCAGCTTCAGCTTACCTGGTTCTTACTCCACGCCACAGCTATCTCCAGTCAAGAGGGGACTTCTACACCGGCACCTGTAAGAACAAAGAACAGCATTAACACGCGGACATCAGTAACGCTGCGCATACTCACCGAATCTTCCCGCAACGCTGGAATCCAGGTTAGTTGCATGAGCGCACAAACCCATATAAGCAAGAAGAGACATTATTTATTGCGCTTGCTCTTATAACCTGGACACTTATTTCATTGTGTTCTCTCTCTCTACGCGGTGCAAAACCACCAAGTCTCTTGTAGCGCTGAACCCGGGCTCGAGGCGCTAATACCACATCATTTCTCCTGCAAGGGAAAGGGAGAGACATTACCAGACATGCTCAAATTGAAGGCGCTGCACAAACCTACCAGCAGCTAGCTTCTACACACAGCGCTACTCACCCACAAAAATACCAGCAAACAAAGACAATACGGACAATTTTGGACACTCAACATTCTCCCTACAACGTTCACTTGTGGGAAGGACTTTCTAGCCAGTGAAGAAACTGGTGCCTTGAACTCTCGGCCTCACTGTGAAGGCATAAAACAGCGTTTGGCATCTGAACTCATCCTACAGACATTGGCAACAATCACACGAGTGAATCGCGCCCCTGCAAATGCAGGATGGAGTGCACACACTACTAAAGATTAAGGTATTCCTCCAGGTGAAACAGGGGAAGTGAAGACTCGGGGTCAAGGGAGGCTCGTCCATCGCTCCTGCAGAGACACAGGTGAGTGTGACACGTGAAGCATCTGACCCTCAGAGAGTTGGAGGTGGATGAGAGGAGGGCTTGAGAAGGAAAGTGTGTAGGAAGAGAGACCTGGATGTAATGTGGTCCCCTACCCTAGAAAACCTTTTGGACAATGCAGAGGGTATGGAACTTGATCCTTGTAGCCACCAGGAGCCAGTGGAGTAATGTCAGGGCTGCAGGTGTACAGTTCCTTGGCTTGTGGCCAAAGACAAGGGTTGCAAACTTGTTCTGGATAATTTGCCAGGGGGCAAAAAGTAGAGGCGGGAAGATTTAGAAAGAGGTTGTTGCAAATAGCCAGCCTACAGAGAACTGGGGTTCTCGAGACAGTGAGCTTCTGGGGGAAAGTGAGACAAGGAAGAATAACTCTGATTAGGTGCAGGTGGTAGTGGGACTTCTTAGAGACGTTCGTAATGTGAGGAGAGAAGGAGAGGGTGGAGTCGAAGATGACACCAAGGTGTTTTACCTCGCCGGAAGGATCTAAGGAGGGTGGCCGGAGTGAAAGAGGAAAAGGGGTAGCAGGTGTCCCAATGAGAAGGATCTCGGTTTTACTGGCATTAAGGCAGAGATCGTTAGAGGCACACCATTCCTGAATCATTCGCATAACACTGAAAGTTTGGAGACGATGTAGAGATGAGATGGGCCAGAGGTGCCAATTAAAGATTGAAGGGCCACTGTGAGATATGTAGTCGCTGGCCTTGAGGCCAAGGATAAGTCTTGCAGCCCTATTTTGGATTAGATATCGGGGGCCAAGAGAGGAAGCAGGTAGATTAAGGAAGAGGCTGTTGCAATATTACAGCATGGAGAATACCTGAGCTCTACAAAAATTGATTTTCTGTGTAAATAGTGAGGACACTGAGGATTCCTCTAAGGAGGTGAAGTTGGAAAATTGCTGTTTTGTTAAGGTCCAGGATGTGATGAAGGAAAGAGAGAGAGGAGTTGAAGATGACTCCAAGGTTTCTGGCTTGAGAGGAAGGGGGTGGGGAGGAGAGCCCAGGGAGGGTGGCTAGAGTGAATTGAGGAAAGACTGAACAGCAGTCTTAATAGAAAGGATCTCAGTCTTGCTGGCATTGAGACAGAGATGATTCGAGTGAAATACTTGAATTAATTACACCAGCATTTATTGCTGAATAGAAAATCATTTATTTTGATGGTTAAAAATAGCAAAAGCAATGAAAGTATACCTTTGTATGGCTATCTAGTGACAATACTTCACAAAGCAAAAGTACATTTGTTATCAATTACATCTCAAGTCATATACTATTTCATTTTTTGTATAATAAAAACAGCTTGCAGGCACGTTGCGAAAGCTTGAAACTGCCTTTGTTAAACATTGTAAAGAGAGCCACACATCATTTAAATCTCAAAGTCAACCTTTCCACAAGTTCAAGTTTGGGGGGGCAAACCTCTTTTGCAATGTTAAGCACCACAGTGTGGGCCCTAGAAACAAAATCTGGATCAATTTCATGCGTTTGCATGGACAGCACATTCAATGTCAGATCTTTCATGAATTCAAAACCCACCTGCTGGTAGATTGGCTTTGCCACCCATGTTTTCTTCTTTTGGTAAACTTCTTGTTGTAACGAGGCATCCCAAAAATCCTGCAGTTTTTGCTTGTCACCTTCCAATGTTCTTGTAGTGTGCAAGTAGAGCTAGTCTTGTTCTGGCCTCCATACTGAAAACACAAAAATGTAAGCTTTTAGCCCTGTACTTTAGGCACATATTGTAGAACACCTCTGAATCTCCGGTGTGGCAGAATTCAGTGAGTCCCCTCCTCTCTCTTGAATCCGTTTTGTTGAAAACAATCTTCTCAAGTGCTGTTTGAGCAGGGGAGCCTGTAACCTTTTCTTAACGCTCCTGCTCCTTGTTCAATGGTCCATGTGCACAATCATGGAAAATAAAATGTATTGCCAAGAGTGTTCGTTAGAACAATGGTGCATCACTAAACACCATTTTTCAAGCATAGTATCAACAGATCATCAACAAGTTTTTGAGCTCCACCAAAAATTGTTGCTTACAGACTGTGACCAATTTAAAAAGAATTCTGTGGCCGTTTTTTCCAGCAGCTGCATTTCTTTTCTAAAATGGATTTTGCGACATGCCATACATTATATTGATGTTTTATGTCTGGGAACTGCTCTTGCATGGCCTTGGCAATTAGAACATGCCTGTCAGTGGCTTTCAGGTCTATGTGCATTCCTCTTGATTGCGGAAGTTGAATGGATTAGATGAAACCACATTTGTCCATGGCAACAGAATATGTACATTCAGTTTCTTACACAATAACCAAACTCACCTTTTTTTTGGGTTTCCATGTCTTGGAATTGGTAAGTACAGCATTTTGCAGAAAAAAACAGGACTGGCACACTACCCATCACCAGCAAGCCAGAGCCTTTGCCAGCAAGAGCATTGTCCATTGACAACTGTTTGAGTGTCAATGCCTGGCTAATAGCGGGAACAGGAAATCCTTCTAATATTTGTAGTATTGGGATTTTGAAAGGAACTGGAGTCCCACAAAGGTAGAAAAAACTGAAAGTGTACTGAATGTTGATTCTCTAAACGCCAATGCAGATGAAAAAAGTACATTTCCAGCAGGCACTTTTCCAAGCATATGTTGAGCAGACCATGAAAATGAGATGGTGGTGTACACAGCTACCCTTTATCTGCACGTTGGTGCCTTTAACTACACAAGTACACTCCACCAATGGCTCCCCACAAATCCTCCCATGTAATTTATGATCACATTTACTTATGTTCACAATCTCAATTGGACCGCAGTCGAATACAATGTATGTTGGTTCCTTTAGTAGCAAATCATCCAGAGTTACAGTGGATTACTATTCCATTGAGGTGGATAAGTACTCAACACTAGGAACAGTGAAGTGTCATCACAAGCACAATCGACAATTAGTGCCGAAGATGATTCAGTATTTCTGTGTGTGATAGTTCCGATATGTCCACGTGTATTGGGAAAACAGGGAACATTTTAAGGTTCCTAGAAATTATTTGTTATAGGGTTTTCATTGTGTGGGCGGTTCTGCACACAATTCTGAAACATCTGCTGTGTTCTTTGTCTCTTCTGGGTGATATTGTTTGGTGTAACAATGATCCATGCATACTTTCGATGGGTCACTGCTGACATTTAATTCACATTCCGGCCACTGCACTGCTGCATCATGACACTGAATCTTGTGTAAACTATGTTCAGCCTCAACATGTAGTTGCTCTCAAGTCACGTGGCAATTAACATCATTGGTTAGTGTAGTTGTCTGTGTCTTTATGCTCCTCTTCGTCCTAGGCCTCTAAGAGAAAATAGAACATGCTTACAGAATAGATCAATTACAACTGGAAAATGTAATATCAATGGAGTAAGTCCTAAACTATTTTTTGAAAAATCTTTATGTTATGCACCCTTGCTTTCAACATATTCCTTGAAACTGTGAAATTGGATTTGCTGACTACCAGACCAAGCTGAAAAACAACATTTTCAAGTTGTATAAACCTTGAAATGTGTTATTCCACATAAAGAATCATATATCCCTATATCCAAATATATGAAATGGATGATAATTGATATTTGACAATATGTTACATATACCTCTTGTCCATGTGCCTCTTCAATTCTGGCCACTTCAATAGCACAGTCCTTGTACATAATAAATTCAAAGAACATTGAATACATTTTAAACATTGTAATGTTAAAAGCTTTTTTCTCACAAATTACATCTTGAGAAAATGCTTTTAAATGATTATTGACCTTGCAATATGAGTTAAACTTTCTAAAGTTTCATCCTCCGATTAACATTTTAAAATTAATAATAACATAGAGCCGACCAATGTGTGTATGTGTAACATTTCAAAAAGACATATATGAAAACTTTACCTGATAACCTTCAGAGATGTTGCAGTGAGATGGTTTGAGTTCACCCTGGACAATGTATTGATTAAATTGTATCCACTCTAATGCACTGTAATGTTATTTTGTTTCACCTACTCCATTTTTCCCTAAGCAGCTAAAGTTTATGAGCTAAAACAAACACAATTCATATGATGAAAGGGTCTATGTTATTCAGTGTCAAAATACATTTTTCTGAAGGTGTACTTTCATTGTTGCATGTGTTTCTGTGATAAATTAATCAAGATTGTTGATGTAATGCTTTGTAATTTTCTGACAAAATTGCAAATCACCCCAATAAATTGCAATTTAAATGTAAAAAAACATATTGTTCATTTGTAACCATTAGTATAAATCAATACATTTTCACTCATCTGCCGGACTGGTTGCAGTAGAAGAATAGTACGTTGTTGAAGTTCCATGCTCTGCCTATGTAATGGTAGTTGAAATAAGAAAGATGTTAAAGCGAAATCCCCAGAAATTACATTATAAAGGTCGGTATTGACAAAGAAGCCTGAAACATTGTAGAAGTACATTTGCTCTGTATTATGTTGTGTTGGCCTAAGCGCACACATTGAATCGCGTCATTCAAACTTCGTCTTGGCCATTTTGCTAAATTTTCTGGGTTTTCAATCCACATGTGATAAAGGTTCACAGATTCACTGCTCAGAAAGCTCTTTAACATGTCCCTGCAAAGAAATGCGAGAAATGCTGAGCATGTTGTTTGTCTTTTACTTAGGACCTTGAAGGGCTGGCACGAACGTAGATAATCAGAAGTGTCTTCCTCTCGTCTGACTCCTGACTCTCCGAGGTTAATTGCGCAACTAGATAATTAAAAGGAGCACAGTTCTTGCCATGAGTATTTCTGAAAGCCTGGTCTACAGAGTCGAAATGCAGAATTACCTTTTAGTTAAGAATAACATATAGATAATGGAGTGCGAAGGAATGTTACCTTGTGCTAGGGACAAGATATATTCCTAGAGCCCACTCTGCTCTGTTCCCAGACAATAAATTGCTTGAGGGATGTTGCAGAGCACTGTAGCACATGTTGCCATAGCAAAGTGCCCATGTTTGATCGAATTTGAAGGGTTCAGAAAATGTATAAGACATGTGTGCTCCTTGATGCCTTCGCTCATCTTCTCTATGGCTGTACACAGACATGGATGTATCTGGGTCCGCTTAAGCGATAATAAACTATTGTTATATATTTGTTTCGTGACTGGTGTGTCTTCATTTATTCACAGTAGCCCAGATTTTGGACTAACAGATGGCGCCCAACGTTGCCATCTTCCAATGACAACCCATCATGATTTGCGAGGACGGAGTGAACAAACCAAGAACAGTATCAGGGGCCCCTGCACCTAGAGACGCACTTCCTTACAGATTGCTACTTACGATCTCCGTCCACCACGCTTCACCAAGAGGTCGTCATGGCGAGAGTTCCGGACCGTATGCAATGACTGTGTTTTTCATTTTGGGAAGACCGCCAGCCATGATGGGGTTTATTCCATTTGATGGGGGAATTTGAATTTGAATCAGGTGATTCTGTTTCAAACTGACAGTACTTGATATTTGTTTTGGACACCGAAACATACTGCACAGTATATTGACCAGGTAATACCTGTTTTTCTGAAAGTATGCATGGTTGTAGTAAATTGTCATCTTGTTAGACAACGCTTTGTTGCAGGAGAAGACAACCAAATGGTTCGGAACATAGACAACTGGCGCCACCCGAAGGGCCCCCGGCATATGATATGTTTTTGAAGTTCGGTTTAGGAGTGTTTAATAGTATTTGGCATTGTCAAAACAAACATGACGCGGAACTTCAATGGCCAGAGTTGAGAAGTTTTTAAATTGCTAGAATCCAGCACTTAGAGTCCGTATTGTTGAGAAAAAAAAGCGAGTACTGCTGGCTTTGACGCTGTTAGGGATTGGTGGAAGCAAGTCACCCAACGCCTCAAAAACAGAGAGAAATACGCACGTAGACACATTACTCAAGCTGGGAAAGCTTTAGCGCATGACCAGCAGAAACAAGAAGAATTGATTAGTAGTATGGATAGGGGTTCCAATTAGAAGTGCAGGAAATATACCCTTCAAAAGAATTGCATGCATCTGAAGAGTTGATAAATAAATTAATGAATGAAAGATGAACATCACCTACCGCACCACCTCCATATGTTCCGCCACAAACACCAGCACAGCAAGCACAGCCGCTATTATCTATACCAGCCACACACTCTGATGATTTTCTTTGCCTCCTATTGTTGTTATGTTATGTTATCTGCACTTATAAAGTGCACGGTCTCCCGAAGGCATCATGGTGCTGCAGAGGGAGGACTGACTGACCAATTAACAGAGACACATAGAGTAAGTGCTAGAAGAGAGTGGACATAAGTGCTCTATTAAAAGCAAGATGATTAGGAGTTTTTCTCATTGTGGAGGGGAGACCATTCCAAAGGGTGGCCGCGGCAATGGAAAAGGCCCTGCCTCTGACCCTGGCACAATGATATCTTGGGACAACAAGAAGGTAAGTGCATACAAATTACTCCTACTTTCGCTAATGACTACTTCTACTACTCCACTTCTGACACCTGTAAATATCCCTAGTGATCAGATAATTGTTACTCGTAGCACGATACCTCCTGCATGTAAGAATGAGTTTCGGAAACTGGCAGAAAGATATATAGAAGAGGGCGATGAAGCAGCCGCTTCAGGCTCTCTAGTAGACCATGGGGATATCCCTGAACAGAAGGTATTACTAGAACAAATGGGGCTATACCTAGCCAAGATTTGGGGAGATCTAACTGACTCCGCTGCCCCACAGGAGTTGCAGGATTTACATTTCTTGTCTTGTACTAGTGACGCTCTTAGATGGATCTCAGATGCCTCAATTTCGCCTATTGATATCCATGACACATTTAGTCAATATTCTCCACATATGCAAAGAAAGCTAATACAAATCATGGTAGAATATTTACAGGATGAGAGCTTAAAAAATAACCTGTGTTGTCCTGCTGAGATAATGGTGATTTATAAGCGTGCAGTTTCCGCTCAAACCGCGCTAACTTAATTGTCCCTTGATTTGGATTTACTCCTAAATAAACATTCAGGGTTTCCCACTACACAGTTACTAATGAGAGAGGTTCCTCCTAGTTTTGTGCCTAAAGTAGAGATACCTGGTATTAATGGCACACCTGCCACGACTATTGCTGCACACTATGGGCCTCATTACACGGTAGGCGGTGGACCAAGGTGCTAATAGCTGCTTGGTCCATGCCGGTAAAATACCAGCACCGCCTTGGTGGAATTACCGCCCTATTCCAAGGTTGGCGGGGTGGTAATTCCCCCCTTCCACCATTGCCCTTCCCCATTCCCATTTTTGGCCGATAGGGCATAATGGGAATGGGGAAGGTGCTAATTACGGTACCGCAAATTTGCGGTGCCGTAATTAGCACCAAGGTCCCTTAGCGGGTTGGTTTTTAACGCCTGCTAAAAGCAGGCGTTAAAGTACCAACCCTTTAAGGGACCTCGTAGTAAGGCGGTAAGGGTTAACGGTCACCGGTACAATTACCGGTGACCGTTAACCCTTACCGCCTTCCGTGTAATGAGGCCCTAAATCTCGCAATTTGTTCATGTTCCATTCTCGTGGCAAGAAGTAAATACTCTTAAGCACTTTAGGTGACATTGACTTATTATTCCCTGTGATTTTGCCAGCAGATGTATGGAAGCAGATTAGGACAGTAGACGATCAACCGACTATGGGAGATACTTGGGCTGCATTGGAACTAGCCGATAGGTCTGGAAAAGCTGGGGAGAAATCACCCCAGAGCATATTAATGTTACCAAACCACATTGTGACTAAACTGAAGACTCTAGTACCTGAAAAGGGAATTATTTGGAATAAATTAACTGTGTGTATGCAAGGGAAGATGGAGTGAGAAACCAAGTATTTTAAGAGGTTTGTGAAAGTTTTCTCAGGTTTCTGTGGTCAGGATTTGAGTACGGAACCAGGAAAAAGATTGTCTGTTGGCAAGTTTGTATGAGGGTTATTGCCTGACATTCAGTCGCAGATTACTGGGCCTCATTCCGAGTATGGCGGTAAGGGATAGCGGCCACCGCTAACGAGAGCGGTGGCGGTAATCCCTTACCGCCATACTCCGAGTTCCCTTAGCGCCATGGTGCTTTTAACACCTGCTTTTAGCAGGCGTTAAATACCATGGCGCTAAGGGACCTTGATGTTAATTACGCCACCGTAATTTACGGTGGCGTAATTGACGCCTTCCCCACTCCCATTATGCCCTATGGGGCAAGAATGGGAATGGGGAAGGGTAAATGGGGATTGGGGAATTACCGCCCCGCCAACCTTGGAATGGGGGGGTAATTCCGCCAACCACCAAGGCGCTGCCGGTCCGGGTACGGCGTCAACCAAGGCGTTAATAGCGCCATTGGTTAGCGCCGTACTCAGAATGAGGCCCACTGTCTCTGAAAGTGCATTGCTGGCTAAGTCACAATCTGAAGTTCTCCATATGGCTCAGTATTATGAGAAGAGAGTGAACAATGAGAAGGAGAATATCGAGAAGAACAAAGTGGACATTAAAACTAGGGTGCTTTTGCAGCAGATTGCGAGAGGACCACAGGGTAGAAATACTCAACCGAGTGGTCAGTTTATCCCACAAATAGGTCCTGTTTATATGAACCAATGTCCCTATTGTAAGCAAGAGGGCAACTGGAGGGCACAATGTCCAATTCTCCAGCAGAGAGCGAATGGTATGCTCAGTAGAAGACTGAGAGCACGCAATGGCGTGCAAGGACCGAATTGGAATCAGTTTGCTGAAAACCAACATGATACTAATAAGGGTAATCAGGCGGGGCAGCAACAAAACTCTGGGAACACGAACAGTTTTGACAACCCTACAAATGCTTATTTTACAACATATTTCACATCTGACAATGTTTTATTACACTAGGACAACCCGAAGTGGGGTCTGGAACCTACTTCTAGCCCTATAGATCAGAAAAGACCATACATAGAGATGAAAGTCGGAAATAGAGCACACACTTTTTTGGTGGACACAGGAGCTCAGAAGTGCTCCATTGACCATCTGCGGGTTCCAGATATTCCCCTGTCAGGGCAGAACAATGTATCAGTAGGGTTTTCTGGTACTCCAGTAGTGAGTCCCGTCTCTCCACCGGTGCCAATAGCTTTGGGTCCATTCACTGACATGTGCCTTTTTATTGACTACGAATTGTGGTGAAAATCTGCTGGGATTGAATTTGTTGAAGAAATTGCATGCAGTAATTTACTGCTCACCAGATGCAGTGTACATAACTATTTTGCCCTAGCTGAATTCCACCTCACAGTTCATGGCTTTGCCTTTACCGAGGGAATTACACCAGGTGCTTACGCATTTATGGGTAGTAAACAACAACAATGTAGGTCTGCTAGATGTTGAACCAGTTTGCATAGTGTTAAAATCCACAGTATAAAGTTTCTGTTGAGGGCGAACATGCACTTAAAAGTAGTGTTTCTGATTTAATGCATCAAGGTGTTATTGAAGAGGTACATGCAATAGTCTTGTCTTGCCTGTTTATAAGAAAGGTGACAATGCATTACCCTATCGTTTTGTTATTGATCTTGGTGCGATTAACAAGGTAGTAGCACCACAGTTTCCCATTGTCCTTGACATCACCACAATTTTGACTATGATTCCTGCTATGGCTACACATATTTCTGTCATTGACTTGAAGAATGTATTTTTCAGCATACCCATTCACCCAGACAGTAGATATTTGTTTACATTTTCCCTTGGTGGACCCTCTTTCACTTTCACACTGAATACCACAAGGGTATACTGAGAGTCGTAGCATTTACAGCAGGGCCATCAAGGAACAACTCAATATGCTTGCCTTCCACTTGCACACTGATATAATACATTGATGACCTGCTTATTGCTGCAGATTCAGAGAGCACTTGCAAGGAGAGCACTGTTTTATTGTTGAAGCATCTAGCTGACCACGGTCATAAGGCATCTTTGAAAAAGTTCCAATATTGTTAACAGGGGGTTGCCTACTTAGGCTATCTCCTGTCCAAGGAGGGTAGGGGCCTTGCGCCCGAAAGAATGCAAAGCATCTCTGGCATGACTGTACCAAATACGCAGAAAGAGGTTGAGGCTTTTATCGGAATGGCTTCATATTGCAGAGAATGGATTTTGAATTTTTCACTTTTGATTAAGCCAATGTTGGCATTGACAAGGAAGGAAGTAGGTTTACCACTGCCTTGGGATACGAATTGTCAAGACGCTTTTGATCTGCTCAAAATGGCATTATGTCCCGTATTGGGCACACCAAAATATAATAAGGAGTTTTTCCTATTTGTGCATGAAAGAAACTGCGGCGCTTTTGCTGTTTTGACACAGGAACATTGAGGAAGAAGCAAACCATGCAGCTATTTTTCCTCCACGTTAGACCCTGTTGTATGCGCTTTGCCGAAATGTCTTAGGGCTGTAGGTGCAGCTGCCACCTCAGTGCAACAAAGTGAAGGTATGGTTTCGGGTCACTCCTTAACCGTGATGGTACCTCACTCAGTAGATGTTCTGTTAAATAGAAAACAAACTCAGCATCTCACACCTGCCTGACTCACAAGTTATGAGTTGATCCTATTTGCAACTCACATCAAAATTAAGAGATGCTGTTCCTTGAATCCAGCTAACTATTACCTCCACTGAACGAGGACGGCACACATGATACATCCCATGATTGCCTATATGTCGCTGAACAGGACACTAAAGGCAGAATAGATTTGAATTATACACCATTGGCATTCCCTGATGGAGAGCTATTATGTGATGGTTCTTGTTTTAAACTGCCTGATGGCACCTCTGCTGCTGCCTATGCAATCAACACCTTACAGGCCATTATCAAAAGCGGGAGAATTCCTCACAACTCTGCCCAGGCTGCAGAGATAGTTTCCTTGACTAGAGCCTGTCAGATATCCCATGGGCATAGTGTAAATGTGTATACTGATAGTCAGTAAGCCTTTGGAGTAGCTCACAACTTTGGGAGATTATGGGTTGAGAGGGGATTTTTAACATCTCATGGTATGAAGATTCAACATGGTCCCTTAAAAGTGCAATTGTTATCCACACTGGCTCTTCCTAAACAACTAGCAATAATGAAATGCTCAGCACACCAGGGGGTGACTGATGACATTGGGAAAGGGAACGCATTTGCAGACTGAATAGCAAAACAAACTGCCACCGACCCACAATCTAAAATGTATGTGTTGAATTCTGCTAGATGGGTTGTTGAAACTGGGATGATGGAGGAGGGTGTTAGCAGTGTGAAGGAAATTCTGAAGCCACAAAAAAGGAGATTGAACTTTGGGGTTCTGGACCCGCAGGGTTTGATAATGAGGGTTGTTGGGTTGACCACGAGAAACAGAGGTGGATGCTGCCCAATGCATATGTAACTGCTGTAGTTACTAGGTCACATGGGCCAGCCCACATCAGTGTGAAGAGTATTTGTAAACATTTAGACCCAGTATGGAATAATGACAACATTCCCAAAGTCGCAGAACGACCAGTTCAGAACTGTATGATGTGTTTACCACACAACTTTGTTAAGGGACCACCAACACCTAAGGGTAATTTTGGACCTCCTTCCATGCCACTTGAAGTGATTCACTTTGACTTCATTGAGATGGAGCAATGCCGCCAGAACTACAAATATGTTAGTAGTAATATGTGTATTCAATAAATGGGTTGAGGCTTTCCCTTTGAAGGATAACACTGCCATATCCACAGCAAAAGTCATGCTGAAAGAATACTTCCCTAGATTCGGATTACCCAGAGTAATTTGGTCTGACAATGGACCTCACTTTACAGCCGCCATCATACTACAGGTATGCAAAGCACTACAGATTGAAAACAATTTAATTCTGTTAAACATCCTCAGAGTGCCGGTTTGGTGCAACGCCATAACGGTATCCTTAAGAACAATCTAGCAAAGGTGTGTGCACATAGTAAACTGAAATGGCCTGACGCCTTACCATTAGCATAACTGTCTGTGAGAACTGCCGCCCAGGAAAGAACAGGGCTTTCTCCCTATGAAATAGTAATGGGGAGACCTGCTAATATATGGAACACACCTAGACCTAGAAAGCTACCTGACATTGTGTACCCATTATTAACTGATTATTCTGACCAATGGACTCAAAACCTGCATTTGATTCACCAACAGTTTTGAGCAGCTTTGCCCAAAAAATACAAGGGACCTGGTCAACACTTTCGACCTGGTGACTTTGTGATGATCAAGGATTTTGACAGAAAATCAAGTCTTGCAGCTCACAGGAAAGGTCCCTATCAGGTGCTGCTGGCTACTCAGGCGGCTGTTCGAGTCAAAGGGAACAAACACTGGATACATGCATTGCACCTGAAATGGGTGCCCTTGCCTTTGCCCTATGACAAGACAAGTGGGCTAATGAAGTGGTTGATGATTTTGAAACCAAGTCTGTGCCTTTCAGTGAGGGCACCCATTTTGATTCTGAGCAGAATTCTGAGCCCAAACAAATTGAGAATGCATCAATTACTTCAGCTACTGATGCTTAGTTCAAGGACCACTCTGTGCCTGGAGCAACAAGGTACAATCTTCGACCACGGAAATAGCTATGGAATGACATTTTGTAGAATAGGAAAGTGTAGTATGATTACTGCACACACAATAAACCAACGACCTCCCCTCCAATCCCCCTAAAGATGCTTCAAGGAGTTGCAGAACGGGGCGGGGTCAGAAGAAGACTACAAGCAAGATCGGCCACATGGTCAAGTGCCACCCACGGATGAATTTATGAAACCTGTTTCAGTGAGGCTTCTTAACGGACAATGAAAACTATGCCTATATTTGGAGCACATAGAAACGAGGACATGGAATGCATTACCACTGGAGAGTCCGTATCTAAAGGGCTATGTTCCACTAGGGATACATTTATAATAATAACAATCATAGCTTGTGTACATTGTTAACTGTGTTATGGTATTTGGAGAGTTCACATCCAATTATTACTGCCTACCATCAGTACAACCATTTGTCTCCTTTCTATGTACACTGGAACACTCTTTGTCCTCTTGATCTCGAACAACGAGAAAGATATCATAACAACACACTCCTACAGATCATGAATGCCACTCATGCGATTTTAAATAAAACTAACTGCTGGGTATGTTCTCATCTACCACAACACAGTGAGAAAGGTTTAGGGTGGTACATATATCCACTTCCACTATCAACTTCTTGCTATGCATCATTTAGAGCTCTATTTTTTGGTAAATGGAACGAAAGTGCCACCGGTAATTTCGATGGGACAAACGTTAATGAATTTGACCAACTAATCCTGTTACCTCTAGGATGTTCTGTCTTTGCGAATAAAAGCACGACTAATACTACCTCCACCAAAAATACTGATATGAATTATAGACCCTATCAATCTATGATCTCATTTCGAATGTCAGCAGTAGGGAATAAGGAAGTGATTCCACCATCCTACACCATTAATCATGATCCTACACATTACCATTCTGCTTACATAAAGAAGGTTCCCTGTATATGGGCATGTACACAAATGTGTGAACCCTGCTGTTTTGGTAAACGAGAATAGGCCCTTATACATTGGGGGATCTATTTACTTTGTCTGTGACAAGGAAGATTATCCATGGTTACCTAAAGGTTGGAAAGGAAATTCTTATCTGGGGACACTATTGCAGGTGTATTTGTCCGGTCCACTGCAGAAATACTGAAACATCGCCCTAGGAGGGGGATCGATGATGACATACCTCTTCAGGTATTAAGGGGTATAGCAAAATCCATGGTTCCTTTTTGAGGTCAAATAATAAACTCTAGACATATTAGTAGATTGGCTAGAGTGTTAGAGAAAACTATCGGTGAAACAACTGACATACTGTTTAACTTGACATTAGAACAAAGACCCATTAGGTTAGCTGCTCTTCAGAATAGAATTTTTTTAGTGGTCATGTTAGCTGAGCCTGGTGGTGTATGCAAAATGGTCGGGTCCGCGTGTTGCGTGTACGTACCTGACTCCTCCCCTACTGTGTTTCAAAAGGTTACATACGCTGAGCTCTTTAGTTCACATCCCCGAAGGGGATTGAGAAATTGGAACATGGGCTTGGAACATAGAACTTGGGGTTGGAAAATCTTCTCAGCGCTCGCCATTATCATCGGGGCCATCCTGTTCTGCAGTTGCTGCATACAATGTTAGCCTGTTCTAGGTTCTGTGCTAGGTAATTGCTGTTCTAGATCTTTGATGAAATTGAAACCTGGTCCTCATTCTCCTTTTAATATGACTAATGCCTTGATCAAGCAGGATGTTGTGATCAAACAATGTATGGTTATCAATGTATATGACTCAGATGATCCTGATGATGATGTATGACCTCAATGTGTTGGCTTATCCCAAAAGGAGGGTTTGTAAAAGTACATTTGCTCTGTATCAAACCCCCCTCTGTTTTGAAGACAATAAATACCTTTCTTTTATATTTGCACTACCATGTAAAATGTACATCATTGTTATGATATAAAAAGTAGATTTTCATACAATGTATTGATTTCAAGTACGGATCAGTTACAAATATGAACGCACATTAGGTAATAAATGTCAAAAATCCACAAATAATTGCACCTTTATGAAACACATGAACTGGAAAACATCCTAGTCAAGTGCAGAAACTGCATACTGAGCATCAACTCTAAACCAAAGTGTGTGATCTAGGGATAATACTTTCAATTTCATGGTGGCCAAAATTTCATAAATGTCAGCCGCTGAGTTTTTCAAAATGGTCAGTCCATATGAGTGATTTATTTCTCAGACTAAACTGTTCAAAAAGGCTCATTCATGGTATGGTTCAACCCACTATAGTGTTCTTACATATATAGTGGAAAAGCCAGTGTACACAGGCTAATGTGCATAAAGGAAGACATTTTCAGAGTTTCAATATATTATGTGGTGTATTTTAACGTAATTTATGTTAGTCGAAAACATTATTGTGAAGGATTTTGCTCCTTTTACGTGGAGGAGTAGTAACCTCAAACAGAATCTCACAGAATCTGTTGAAAGTTCAGCATAGTACATACTGCTGGTCGTTGTATCTGCTCCTAATTGATTGGATTACACTTACAGTTTTGGACTCAAATAGATAATGTTGAGGGATGTCAGACTAATACAATTCATGTGCAGCATGATTCGAAGTAGACATGAGATCGTAAAATAAAGTAAATTGAAGTCAAATAAAGTTTAAAACGTACATGAGGAATAGTGTTCATAAAATAATACATACCAAGAAATATTACAATTAATAATTACATAATACATACATTAAAAAACCGTAATTTATTTTGTTAGCGAAATAGTGCTTAATCAAATTCATTTTTTTAAATATTTTTTTTATGTATATATTTTCTTACTGTAAACAACTTTAAGTATGCTGTTAAAGTGATATCCCTGTCGTGGGCCTTTACTGCAGCTAATTATATGTTATCCGTTTTTAAATACACATTAGGTTCACCTAGAAAATGAACTTGAAGTCTTATTGTTGTATTCGTAAGGCAACATCTCCCTCTAGTGGTGATAACATGAAATACACACTTTTTTTGCCTGGAATATGAACTTGAAGTCTTATTTTGCATGTGTAAGGCAACAGCTCGCTCTACCGGCGATAACAGGTGACGTGGATAGGACAGCTTCAGACAAGCATCCATCTAGCCTTTCATTACATATTATGATAATGGTCACATTCATTATACAGCACATCACACACATATAGGATCAGTGGGTATAGAGAGGTAATGTATGGTGGTTGGTTTACAATGATGTGGGGTACAGTGTGGTGGAAGTGGAGAAGGGTGAGGAAGGGTTGCCTGGAGTAAAGAGGGGTGGGGGAATGTGTGGGAGTAGAGAGGGGTGGTGAAGGATGGGTGGGGTTAGAGAGGGGTGATTAATAGAAATTGTGGGTGACTTGGTAGAGGAAAGCTGTGAAAGGGTGTAAAGGTGGAATGTAGAGAGTAGTTAGGAATGGTAGGCAGGTGGATGTAAAGAGGGTTAAGGAAGGGTGGCTGTATGTGTGTAGAGGAGGTGATGAAGGGCGAGTTGTGGTAGAGAGGGTTGGGGTGGACTAGAGAGAAAATGGGATGAGGTAGAGTGGAGTAAGGGCAGAGTGGGTGGGGTAGAGTGGGTTAAAGTGGCTTAGAGTTGCATCAGTTATAGTGGAGTGGTGTAGAGAATGATGATGACAGGGTATGGTGAGGTGAGGGGAGAGTGGGTTGGGATACAGTGGGATGAGGTAGGGTGGGTGGAAGTTCAGTGGTGTGACCTATGGTTGGTAGAGGGAGGGATGGATTGGGGTAGAGTGGGGGTAAGTTGGGTGGGGTAAGGTGAGGTAGGGGAGTGAGAGTCAAGTGGATAGGTAGGGTAAAATATTGAGTTTTGGGGTTGTGGAGTGGGGAGGAGGCAGAGTGACATAGAGGTAGAGTGGGGTTGATGTGTTTTTAGTGGAGTAGGTGGGGTACAGCAAAGGGAATTAGGGCAGAACAGGGTAGAGAGGGTTGTGGTAGGATATGTTTATATGGGTAGAGTCCAGTTGGGGTGGGAGTAGAGTTGGTTGGGGAGGCAGTAAAGTGGGGTAGGGATATGAATACAGTAGTTTGTGGCCAGGAAAATAGTGTGTCAGGCTAGAGTGGAGTAGGGAAGAGTGGGGTGGGCTAGAGTGGAGTACAGTGTGAGAAGGGCTACGTATAGAGTAGTTAAAGTGGGTCGGAGCAGGTAGAAGAGAGTGGGGTGAAGTGGGGCTATACAAGTGGGCCAGGGTAGGGATTTGGATAGAGTAGTGGTTGGGTAGAGGAGATGTGGTAGAGTGGTGGGATGTGGTAGAGTAGTATGGTGAGGAATGTGGCAGTGTAGGGTAGAGCAGGGTTAGTTGTGGTATAATGGGTGGAGTAGGGTGGGATAGAATGGGGTGCATTTGCGGTAGAGTGGGGTGAGGTCGGGTGGCATGGGTGACATTGACATGTTGGCTGTAGATTGGAATGAGGTACAATGATTGAAGATAGAGTATGCTTCACCCTACAGTCTGAAGGTAAGTTTGTGTGGGGGTAAAGAGGTTGGCAGTAAAGTGGGGTGAGGTTGTTTTAAAGTTGGTGAGGTAGAATAGTGCAGTCGGTAGGGCAGGTGAGGCTAAAGAGGGTAGAGTAGTGAGGCATTGTAGAGTGGTGGGGGTGTAGAGAAGCAAGGTAGTCTAGAATAGTGTGGTGGGTAGAGTTGTGAGGAATGATGGTGTGCACGGGAGTATGGTGAGGTAGAGTGATGGAGTGGAGTAGAGTTGGTTAGGTTTGAGTGGGAGGGTTTGAGTTGGTGGGGTTTGTGTGAGGTGAGGTGAACTAGATTTAGTGGGGTAGGGTGAGGTCAAGTGGGTGAGTTAGGGTAGAGTGGGTGTCATCTATGGGTTATGGTAGAGTAGTGGAGTTGGGTGAAATGATCGGGTAGAATAGTGGGGTGAGATAGAGTGTTGGTGTGGGGTAAAGTGTGTAAGGCTAGTGTGGGGTGAAGCATGGTAGAGAGGGTGGGGTAAGATAGGTGTATAATAGTATGATGCAGGTGTAGAGTGTTTGGGCTAGATGGGGTGAGGGTAGGGTGTGATATGGTAGTGTGGGTGAGAACAAAGTGAATTGAAGTAGGATGCATGTTGGTGGAGGGGTGGGAGTGTTGGTGGGGGAGTTGGAATGGGTGTAGAGTGAGTGTTTGAGTGTTGATTAGGGTGGGCATAGATTTGGTGTGGTGCGGTAGAGTGCATAGGAATAGAGTAGGTGGGGTAACATGGGCAGGGTTAGTTTGAGTATGGAATGGTTGAGAAGTGGAATATGGGTAGTGCAGGTGGAGTTAGAGTGGGCTGTGGATAGAATGGGGTCTTGCCAGATTGGGGGGGGGTGTGGTAGAGTCAGGTGAACTGGGGAGTGAGGGTAGAATCTGGTGTGGTAGGGTGTGAGGGGGCTACAGTGGGCTGTACAGGGTGATGTTGTGGGGTGGAGTAGGTTAATGTAATGGGATAGCATGGTGGGATGTTACTAGGGAAGAGTAATGGCATAGGGTAGTAAGTAGGGTTATATTAGTGAGATTAGCGTGGTTGGGGTAGAATAAGTAAGCTTAGAGTGGGATGAGGTAGGGTTGAGATGGTGTTGTATGGTAGGGGCAGGATGGGATGAAGTGGGGTAGAGTGGGAATGGTAGGGTGGTGTGCAGTGAGGTATAGTGGGTGGGGTATGTGAGGGTGGACAAGTGGGTAAGGGCAAAGGTGTGGGAGATGATGTAGGTAAGTATTAATGAGGTGGGGCAGGTTAATGTTTTGGGATCAAGTAGTAGAGTCGAGTACTGGGGTACAGAAGTGAGGAGGTAGTTGGGTGGAGTAGAGGGCTGGGCAGAATAATAGTCTTAGAGTTTGTGAGGACAGAGTGGGCTTTGGTAGGATAGATTGGGTGGGGTTGATGTTGTGGGTTAGTCTAGTGATGTGGGGTAAAATAGTGTGTTGGGGCTAATAGGTGGGTATAGGTTGAGGTGGTGTAGAGTGGGTCGGATGGTCGGATTTAGGGGTAGAGTCAGGGTGGTAGGTATAGAGTAGGTGGAGTAGATGGATTGGGCTAGAGTATTGTGGGGGTAATTCTGCAGTAGTGGGGTCGGTTAGGGAATTGGGCTGGGGTAGTGGGGTTTGGTTGCGTGGTGAGGTACTGTAGTAGGATAGAGTAGTGGAAGTAGAGTTGTTGAGCTACAGAGGTGTGTGGTGGTGGTAGAGTGGTGTGAGCTGAGGATAACGTTAAGTGGGGGTGGAATTAATAGTGTAGAGAAGTGGAGTGGGACAGAGCAATGGGGTAGAGTGATGGGGTGGTATGGAGTAGTATCATATAGTGTGATAGGATGGGGTGAGGTAGGCAAGAGCAGGTTCAGATGCTCATGGGGAGAATTGGGGGGTGAAGTGGGAAATACATGGTGAGGTAGAATAGTGAGGTGGGTTAGAGTATTGGTGTAGAGTGGAGTATTGTGGTCAGGTGGAGTAAGTGGGGGCAGAGTAGTAGAGTTGGGTGGAATAGTGCAGTTGATTACAGTAATGGAATGGGATTGAGTGGGTGATGAGGAGTGGATGGAATAGAGTGGGTGGGGTTAGGGTGTAGAGGTGTGGGGAAGATAGCATGGTAAGTAGGGTGATGGAGAAGGGTAAAGTTGTTGGGGTGTTGAGAAGTGGGTTGCTGTAGTGATGGGGAAGAGTAGTGGGTGGAATATTCAAATGGGGGATAGAGTGGGTGGGGTAGTGTGGAGTGGGTTGGGGTATAGTGGAATAGATTGGATGAGGTGGGGTGGAATGGGGAGAGGTGGCCATGGGATGAGGTTGGGGTAGAGGTCAGAGAGTAGTAATGAGGTGTAGATTGGTATTGTAGAGTGAAAGTGGAATTATGGGTTAGGGAAGTGGGGTGGTGTAGTGTGGTGGAGTAGAGTGGTGGGCGTAGTGTTCTGGGGTACAGTAGGTGGATGAGGTGTGCTGAAAGGTGCTGTAGAGTGGGATAGATTGAGATGAGATGCTTTCAAGTGGTGGGGAAGAGTAGTGAAGTGGGGTAGAGTGGTGGGTTGGGGCCGAGTGATGGGGTTAGACAGTGGGTTGAGGTAGAATTGTGTGGTGGTATATAGTAGGAGGCTAGATTTGGGTAGGAGTTTAGCTGGGTGCTGTAGGGGTAGAGTTGTGTCGGATGGAGTGGGATGGGTAGAATGGGGTGGGGTTTAAGTGGGGTAGATTTGGGTAGTGTAGGATGTGGCAGAATTTGGGGGGTAGGGATGGAGGGGAAATGCCTGGTGCGATAGCTGACTTGTAGACAATGGACAAAACCAAACAAATAGTTAACGGGCCACACATGTACCAGGGCAGCAGTGGGGTATGTTTCTGCAAAGGCAGACCAAAGAAAAATGTAAGATTAGTGCTCCTCACATGTTATGTTATGTTGATTCCTATTGTGCACCACTACCACGTAAGGCACTCATGGGGCTCTGTAGGAGAGGAGGGTTGGGTGTGTTAGTGGGCATATGATGATAGGATAGCTTCAGAACCAGGATGAACTGGCATCTGTGGGCATTGTTTGCATGCAGGAGATGGTTCGGGAGGCCCTGTGAGTAGTAACCGCATGGGTAGGACTCAGTGCCTCAGATGTGTGCTAGTGTGTGTGGTGGTGTGTGTGTTGTGTGATGTTACAGAGGATTGTGGTTGTGCACACTAGTTAGTTATCGCCATAAGGGTTCCAGAGTCGCGGATGGCTGTTGGTGTATTAGCTATCTAATGTGTTGGTGTGTGATTGTGTAGTTAGTGGATTTATGGACTATGTGCCGGTGAGTTCCCTGTAGGTTTGCTCCCAGAATCTCAGAGAGATGGTACGGTGCGAACATTAGATTGATTCTTGGTGTGTTAATGAGTAGCATAGCTAGCCCATAGTCAAGTGTAGTGTCATTGGTTATATTGTAGAAGCAGGAAGGAGGGTTAGTGAATTGGTTGGTTTGGTGAGGCCTCTGGTGTGATTCTTTGGTTGCGACTTAATGGTATCTACCAAAGTTCTTGGTTGTGGTTTGATGGCCCATCTTGCCACCTCTCTAGGTCAGCGGGCTGACCTACCTGCAGGTTACGGTGGCAGATGGTCGTACCCGGTGTGTTTCTGGTTACTCGCTCCGGTTATTCTGGGCCATCGGGTGCGGACCTGATGTTTGGATCGATTGTCGGAAAGTATGTGCAGCAGGACATGTAAAGGTAGATGGGGAGGGGCTCAGCTGGGTGTCCCTAGTTGTGGGTAGGTAGGTTAGGGTGGTCGTAGCAGGTTGGGATGATGCTTGGGTTGTAATGGTTTAAAGGTTGATAGAATGATGGCAGAGTCTGCTAGTTTTTTTGCGAAGTTAGGGTTGTAGGATGGTGGTCTGTAGATCAGGAGGAACACTAAGTTGTTTTGGTAATTGGGATTCACAGTCTTTTACATTGGTTGGGTTGAGTGGAGCCATTCAGATGTGTTCTTTGTGTATGATTGCGATTCCGCCTCTTCTTCAGTTTTCTCTGTTGGCATTTATTAATTTGAAATTGTCCAGTATGGCTTCATTTGCGATGGCTTTGTAATTGCCAAATAACCAGTTTTCTGTAAGAAAGAGCATGTCTGTGCCTCCTTCAGTTTGGTGTGTTGTTGGTTCAGTTTCCGTTGTGGTGGTTTTCTCCTAGTTGTGCCTATTGGGAGGAGGAGTTCTTGGGTGGTCAGTCTCTTCGTTCAGTAGTCTGATTAGATTGATTGCAGGGTTGTTTGATTTTGGTTCGTTCCGGCTGTTGAGTTGTGTTGGTGCCCATCCTGTGTGCCAGTCTTTGCTGATTTAGAGTGTGTACAAGCTAATGAATGCAAGTTTGTCCCTGATTCTTGTTTGTGAGGTACATTTACCAGCCCAAAAGAAATCCCTGCATTACAAAACTGCATTTAAGAAGTTACAGAAATCATGGCTGCACTGTGTCTGCTGAACACATATGGGGCGAGATGGAGCACAGACACCCCAAGAATGGCTGCATTTATTTTGTTCATGTGCACCCAAAAAGAGGAATTCAAATGTTCTGCACGTAAAATGACCTAGCACTGGTGCTATTTTTGTCTTCAAACATCACCCAGTTTGGTTCCAGTAAAACCCAGCCATGTCCATATTTATTCCGACTGGACATCATCAAATGAGGGCCATTCCTCCCTGAATGGCATTGGTGTGTCAAATAAAGTCTATGAAAAGTAAGAATAATATTTTAGGCTGCATTCAACATTTACTTGGAAACAAATTAAACACACTCACAGCACTTCAGAAGAAGCTCTCCCTCTCCTTTTCATGATGTCATCTTCAAAGAACCCTTTTCTTGAACATATTCCAGTGGGTAGAAATTGACCAGAGCTTTGAAAGCTGACTGAAAGCAAAATGCAGGGTGCATTGCTTTATAAAGAAATGAAATGACATTATGACAGCTAAATGGGAAAGAATACTGTAAAATGCCCAAGAACACAATTGTACATTTGGGGAAGAAAAGCTGCAAAAATATAGGTGCATTTTACTCTGTGTATTTTACTTTTCTCCACACAAAGTGTGAAAACATGAAAAATAATATGAGGCCGGGAAGCCCAAAAAGAAACACACCAACACAGGTTACAAAGAACATACAAGTGCTTTATTTAAAAGCTACAACAGTTACCAAAGTCAATTGACAAACGGATATTCGGCTCTCAGAGTAACGTAACGAACTTCAACGAAGGTTCGATGCATTAGTAAGAGAGACCGTACATTGGAATTCTTGGGTCTTTTATATGATTTGTCCAGCCCTTGGCCAACCCTCTCGCGGGTTAACCATTATAGGAGTCGGGCCTATGGGTTCCTAGCCAGGTCAATCCTATAATATATGCATTTTGATTAGTTTCACTGATATAGTTGTACATTTACACATAGGTCAACAATAGGAAAAGGTCTCAGTTCGCGACCCCGACAAGTGGCCTGCAGGCATATTAATTATTCATGTGTACGGAGGTCACAACGGCCAGAATCTTACTCAGAATGTCATTCGGCCTCCATTTTGATGTTCAGGGTGACTTCCATATTACAAGAGAACCTAAAATGGCGGCTTAATCCAAGATGGTGACTTACATTACTTTCTCTAAGGTCAAAAACCTTGCCGCGGAGTTTGTTCGCATATGACGTTTAGACAACTTGGCGTAGGCCAATATACATACAATTTCTGCGATAGGAGGCATAATATTGTTTCAATTCCGACAATCCCTCCTTTTGGCCTATGCCAAGTGCTAATATCATTTCTAATATTTTTGTAAATAACTCCATGCATTTTCGTCTGTACATCCTGAATCATTATCTGTATTGTCTATAGCCGTTAGGTCGTTCATCAGAACCTCTTGTAACACAAACTCTTTAGATGCTGTATCTGGGGCATACATTTTGTGCCCTACTGTGCTCACCGCTTGAGCACAACACCCCCTAGCATTGCACATATACTAGGTAGACATTGGAAACAGCAACAAAGGAATAGCAGGATAACAGAAAGCACCTTCCAACCCCAGGATCGTAGGGAATCCCAGAACCAGGCGCTAATATTCCAATTTCCCACAGGAACATGCACCTCAGAACTAAGGATGTGCAAGTTCTGTATTGCTTTGAAAACTGTCGGTGAGGAATCTGGTATGAAAACACAGCAAGCGGACCCCACTAATTTGCATACTCCACCACGTTCTGCCAGAATGACATCTAATGCCATCCGATTTTGGAGTGCTACCAATCTTATTGCCTTTTGTTCTAGTGTGATATTGTAGAGTATATCCGTGGTCTGGTTGATGGTTCTCTCCAGTACTTTTGCTAGTCCCCTAATATTTTCAGAATTTGCTATCTGTCCCCAAAATGGCATAACTGATTTCGCTATATCTCCCAATACTTGCCCAGGGGTATCTCCATCCTCGTCCCGCCGTGGGCGAGCCTTAGAAACTTCCAATGTACTAGCTATAAATACCCCAGGTAACAGGATTCCTAAATAACAGGTTCCCTGCCAATCCTTGGGCAACCACGGAAATGCTGAACTACCACAAATGAAATAAACAGGCCCCCCTACATACAGAGGCCTGTTCTCCCCAGTCAAATTTACAATGTTTACACAACCTTCAAAATCTCCCATTGGCCGAGTGCCATTTCTTTGTACACAAAAGGGGACTGAATCGGGGCTATGATTGATAGAGTAGGAAGGAGGCACAGCGTCCTTATTGCCTATCGGAGCCATTTTAAAGGAAATCAGAGTTTGAAAAGGAAGAGATAGTTTATCAGATGGCCTAATAGAAGCAACATTAGGTTTACTTCTATTTGCAAAAAGCGAGCATCCCAGGGGAGTCAATTCACGTTTCTCAAAGTCATTTAAATTAGTTCCATCAAAGTTCCCTGAGATGCTATCATTCCAACGGCCAAAGAATAGTGCTCTAAGAGAGGCATAGCAAGCAGTCGTTAAAGGTAAAGGGTGAATATACCATCCTAGCCCCTTGTTCCCATGTTGCGGTAAATGAGTACAAATCCAGCAATTACTCTTATTAAAGATGGCATGTGTTGAATTCATTATTATCATTAAAGTGTTATTATGGTACTTTTGTCTATGCTGGGAGTCTCTAGGTGACAGAGTATGAAGGTGTACAGAGGGAGTCAAAGCAGTAGGTACACTTTCAATTGGCAGTAGAGGTTTTAGAGGGTACATTTCTTCGAAGTACCAGAGTCCCACAGCAGTAACTATACAAATTCCAATTATTATTAACACAACACAGCAATACGTTTTCGGGGCCCAGGCACATTGTTCATTGTCCGAGTTGGTCACCCCCTTATTTACAAGTCCAGTGCGGGGAGCAGCAGTGGAGGTGGCAGGCATCGTAGTTTCTCAATCAACAACCCCAATGTTCGTTGCTGGAGACACTACGTTCGCTCGACTTCTTAGTCCTTCCCAGCCCTAGCCAGCAGAATCCCTTTTTTTTCCTTTTTTTCGAAAGGAACTTTCTTTTACAAGAGAAAACTTTCAATCACTTCTTCTTTCCCAATGCACAGAAAAGACCCGTGCCGTAGTTCTATTTTCTTTGTCGAAGGTACCCAGAACTGTTTGATCCGGAAACAAGGCGATGTATCGGAGGCGACGGAAGTCGCAGAACTTGAAACAATGTTTTCCGGAAATGACTTTTTCAAAGAGTACGGAGACGAAATTGACTGTTCCCCAAGCTTCACGGGCTCAGAGGAATGCTCCGACACACTCACAGTGCTGTTTGCTACTCCAGGATCAGAGATTGTAGCATCAGAGAGGGGTTCTGCTTCTTCTGTAACATGTGGCGTCGGGGGAGGAAGTTTCTTGACATGCGTCGCGTGGATCCAATGTTTTTTTCCAGCCACCCGCACTGCTGTCTGGGTGACCAACAGCACCTAGTAGGGTCCCCGCCAGCGAGGAGCGAGACAGGAAGACCTTTCGTAGGCCTTCACTAGGACCCAACTTCCAGGCTGAATATCGTGTCCTGGGCCCGTAAACTGTACAGGTAAAGCTGATTGGACCTGATGATAAATGAGATACAGATTTTTAGTCAACTGGTTACAGTAGTCTACAAGCAATACATTTTCTACCTCCCTCAATGCTTTAGGCTTCGGAAGACCCCAAATGTTAGCAGGTCTCCCCATCACTACCTCAAATGGAGAAAACCCAGTCTTAGTTTGAGGTGTGGTACGCATAACTAATAAAACAATAGGTAAGGCATCTGGCCATTTCAATTTGGTGTCGGCACATGTTTTTGCAAGCTTATTCTTTAAGATACCGTTATGTCTCTCTACCAACCCAGCACTTTGAGGGTGTCTAGCCGAGTGAAATCGCTTTTCAATGTGTAACGCTGTGCATATCTGCAGAATTACTGCTGCAACAAAATGGGGACCATTGTCTGACCAAATTACCCTCGGAAGCCCAAATCGTGGAAATAATCCTTTTACCATAGTCTTTGCAGTGGTCATGGCAGTAGCATCTTTAACGGGGAAAGCCTCGACCCATTTACTAAAAGCACAAATAATCACAAGAACATATTATAGATTGTTACACCGTTCCATCTCAATAAAATCAAAGTGGATGACCTCGAAGGGAACAGAAGGGGGCCCAAAGCTTCCCATTAGAGTTACTGTCCCCTTCCCCACATTGTGCTGTAAGCAAATCATACAATTCTGAACATGGCGCTGTGCAATCTTCGAAATGTTATCATTCACCTAGACTTGTTGTAACATTTTCGTGATCTGTTGAGCACACACATGCGTAGGACCGTGTGCCATCATAACCATTGCCAGCACATATGAATCAGGGAGCAACCATTTTCCTTCAGATGTATCCACCCAACACCCATCATCATCACGTTTCCCCATCCCTTCGGCCCACCTTTTAGACTCTTCTATTGTGGCATCAGTTTGAATATCTCGCACAGACCCATTACCCTCATCCATTACATACGCATCTTTTGTTTCCCTTAGAGCATACATGTCTGCGCTAAAGTCTGTGGCCGTTTGCCTGGCTATCTGGTCAGCAAAAGCGTTCCCTTTTCCCACATCATCTATGACCTTACGATGTGCTGCACATTTCATGATTGCTAACTGCCTAGGGAGTGAGAGTGCCGAGAGCAATTGCACTATCAGGGGACCGTGCTGAATCTTGGTCCCATGTGAGGTTAGGAACCCTCTTTCCGACCAGAGCCTCCCGAAGTTGTGAGCCACCCCAAAGGCATACTGGCTATCAGTATATACATTTACTATACGCCCTTCGGAGAGTTCACAAGCTCGGGTCAACGCTATAATCTCTGCGGCCTGTGCGGAGTTATGCGGAATTCTCTTAGTTTCAACAACCGTACTCAACGTAGTAACTGCGTAAGCAGCTGTAGATGTACAATCTGGAAGTTTGAAGCAGGAGCAATCACAAAACAGCTCCCCTTCTGCATTGTCCAAAGGAGTATCTATGAGGTCTATCCTGCCTTTCGTTTCCTGTTCAGTGGTATACAGGCAGTCATGTAATTCTTCGTCACTGCAAACAGTATTTTGCGTGAAAGGTAGAAGTTCAGCCGGAGTAACAACACAACACCTCTTAATTTGAATGTGAGGGGCAAATAGAATTAATTCATACCTTGTCAACCGTGCAGAGGTGAGGTGTTGCGTTTGAGTTGTATTCAATAGGACATCTACAGAGTGAGGTATCATCAAAATTAAATCATGGCCTAGGACCATTCCCTCACTCTGTTTTACGGACGCGGCAGCAGCAGCAGCAGCGACAGCTCGAAAACATCTCGGTAAAGCGCATGTGACAGGATCAAGGGCGGAGGAGTAGTAGCCGCACGGCCTATTCTTCCCTCCGTGTTCCTGTGTTAACACAGCCAAAGCACATCCATCACATTCATGCACAAACAACACAAAGGCCTTGTCATAATTTGGAGCACCCAGAAACGGTGCAGAGCATAACGCAGTTTTGAGAAGCTCAAATGATTGTTGATGTTCCGATTTCCATGGCAGTGGCAGAGAAATGCCCTTCTTCGTCAAAGCCAACATCGGTTTTATCACTAGTGAAAAGTTCGGGATCCACAACCTACAGTAAGAAGCCATACCTATTAAGGCCCTGACTTCCTTCAGTGCATTTGGAACAAACATGCCAGAAATGAGTTTTATTCTTTCAGGTGTCAATCTTCTCCCCTCCTTTGACAGGAGGTAGCCTAAATAGGCGACCTCCTGACAACAATATTGAAATTTCTTCAGCGAAGCTTTATGACCGTTTTCGGCCAGATGACTAAGTAACAATACAGTGCCTTCTTTACAAGCACTTTCAGAATCTGCAGCCAAAAGCAAATCATCGACATACTGAAGTAGTGTAAAGTAGGTGGCAATTCAAGGGTGTCAAGCTGCTCTTTCAAAGCTCTACTATAAATGCTTGGACTTTCAGTATACCCTTGAGGTGCCCGAGTAAATGTAAATGAACGTCCTCCCAAGGTGAACGCGAACAAATATCTACTCTCCTTGTGTATAGGAATGCTAAAGAAAGCATTCTTTAAATCCACAACACTAAAGTGCATAGCCATAGCAGGGATCATTGTTAGTATCGTTGTTACATCAGGCACAATTGGAAATTGTGGGGCGACAACTTTGTTAATAGCACGAAGATCAATTATGAACCGTTATGGGATTGCATTGTCGCCTTTCTTGTATACAGGCAAAATCGGGCTGTTACATAAACTACCTGCAATCTCCTCGATCACCCCTCGGTGCACAAAATCGGAGACAATGCACTTCAAAGCACGCTCGCCCTCAACTGATATTTTATATTGCGGAATGCGTGGTAATTTAACTCCATCTTTCAAAACTATTTTAACAGGCTCAATCTGTAGTACCCCGATATCATTGTCGTCAACCGCCCATAAACATTCCGGGAAACCACTAAACTCAGGAGGCAATGGTCGGGTCAGAAACTGGGAACTGGGAAGTTGCTGTGGTGAAACCGTCAGTCGTACTCCGTCAGAGAAACAATGAATTACCGCATTCAGTTTCTTTAACAAATTTAACCCCAGCAAATTCTCTCCACAGTTCGAAGTCAGAAGGAAAGGGCAATGGTCCGTAAAGGGACCCAAGGAAACAGACACCGGCGAAGAAACCGGACAGACAATTGGTATACCAGAAAACCCTACAGAAACATTTGTTTGCCCTGACAGTGGAATGTTGGGAACCCGGGAATGATCAATGGAGCACTTCTGTGCTCCAGTGTCTATCAAAAACTGATGTTTCCTATTCCCCACTAACAATTCAACGTAGGGACCTTGCTGATTAACGGGAATAGGTGAGGGTTCCAAACCCTGCTTCGGGCAGTCCTAACGAAACAAAATGTTATCGGAAGGAAACTCTTCAGAAAGGTAGGCAGCAGAAGGGTGATCAAATATGTTTCTTGCGTCCACACTCGAAGTCTGATTTTCCTGTGAAAAAGGTTGCTGAGGATCTTGTGAAAACTGACCTCTATCAGGGCCCCCTGCTCCAGGGCGACCTCTAGGTCGTCTATCCATACTCCCAAATGCATTGTTTGACCTTTGTCGAAGGACGGGGCACTGTGCTCGCCAATGACCTTCCTGGCGGCAATAGGCACATTGATTAACATTTACAGGACCCAAAGGAGCGTTTCCTTTTGGGACATACTGACCTCTGGTCTGTGACGTACCTCCTCTGGGATTTCTAACAATTTGTTGTAATAATACTTTAGTCTTCAAGTCTCCTTTCCTCTTCTCTATGTTCTCTTTTTCATTATTCACACGGTTCTCATAATAGTGAGCCATGTGCAAAACTTCAGATTGGGACTTCGCCTGCCAAGTGCTCTCAGAGGACATAATCTGTGACTGGATGTCGGGCAACAATCCACGTACAAATTTGTCCACAAACAACCTTTTTCCAGACTCTGTGCCCAAGTCCTGTCCACTGAAGTCAGAGAATACCTGTTCGAATCTATTAAAGAATTCAGTGGCACCTTCAGTTTTTCCTTGAACACAGGCCGTAAGCTTGTCCCAAATAATTCTTTTCCCTGGAATTATAGTTTTCAATTTTGCGACAATTCTATCAGGCAAAGTAAGTATTACCTGAGTTGGTTTCTCACCAGCTGGTCTTTCCCTATCAAACCTAGTCAGGTTAGCCCACGTATCTCCCAACCCTGGCACATCGTCTATTGTCCGATCCTGCTTCCATAAATCTACGGGTAGGAGTACAGGGAATAGCAAGTCAATATCACTTAAGGTGAACAGAGAGGACTGCAAAACGAACTCTATCTCTTTGTAAAACCCTGCCGGGTTTTTCCTGATATCGGGAATTGATTGTCTAGTAGTGTTCACTTCCTGTCGTGAGAACGGGACGTGAACAAATTGTGATACATAATGTGCAGGGATATCCACAGCTGGTGCACCAGTCCCAGCGTTAGCGGGAATCTCAACTTTTGGGACAAATGTCGGAGGAACCTCTCTCATAGGCAACTGAGATATAGGTAACTCCGACCGCTTAATAAGCAACAGAGCCAGGTTGAGCGCTAAGGCAGTCGAAGAAGTGTCGGGCGAAAAAGCCCTTTTACAAATTCTCAATAACTCCATAGGACAACTAACCTTCTTCCTTACACATTCTTCCTGCAGGTACTGTACCATTACCTGAATCACCTTCCTCTGCATTTCTACTGTATACTGACTATACGTGTCATATACTTCATCTGGCGGTATCGATGAATCCGAGATCCATCGAATCGCATCTTTGGTACAAATTCGTACTTCCTCAGGTGCCGATATACGACACGGAAGGAACCGTTTCTGCACATACATACTGTCGTCTTCATCATCCTCATCTCGTGATTTCTCAAAGTCCCTCCTATACTCAAACAATCTTTCAACATGACCATGTACTTTCTCCTCTGTGTCCCTCGAAAGTGCTAAAGCATTTAGATCCCACCCCTTGTGGGAGATCCGAATTTTGTAATCTACCCCACATCACACATAAATGAGTCCCCAAACCTTCGATAAAAACATTTTTCTCGGGAAAATTGTTCAAATTTGATAATGTGGAAAAAACGTTAACTTGATCACCTTTCTCCATACAGTGCTTAGCCCATGCAAATAATTCCCATTTCTTGTCTGCGGAAACAGTATTACGAGTGACAATCTTTGACCCCGCACCGTGATCAACTTCAGTCAATATAGAACCACTCGGGAGCGGAGGTGCGGGCAAATTCAATGGGGGTGCAACTATCGGCGCAAGAGGAAGGGGTGGCGGAATAGGTGGAGGAACAACAACTAAAGGAATAGGAACAATAGGTTGTACAGGGGGAACAGGAATAACAGCAGGAACAACAGCAGGAATGGGCAGGACACCCGGGAGAGGATCATACGGAGGTGGCGCAGAGGCACCAGGCCTGCATTCGTTTAACAATTTTTCAATACATTCTTCAGAAACATGGAAATCTTTAGATGGATACATTTTCTGGATACCTAGTGAAAAAGCCCTTTCCATATTTTTGACTGACTCTGAATGTTTTTCCTTATCATATAACAACGCCTTTTCGGCATTTGCTTTATGACGGCGTGCATGTTTATCCCTACTCTTAAGCTGCTGCAACACTTCTTTTTTCCAATTCTGCAAAACATCAAATGCTGCAGGTCTGGCCTTCTTTTTTAGCAAGACCGATTCTAGGTATTCAATACGGGGGATCTCGAAACTACCATTGATTGGCCACTGAAATTCGGAGGCATGTCTGGTTTGTCTGTGCCAAATATCATTAAATACTATACTTCCAATGCCATACTTACAGTCCATAGTACATGCCGGCGACCCCTCCTGTGGAGCCGGGCGGCTAAATTCCAAAGATTGTCGATCGCTGCGGAGCAGAGCCCTAAAGCAGCTAGACAATTTCCCAGGCATTTCACAAAAAATTGGTGTTACCTGGTCAGTAATTGTGTTTGCAGATACAATACGCCAAATTCAAATTGTCAGGGTTAAATTAAGAGCCGGGTCACAACTGCACCTGACCAAACCTAAGGAGGACCGTACGGTTTACCAAAGAACTTACCTAACAAATTTTACCTTGTGTTTGGTGGTTTCGACAAATCTGCCCGCCTCAAAAAATGGACCCTCGTCAAGATGCCGTGTCAGACCACATGACTATCGTCCAAGGATCGGACCGTGCAGCGCTGCTGAGGTATCGCGTCTCGTTCGGTCGGGCCCGCAGTATCACACCGTCCGATCCCGGTTCGATAGTCTGCGTCAACCTTCAATGATCCGGCATCAATCTTGAGGGTCCCTGTTCGGGCGCCAACTGTGAAAACATGAAAAATAATATGAGGCCGGGAAGCCCAAAGAGAAACACACCAACGCAGGTTACAAAGAACACAGAAGTGCTTTATTTAAAAGCTACAACAGTTACCAAAGTCAATTGACAAACGGATAGCTATTCGGCTCTCAGAGTAACGTAACGAACTTCAACGAAGGTTCGATGCATTTGTAAGAGGGACCGTACATTGGAATTCTTGGGTCTTTTATATGATTTGTCCAGCCCTTGGCCAACCCTCTCGCGGGTTAACCATCATAGTAGTCGGGCCTATGGGTTCCTAGCCAGGTCAATCCTATAATATATGCATTTTGATTAGTTTCACTGATATAGTTGTACATTTACACATAGGTCAACAATAGGAAAAGGTCTCAGTTCGCGACCCCGACAAGTGGCCTGCAGGCATATTAATTATTCATGTGTACGGAGGTCACAACGGCCAGAATCTTACTCAGAATGTCATTCGGCCTCCATTTTGATGTTCAGGGTGACTTCCATATTACAAGAGAACCTAAAATGGCGGCTTAATCCAAGATGGCGACTTACATTACTTTCTCTAAGGTCAAAAACCTTGCCGCAGAGTTTGTTCGCATATGACGTTTAGACAACTTGGCGTAGGCCAATATACATACAATTGCTGCGATAGGAGGCATAATATTGTTTCAATTCCGACAAAAGAACTTCAACAGCCTGGCTGAAGCTCAGGCATTCCTGATAGACCAGTTTGGCAAGGCAGGCACTTTGAAGGTACCCAAGCCCCTTGGGAAAGGAAGTCCCTTTACAAATGTGAAAGCACCAAGGTGTGGGAATTCGCAACCTCGTCAGACCGACCGGCATTTCTTCAGCCAGGGACAACAGATCAACTGGCCTTGTCACAAGGAAGTGTGAATTCCTGTGACACCTCCCCTCAGCTTCCACTGCCTTGGATCAAAGAGCGTCATGGTAACCCTGTTGTTCAGCTGACCAAGGAAAGACATTTTGCTGGGGGTTGGAAAGACTGCCCACTTTTGGGAACAAACCCAGCCCACTTGATTTAAAAGACTTTTTATATTAAGACATTTATTTCATTAATCTGAATAAGCAGTAGTGTGAAATTATGATGGGTTTTAAGCTAATTTTTGCATCAGTAAGAAGAGACTATGTGGGTTATCCTAACATGTGGGGGATGTGAACGCCATTAAAGAGGCATTTCTTAAGAAAGTGCACATGGCACAGATGTAAAATTTAAATGGAAATATGCCCGACATTGATAGGCTCATGTGTAGCCATTTGTAGATTTTTAGAGGAAATGTTTTCCATAGAAATGGCAAAAGATTGCCAGCAGGACAAAACAGCATTGCACAAATTTCGGGGTTTGGAATGCCATGTTCCTTGTAACATATGGGGTATGCTTATCTGATTTTCAGGAGGCTATCAATTTTAAATATAAGGGTTTTGTGTTATATTTGATTTTGGCAAAAGTAACTGTTGTGTAACAAAGCACATCATAAAAACTCCCACACTAAAATTGATGTCACTTCCCTGTGTCCAGTCTGCTTACAGAGAGGCGGCGACATCCACAGCCTGACCTATCCCATCTTAGAGGTATGTCCAGGTTATTTCCACTCACCAAGTAAAAATCCTATTATGTCACCATGCTTATAAAAGGAGGAGGCATAGAGGGAGTGAAGACATTAAAAAATCCAACCTTCAAAATCCAGAGATCCAGACCTTCCACATCCACCCTGCAAAACTCCAGATCCAGGCAGAACCTCCTATCCAGGCAGAACCACTATCCAGAATTAAACCCTGCAAAAATCCCAATAATTCAGTGAGAAAGGGGGAACGGCCTGTCCTTGCCCAGCTGATGCACCCTGCTGTCCACTGTGACCAGACCCCGGTTGCCCCGCTGTTGCCTTAAAGGAGAGCCTCGCTGCTGCACAGTGACCAGACCCTTGTCCTGCTGTCCAGAGACCCGGTTAGTTTTCCAAACTAACCAATTCAAGTGCTTTTCGTAAGTATTACCCTCCCCAGTAACCAGAAAGCTGCATCCACCGCTCTGTTACCTTGTATTCTGTCAAACCCTATAAAAATCCTATTAGTACCCTAGTAAATTCTTAAATTTTCAGAAATCTCTGTGTATCTTGTCGTTAGAATAATCCGTGTTAGTCTCCATGTGTTAGCACAATTCTTTCCAAATCATTTCAGTCCTTTCTGTAAATCCTTAGTACTATTTAAATAAATAAATACATTTCCCATAGAGATGAATGCGGCATGAATAGGTTAACCTTGTAAATTAACCTCCTTGCGTACCGTGTCTTTTTTTAAATATCTAGCCACTAAAATATAGTTGCAGTAGAATAAAACATTTTGCTAACAAAACCGATTTTGCCAGTGAAAGTGTTTCCTTTTAAAAAAATCAGATTTTTCCTTTCCTTTTAGGGATCCTACACTGTTAACCAGAAAGAGTAACCCTTTCACTTTAGTATCATATCTGTTATGTGCCTTGGTACCTCATCAGCAAAACCGATTTTCGATTCTGTCTGTTTAGCTAATTTCTGAAGTTGTTTGCTTATTTTAAACCCGTGAAAACTAAGAAATTGCTATTTTGCCACGTGTCATTCTTGCTGCACGGTTTTTCCTTCCCAAAGTCGATTTTCTAACCTGTATGCATGTTGTTTAGTAGCTTGCCTTATCGCTTGTAAATTTTCTTGCCTCTTTAGTACAGCCACACAAATTCCTGTCTTGTACATTCAGCCACACATGTAAAATAACTATTCAGTAATTCTGAGTGCCATTTTGCTCAATTTCAAAGGTTTTCAAACCAATTTTGGCCTCCCATTCAGGGGTGGTAGGTCAGATTTTCAATCCGATTTTTGCCTCGTGTACCTGACTCCTTATTCCCCTCCACCCACACAAAGCTTGGTTAACAGGGGTTTGAGGGAGTGTTGCAGGGGGAATACATAACAGTTGCCCCATTTAAAAGTATTACCAAAGGTGATCTGGTTTTCATTCATATTTGCATTACTGTGTCTGATGTCAGAAACTTAAATTAAGTGTATCCTATCATTCTGCTGTGCAATAATCACCACACTGGTGATTGCTGCCCTATATTGAATCTGTTTAATTTGATTTGAATTTTTAAAATAAATAAATATTTCATTATTACACACCGGCCTGGTTCATGGTCCATCGCAACACGGGGTGTGCATCAAGGGGGGTGTGAGATGGGTTGGCTGCCTTCTCAAAGCTGAATCTGACATTAATACACTTGAAAGAATTTTTATTGTGCGCCTAATCCCTGGCCAGTGTAAAGAGTCCTGGTCTGGAATGTGGCGTATCTTTAAATCCGTGACATGTTGGAGGTCCATGACATGTCCATGGTTTTCTCCAGGTTAGGGTTGTTCATCAATTGTCAGGTTGCGTTTGGCGTCACAGTGAGGTCTGTATTTGTTTTGTTTCTTGTCTGTGCATTTGTTGCTGGTAGTCCGTCTTTACTTATAAATCTGTTGTATGTGCAGAGGTAGTGAGAGATGTAGTCTGGCTTTGTTCAGTTCTTTGAAGGCCCAGACACACAGCTTCATGTTTTAGACATTATGATTGGGAGGAATAAAGTTAAACAAGCCCTCATTGGATCACATGGCAGAATGTAACAGGAAATTGAAGATTTATTTTAGTGGTTTAGATAATTCATGTCACAGTGTTGCAATTTGCCATACCAACTAGATGTTCTGCTTCTTTAAAACCCTTTCCACTCTCTCTCCTCTCTGTGGCAGTGATTTTTTTGACAAATGTTAGCTACTGCACCAACACAATTTGACAAAAACAAGTACTTGACAATAGATTAAATGGCTTTTTGGCTCCAGGTTCTCGAATGTTAACACGTTACATCTGGATGGGGGTCTAACAAACCTCAAACTAGAATAACCAGCATTTCCATATGATAATAATGATGATCTGTTAGACACTATGTCGCTATCTGAATTACTGGATAACACCTGATATGTAGAAAACATGATAAAAGTGTGACATGCCTTTTGTTGACAACAAACAAGACCAACTACCCTAAGGTAGATTAAGGCATCTACTGACAAGGGTCTATAATCACATTTGAGGTTTCTCTGCCATACCATTGGAGACATATGCACATCAGGCTGGGACTGCCCACGAGGTGAGTTCAGCACTAATATGCCAGGTAAATTCTCTTATGAACAAGAGTATCAACAGCTATCCAGGAAAACATCTTTCTGACTAGGACGTCATCTCTGAGGTGTGATTGAGTTGCAGCATCTCAATAGTCTTAATAACATAATATACACAATTGTGGGATCCCCTCTACTGCAAACAAACATCGGGAAATACCTTGTTCTATGAAATGTATTCAACCCAGGAAGGTCTACAACCACGTTTTAGATCACTGCACCATTCAAAAAGGGGAAATATCCATGTGCATGTCACTCTGGTCCCACCCAGACGCAATAACCTAGAGTGAAACCCCAAGCACTGTAACATTTGCATCTGCTAAGAACAACCAGGTCCAAACAAGCTTTTAAAGAAAACGCTTTCAGTTTACTTCTTTATTGCCATTGCCAACAGGTCTAAAGACAAACTAACTGCACCTCTCCACTCTCTCCAGAGTGTGGCACTAGACAAAACCTCCATTACCCATGTGGAAGGTTTTGGTCTTACTCAACATGTTGCATATGCACTGTGCTATATAGTGCAGGAACTATGCCATCCCATGATGGTGGCAAAGGAATGGAGCAATATGTTGACCTGCTGTATTGTGCCCTTGTGCAGGGTCCCTGGTCATTACATTGTCGTCTAGAAGTGTGGACAATTGACTAAGAAAAGTGAGCTGTCATAGAGTTTAGTTAACATATCATCCTTGTAATGGCCTAAAATGGCCATGAGTTCATAATAACAATTAACTGTAGTGTACGTTTTAATTTTATGGGGAAACCAGTGCTGAGAGGCTCGGTGTGTGCATGTGGCAGATTCATCTGGTCTGTCCCAAGATCAAATAAATCTTACTGCATGGCAGAACCCCCAGCTGGCCAATGCCGAACTGGTTTATATCATTGTGTTTTTCAATCGTCAAACATTAGTGTACTTACGGTTGGTGGACCATTTGTCAAGTAATTTACTTAGCGCTACATATCCCACAATGAAAATAGCCCAAAACTGGTTGTGGTTCTGATGAATTAAAATCTGCACTATTGCAAGAGAAAATTAAAAACAACATTTACAAAGATACATAATAGGTTTTTCAGTACAGGGGTTCAAGATTCAGTTTCGCATGCTTCTCTAATACTGACTGGGGCTACCCGCTGGTATGGAGACATGTGCTGACTTCCTGAAAAGTCCCTGTTACTGCATTGGTATCTTGTCGCCTCTTTCCTTTTACAAGGTATGGATTTTCACCTTTTCAAATTGTAAATTCAAATGTTAACTGACTGTGGTTATTAACGTTCCAAACTGATGGCTGTGCTTCATTCACTGTGCATTGGCCGATGATTCCAACTGGATACAGCAAAACCTCCCAGTACCTTGATATGAATTATACTATATGGTATAGAAAGATGGATAGTGAGGGGGATTGGGAAATGAGGAAGGGGCACGTGGCATGTCTATTTAAAGTAATGAGTCTGTGGGGGATTATGTGTTCACCTCCAGTAGCTCTCCCATATCCTGCATGATAACGCACCCATGCTAGGGCCCATACCCTAAAGGTCAGTTTACAGCGGCATTACTGTGCCCCGAGCCAGATCCAAATGTTTAAATAATGTGTATTGGCCATATTGATTACAGAACTTTACAATGTTGATCAGACCAACCATTTACGAATTTGTGTGATTTTTCCACAGCAAAATTACCGGCACTGGAAATGTCTGCATGGGAAATGTACGCAATACAAAAATGTTCGTAAATTTCCCACGCAGACATCCATTCAAAAACAACCCCAGATCCATACGATAACACACCCCTGCCAACACCCTCAACACACCCCCACCATCAAAACGTCCCCACCCACCTACTTACCTTTCATCCCGATGCGCTGTGTCCCTGTGAGCCGGTTCGCTTTCACTTCTGTGATCGGGAACCGGCACAGCAGGGTCCTTTTCTTTTTCTTTTTTTTTAATTACTTTAGTCGGGTCAGCTGCAGGGGCAACCCTGCTCACTACACTGTACAGTATAATGAGCAGGGTGTTGCGAGGGACATCCCCATAGCCCCCAGCTGTTTCTTTCTTTTCTTTTTTTTTTGGTCAGTTGAGCTGCAGGGTGTCCCCTGCAGCCTCCTGTTTTTTTTGTTTTTTTTTCGGTCAGGTGAGATGCGGGGATACTGGATAGGGTAGTGAGTGGGGTGTTGCGGGGGACACCCTTGCAGCCTTTTTTATGTTTGTTTTTTTGACTGACCCCACCGAAAGACCTAAACACATACCACAAAAAGTTTGAACTTTTGGTAGTTCAAACCTTTCGTGCTATGTATTGTAGGTCTTTTTTGGGGTCGGTAATTTATTTTCGGTAATTTCGGCCTATTCCCCATTTACATATGATCTTCTGCTGTGGAAAGTACTGTCTGCGGTCCTGTGTTTAGGTATGTGTTGGGATCATGATTGCCCTCTTACTCATGATGATATATGGTACGTTGTAGCTGGCGTTAAAGTTCAAATCTTGTATCTTTTCCCAGTTCTTCACTGATAGTGTACCAGTAGAAGACAGCATTCTTGCCACTGCCATTCTCCCATCCTATATATAATGTGCAAGGCTTTTATAAACTCCAATTGCACACTACTGTAGAGTACAGAACAACCTCATATGGTAAATATTACTCATGCTTGTTTTGTCTCTATCAAATGTAGGTATCCATTGTCAGTCTTCCTATGCTGTGAAGTTTACATGCATGCTGTCAGCATTTATTGTTCAATGCTAGAAAAACTCCTATTCTGTCATTGTGAGTAGACACAGTGTGCATTGTAGACAGAAGCTCCGGGGGGTGGGTTGCATGGTTCCGGAGGGCTCTGGCTGCACTGTTTTGTATCTTTCCATGTTCTGTCATGCAGCCACTTACATGTATTGACTCAACTTGAATTTAATTATCAAAAACAACATGAATGAATAAATCAATCTGCATCTATCTTGGGGTGTTTGGTCTGGGGTACTTTTGTGTAGTGTCCAGAAGAGTCATATGAGGTTTTGTTCTTGTGTTATGTTGGCCGACAGGTGGATGGGAGAGAGACATGCTTGACTAAGTGAGGGGGAGGGTGCTGATGCATGGAAGGGGGTCCAATGGTGGCCTGGCATGTTGTAACTGCTTCATCAAGAACTGAGTGATCTTATTCTTGCATTAGCTGGGAAACCGAACCAACAGTCGACGAATCCTGTGGATTGAGATGTTCTGAGGGTTCCATGGGATCATCTCGAATATTAAAGGACGCAAACACAAATAGCTGTTTTTTTTTCCTGCCGATTGTGTTCATCCCTTAATATTCGAAATACATCAACCCCCGAATCCCCCTCCAACCTCTGCCCCGCTCCAACCCCACCTCACATACAAATACACTCAGACACACACCGTTTCCCAGTGCCCCGCCTCACATACAAATACACTCAGACACACACCGTTTCCCAGTGCCCCGCCTCACATAAAAATACACTCAAACACAAACTCAAACTCGCAGACACGAAGACACACTACGTTTTCCCAGCCCCCTCCCCACTTACCTTAAACTCGTCTTCTCCTGCCCGTCTCGATCAGCCTGTTAGCCCCTGCACCCGCTCGTGTACTGCAGGGGTGTGACAGTTACGATGTAGGAAGACAGCTCTGAGCATTCTCAGAGCGGTCTTTCTAAATCAGTCTTTTTCCTTTTCGTGAAAATGAAAAAGACTGTTTCACTCAATACCGTTTGTGAGCCATGTGTGCTATCCTTTAGCCCACTGCCGCAATGGCAATGATTTGTCTGATGTACCCCTGAATGTTTATGTGCCCGAAATGATATGTTAACTGAACTGTGTTCGGAACACGCTCTCTGGAATGGACCCCTGTGTGTGTACCCTGTAACGTTGCTGAAGTTTAGCGGATCATAAAAAGTATGTGTGAAAAAAAGCATTCAGATAGAAGTATAACTGTTTGCCCTGACTATATCTGGCACATGAAAAATGAATAGTGGTGATGCTGATTGGGGGAATCAAACTGACAGCATCTGGCCCTAGTTGATTGAGGGGTTCCCAGGTGTGCAGGCTGTTCTTGAGCCTACTAGCATGGAGGGAATGATGCATGAAGGGAACGCCTGTGTGTCTGAAATTGGTGCTTGTATGCAAGTCATGGGGTCCAGTCGCTTCCACCCCGGCTGAATGACAAGTAGACGGGCAAATTGATAGATACTCTATAGGTCATGTATGATAGATACGTTGGGTCAAAAATAATGGAGTGATCTGCTGGTGGGGTGGTTGGTTATGGATGATAATAAGTGGGATATGTACATAGGTCTCGCTAAAGTAGCATACACACAATTCACCATCTGTGGTTAGAACATCCCACCAACCTGATGTGGATGAGGATCAACAGAAACAACACTGTACAGTTAAAAATGTACACAGCTCATCTGATGTACATGATGCACTATCTGAGCATACCACACCACAGCATTATTATGTGCACAGCATTCAATTTCACCATGTAACATGCAAGCCTAATGACGCCAGCCTAATCACTTATTGGATTTACCCAAATGAGGAGAAGGTACAAATGTAGTTTTCTTTTTTAAATCATACATTGTTATTTCCTGTGTTAGTGCCCCTTCAAGATGTACTGCACAGCAAGACCATGTGATGCTATATACTGCAGGTTCACTACCCAGCAATTAGACCAAGAAAATACAATCCACTAGGGAAAAATGCTAGATGCCACCTTTATCGAGAAAGACAAGAGCTTTATTTTGTATACAAAAGAAAAATGGAGACAATGTTATCATAAATCCACTGCCCCAGAGATCCCTCGTTCTCCGTACGAAAATCAAGTTATAAACACAGAAATCGTCACATATGACACACTCGATATACAGTGTTAATCCCCACCTGCGTTAGCTACCTCCCATCTACATGCTAATGATTACATATAGAACGTTTTCTAATTGGTTCTGCTGTCTTCTTGCCCATCTTCACCACACGTGGATAACATCCTTGTCCATCTTGAAACACTGCAAGGTAATTGGTTACATTCAACTGGCACCACCCTACCTTTAATCCTAACCAGGTGATGTACACCTGGTTATCAACATAAAATCAGCAGTCGACTTCGAGGTCAGTCTGGTCCCGAAAAACAAAGCAGCCCTTTTTGTCATCCTAGACACATTGGCACCCTTCCCACTGTATGGGCATCATTCTTGGCTCTCCCTGGCAAAAAGCATCGACCATGTTTTTCTCCACTTTCCCCTTTATCAGTTCTCTTCTGCATGAGTAAACTTAGTGCACCACTAATCAATCTGGTTCACAATGGATTTAGGACCTATTTTCCTTGACATCTGGTAGTTCAAGTAGAATTACCATCATTCTGGGGGGAGCTAATAGCTTACATCTTGGTTCTTGTTTTGGCACTTCAGGACCTATGCTTCGCCTCCCAAGAATATGATCTTTGTGCTAGGCCGCAGCCCCTCCCCTGATCAGCTACACACATTCCTGCCTTATTGTTCAAAGGCCTAGGTTATGTGTGTCTATATGTATGTTTCTCACCACGCCTCGGAATCAAAATGTGATGGTCGGACAAAGGATGAGGCCTTGTTGTTCTGTATTTTCAACACGGCCTGCGAGGATTGAGGTCTACTCCTAAATGCAATGCTACTTTATTTTATAATTACCATGTATATATGTATGTTATGTATCTTACACAATTCTATTGCAAAACTACTGATTAGTTCCCCCCTAAGTGATTCCCTGCTCCCACCAGTCAGTCCAACCAGCGAAGCACTCCCCTGCCCCTATACCTTTCTGCACCTACTCTCTATGTTTTAACATATTTTTCAGAAATCTAAATCATCTGGGAGGGGAGACAATCTGTACACGCATCCCTACAATATACAGTTTCATTTAGAGCAATTGTATATAAAATAAAGATTCTGGTTAATTGGAACACATACATAATTAATTTTCTGAATTGACTCCTTTGTAGGCACTGATTAAGAGTGTTATGAAAATAAGTATTTATAGCATTAATGGCAATAGGGGTGGGCTTTCCTGGCAAGTAAAGGCCTGTTAGCCTGGTGTTGTAGGCCCGAGTAAATGTATAATCTTCGCCAAGGGCTTAGTGTCTTTAACAGCCTGGTAAGCCATCTACTCGGCCATTAATGTTATTGTCTCGGGCAAATATTAGGGGTGCTGATGTTGGTTATTTGTTAGGGAAAATGGCTTTGCGAATACCTTGTGAGCCAGTTTTCCTCAAAATTAAAAGCTACAAAGAAAGATGGCCCCTGGAAATAGTAAAGGGAGCTTGTACTGTATCCTTTTACTATTGTTGTTGAAGTGAGGTGGTATCAGGAGATTCACCAGGAATGTAGCACAGGAGAAGATGGCATATAAGTACTCTGGGAGGGTGGGTGTGGGATTTTATAGTGAAGCAGGTGTACGGAGGTCCAGAGACCTAGAACATACGGGTGAAATACAAGATGGCTGCCTACAGAAGCGGAAACAGTAATTGTAATTGGTTATTTATTAACACCGTCAATACCCAGAGGTTTCTAAGCGCCGACCTGGGGATCGAACCTGTGTTTCTCCACGTTGTTTTGCTTCCAAGGAGAGCGTATTGCCGCTGAGCTATCCTCCTGAAACAGTGGCGGGGATGGAACCCAAGATTTAATCGATAGTTTAATTCTGTGTTCCTGGCTATCTGATTGGTTTGTGCCTCTCCTTCGTGTGCTAATAATTGATGTCGTTCTTCAGACATTAATCTACACTACATGAAATCTACACTGCATGATCAGGCTATGTGCTAGCTTTTTGGGAGCTGATAATTTCCATGCAGTAGGACAGGAGACATAGTTACCTACACGTCCAGTTTACTAGCTGACTTAAAACAAAAAACCTTTCTTATAGTTGAGATGTGGCTTGGAAACCATACCCCTAAACCAACCAATTATTTGTAGCTTCTGCTATAACACCGTACATTACCTCTGGCGTATCCCATCATTTTACACAATAATCACGGTCTCACTTTAAGGTCCAATTTAGAAATCCATACAGAATTTTCAGCACAATAACCCGACAGGTGCACTGTTTTAGGTCGGCGAAGAACACGTTTATTGAAGAAAATGCAAGATGTTTCCTTTGCGGCTGTCTTGAACCGTCTCTCTTATATTTTTTTTAACACTCAGATTTCCACATCTCTGTCACAGCGTGAAAATAGATGGTGCGTCACAGCCAGCAAAATGAACCTGTTTCTTCTTATGTGACTTGACAAGGAAAAACGTCTCTCAAAGACATTTTGCAGGATTCATAAGCACAGCAGGAGGCCAGTCAGTCCCAGGGTGAGACACAAAGCTGGCCCGTCCACCATCTCAGCTCTGCAGGGAAGGCCCACAGAAAGCAACTGCAGTCGTTGGGCCTTGTCAGTGATCACAGGGACATTTTCTTTTACAGCATAGACTGTCTACATTATGTTTAAACTAACTAGATACATGGTGTGCCGTGGTTTAAGCCTGTACCTTTTCTGCTGTCATTCACAGGGCGGGAGAGTGGGCCGATGGCCTGACTGCTCAGCTCATCACATGGGCAGGGATCTATAAGTTGCTGGGTTACAGTTTTGCCTCCCCTCTGTCTGGTATTTATGATATGATAGGTTATTTATAACGCGCTTAATAACCAGAGGTTTCTAAGCGGGGACTGGGGATCAAAGGCGAACACGTTGCCCCTGAGCTATCCTCCAGAGAGGATTGTCTTTCTTTTGTTATGTGAAACACACACAAACTGCAAAGACCTATGGTGAGTGGCACTAATTGAAATAGCTGCCAAAAGAGCATATTCAGTTTAGTTTTAAGATTTTTTTTGTCTTTTTCTGGGAAGTTGTTCACATTTTTAAGCAATTGTGCATTCTACTCTCAAGGGCTGGTACGTGTTCCTTCCTGGTGCTTGCTTGTGCCCTTTGTCCCTGCTGTTATGTTTCTTCACTAAACTTCTGCATTCTGCTGCTTATGAAATGGGAATGCTAAATCGAGAGCGAGCTCTAACAGGGGGGTATGGTGTAAGTGCTGGCCGTGCCCTAAAGCGTGCTGGCCTGACCCAAACTAAAAATGATGAGACCCTGCAAACATGTTTATTGGGTCACTCAGCAAGGTCTCAGGTGGTCATGTTTGCACGAAGTCTGATTATTGCAAGTAAATCAATGTGGCTCGGTTTGCAAATACATCACCCACTCAGTATTTAAAAGTAGAGTACGTCATTTGAGCCACCTTGCACATACCACAGCACCACCCAGTAGCCATCCCCGGAAAAGAACCTGCTGTTCACAGCAACATGAGAATTGCGTGTATGCAATTTATCCCAAAGACAAGCCTCTCGCTTCAGAACATTGGATTTGTCTTGCAGGGTGCTTTTTTAGACGCAGCTTTTTCAACCCAAGGCTGTCAGTTCCCTAGGTTGCAGACAACTGCATTCCCAATGAACCTTTATTAAGGATCATCAGTGCAGTCCAATCTGACAGCTTTGCAGTTGGAGCATTCGGGCAAGTGTAGCAAACACCAGCAAAATTATTGTGGGTTTAAAAAGGCTTCAATAACACCCATCCACCTGAAAAGTAAAAGCGAAATAAATGGAATAAGTCAATTGAGCCAAGTCACACATTCAACAGTGCCACCCAGTAGCAATCACTGGAACTGTATCACCTGAAAAAGAGGAGGGTGTCAAATAGCACCAATGTGCATTCCTTTCTGATTTGCATACATTTAAAGAACGTGTTGAGACCATAAGAAAGAACAAATAACATATTTTTATATTTGGTGAATGTATCTGTGTCAGTGACTCAAATGGTCAACCCATCTGGGCATGTAATGCACATTGACGTGTTGCTAACTTCATGTGTAACAACACTCACCCTAAAAGTAAAATCTCAGCAAACCATGACACATACATACTCAGTAGGAAAGCCTATTTTTACGGGTGGGGGGTGTCGGCGGCTTTACTTGAGCAAAGGTCAGTGTCTGATTTCCCTTGAGCTCATTGAGTTTTCTCGTAACTCAATGAGTTCCCTACAGTTCTCTATGTCCACAAGCATGAATCGTCACATACAGAAATCGTAGGATGAATATTATTGGGCGACAGACGGATGCCAGCCATACAAGACTGCAAACTCTGCTCAATTCAAGCTCAACCACATGGAGAACAGCTGAGGGTTGAGGGTGCTAAGTGAACATTGAGGGGCATGTCGTAATGTCGCTAAGAGGGTCGTATGCAAACATTCCAATGATTTAGAATGCACATCTACCTGTATTTTTACATGTACATACCTCAGCCAGTCACATTTTCTCATCATACATGCCAAGACGCCCCATTCCTTTCTGGAGATGCCAGGCCAGACCTGTTTTATCTTTGCCTTATGCAACTTGATGTTATATGTTTCTTCATTCTTTATCTATTCATGAAAAATCCAGAACTACATTTACCATAATGCAAAGAAAAAATAGATCTTGTCTATGATCGCTCGAATCGCATTGTTCGTTGTTGTGGAGGCTAAACCACTATAGTCCTTTGAAGCTTTACCACTTGGTTGAAGCAGAGGGGCCCTCCATCCTTACCGTAAAACCAATTACAAGTCAGATGTTATTTTTTTATCACATGCAGTGTTTCACATGCACACAATAAGACAACACACTGTAAGCATTAATATGCATGTCAGCCACCCACGTGTACATTACCACCTGTGAAATGCACGTGGTAAGTACTTCGTGGTTAATGCATGTGCTAAATTCCATCTGATCACACGATTACAGAGAAATTCATAATAACAAATGCTAGTTACCAATCCTCGCAGGTAGTAATGCCTGCACGGGGATCACATTTAGAAAACAATACCTTTTAAAGCACAGCCTAGTAGCATCGTGAAGAGCAATCAAGTCAATAGCATGCATCCACCGGAAGCTCCGCTGCCCACGGGGGATGAGAAGCAGACCGTATCACTCCCATCCTCATCACGTTAAATGGCTCTTCCCTGGAGGGCCGGATTGCTTCCCACGATGGTTGTTTCACATGCCAGCTATCCATTAAACAACAAGCTTCGTATTTTCAAGAAACAACATTTAACACCAGAAAATGATCAATTTCTAGCTCACAATCAAACCTAATCATTAAGCGTCCCCGTGGTTTGACCCCCAGATGTGAAACGCTCATCCAGAATACATATGTGCGCCATTACACGGCCTGCACCACCTAAAGCACCAAATGCCGATCAATGCAGCAAACATCTCTCTGTCTAGCTGCCTCCACACCGACAAGGTAGTTGGTTTGAACAGGCCTCCAAATTACTATCTTTCCTTTGTTGGGGGTGCAGGCTTCGTCGCGGATGGTTAGTGCACCTTAAACACCTGGATATTCTCCACTCGTTTAGCTGCAGTCTCTAGCTGCCATTAGGCTCTGTCCAGGATACAGACAATTCTCAGCTGCAGGTTGATTGAGACCGTGCCACACAAAGGGATGTCCCTCTGCCAAAGACAATTACACACTTACCCTGCTATCTTCTGATCTCTGATACTACCAGGGGTGGTGGTACAAGTCCCTGCTCCAGTGCAAGAGGCTACGCTTGTTATTTACAAAATTACATTTCAGACCTGCCATGAGTAACAGATTTACAGACAGACCCCTGAGTACCCTAGACTCCCTTTGTAGACCCTCTCCTTAATAGTTCTATGAATGATCCTGGAGGTCTCCCAATGATGATCACATTTAGTCATAAAGTGTGTAAAGTATGGTCTGGTGAGCACACAGAGCTTTCCTTTGAGCGCAAGTCTTTTTTTCCTGCCTATTGCCTGAACCAGGGGAGGAAGATGAGGAAACCTATTTGAACTTTAGTGCAGTGCGAAGCGTACGTTGGCACGTGTGTAAAGTCTGGTCTGTGGTGGTCTGTGGTGGATCGCGACGTAGCAGCATTCACCTTTCTGCTGCTGCATGATTTACTTTCCAACAAGCACCAGTTGAGCACGGGAGCAGCGCAAGATCGGTGAGTGTCTGCATTTTGTTAAATACCAATGAGATTGATGGATTTAAAAAACGAAACCAAACAAAGTTTGTGCATGAGCGCACTGCAGTAAAACACGACGGGCATGCAAACGGACTCAGAGCTCGGCAACGGCTGACTCACCAGTGCTTGTAGTGAGTCCAAATTCCAAAAAGTATTACGCACATGTTGATTTGCCAGATATAACGATTTTATTACCTCCTTGCTCTCCCACACTTGTACCATTTATTAATACGATTATCCAACCAGCAGCATTGACTGCTTCACCCACTATTGATAACACCAATTCTCTTTTGAACCTTTGCCTAAGGTCACTGTGACTGCCCATCTTGATGCAGTGGCCCATTGACCCACATGTTTATACAACATGAGCCTATTGACAGAGCTCATCAAACATAATATATGCTTTGTGATCACCGCACACACCTTGAAAAAGATCCATGTTGGGTCGAAACATGTGTTGTCTGAGTGTATTAATAAATCACCAAAAAATCTAAAGTGACAATTCTTTGTAAAATCTGTATACAATCATACAAAGAGTCATTACTTCAATGAACCAGCGCCCGGGTGATATTGTTTTTTCAACCAAAATTCACTCAATCCCTCACCAAGAGGAAGAACACTGTCTTGTAAGAAACCCCTCACCGACAGCAGGTTCTACGTAAGATCAACGCAGTGATCTGTGGATTCTAGTGCTCTACCCACCCTGCCTTCACCTTATGTGCTTAGTGTGGTCATTGAGAAGTTACCAGTACTGGTCAACAAGATACTGCTTATCAATCTTTATGATCCCCTAGTGGCATTATGTCGGCAATAATCCAAAGGCAAATAGAGGGGGCCATATCTGTATGGGGAGATGTGTACCCTAATAATAATGAATTTGTGGTTGGGGATTTCAATGTGATTGGTGAATCCCTCACTGAGCACAATAAGGGGCTTGCTAACTCAAAGTCACCCACGTACCTACATTCATTTATTAGAGCATGTGCTAATGTATCACCTCTTGGGGCTTTGTTCAGGTAGATGTAATCCCTTGCCTTACCAAAAAATATAGAGATCAAACAATGAAAAAGGAAAAAATGCATATAATCTCAAACCACAGTGCCCTTCATTTTCAAATAAATTATATTAATATTAGCTGGTTCAACTTACATAGTATCATTGCTTTAACACTCACCAGTTCTGTTATGCACTGTTTCACAAGATGCGTGGTGTCCCACGTGTAGGATTGCTGTCGCCATCTTGTGGGCAGTATTTATAATGTCACGTTATGACATTATATAATGCGGTGACGTCATCCGTTCCATGACGCCACAACCTTATTGGGTTTTGCAGCCATGTTGAGCATTACCGTATGCATTTATGCATTTATTGATGGGAACTACTTGCGTTGCTTGCAAGTCAATTGTATTAAGGTGCACTCCTCATTTAAGAGAAAGAGAAACATCTCTAATATACCAAGGTACGTTAAAAGTACCTCATATCAAGTTTCGATCCCATAAGTACATTTTCAAGTTATTTATATAATGCACAGCCATCTTTATGGCAACATCACATAGACTTGCATAAGAAATCATGGGTTACCTGAATATTAATTCATAAATCAGTATTTCCATCTTGTACTTTACACCTGGTAATTACAAATAATAATAACCGGTAATATTACTTGCAAGGAAAGTATGTATAGCTGCACCACTATTTATGAAAATAGACTAATTATCTAATTGGTGCCTCAGCTGAAATATTGAATGACAATATATTATATTGAATTCTGATCACATGTTTTAGTTTCCAATAATGAATGTGTTGCTCAGCCAATCACGGCAACATTGAACAGACTTGCATGTGTACTCGTGCTATACCTAAATTCTCTTTCCCTGATCGATATTGCCATCTAAATTGTTAATAACCCTGACTGATTTCAAACGAGCATATAACTTTACCAAAGCCATAGGGTAATGTTATTATATTAATTAAGGTCAGTTCCTGACATTACTGGTGATCACTGGGTGATACAGTTGGGCACATGTAAGTCTGAGCCACCCAAGGCAATAGCTATGTTTAGAGAACCTTTCAGCAGACAATCACCATATGTCCCATTAAAAATTAGTATTTTGATATATGGTTAATCCTCCTCTCCTCTTTTCAAAACAGTAGTGATGTTGGTCTAGTCATTCAACCTTCATGAACCTATCTGTAAAAATTAGCTCCCTGGCAGCATTTAGTAATATTTCACACATTTGTAAAAATGGATATATTGAACATTATTTGCAATACCATTTCTTACTTTAAAAGCTAAACATTTCACACATTTGGGAAGAATAGCTGTATTGATCCCCATAGTGTGGAAAAAAGATACACAAATAAATCATCATGCTTTCTTTAGTTTATAAAAAAGACCTGTAATTCATTGTCCTTGTTAAGACCGGAAGAGTTACACTACTTAATCTGCAAATATGTTTCACCTCCTCCTGTCTTAAGATCAGCTCACGGTCTCCCCACCTGTCACTCGTATGGATATGCTTCATACCAATGAACCAAATCTGATCCTTATTGTCCATCTGGTGCTCCAATGCCCAGTGTTCTTGTAAGGGCAATCTTTTTTCAGTGATTAAAGACATATTACGGTGTTCTCTTATACAAAACCTTAGTTCCCGGATGGTAGACCCCACATACAAGTTTGTTGCTAATACAAACCACAATATAGACCACATATTTTATTCTACAGTTAATCAAAACCTGAATGGTTATCTTTTGATTATCTCTGGTTACAAGCATCTGCACATTGTTCAAAGCCTTTACATATGGTGCAATTCATACATTTAAAGAAACCCTTAACTGGATGTCCACTCACGGCACCCCATTGTGTAGAATATTTTGAAGAGACCCCCTCATCCCCCACCGATGAAGTATATAATGCGGAAGAGGAACCGAAGATATTGTGACAGTCCATACCATTTTGCACCATTCCCCACCGCTGCCAATCATTGACAAGAATGTCGAGAGGTACACACTCAGCCAACTGTACAGACCAGGGATGTACAGTCCCCACCTGGAGAGCATGAAGACCCTCAGGCGGCGACTAAGGAAACTTCAATTGACAGCATTGACTAAAGCGCCAAGAAACCGAAGCCACTGATGTCGTTAGAGACACCATGATTTAGCAGCATTAGACAGGAAGCACATGCACCATCTGTACAATGAAACACACACACTCGATTACACAAAGAACATGGATGCACATCTCTATTGTTCGACATACTGTCATTGCTTTATTCTTTAGTCAATAGCTTAAAGACAGCAATGCAGAAACCACAAGAAGCAAGGGATCCTGACTGAATGCTTGCAGATGCTTATATGCAAATTAGCCTTATAGAACTGCAGGAGCACCCATTGAACCTGACAGTCCAGTGTGACAAACATATTGAGGATATAGAGTAGCACGAATGTACAGAAGACATGATATGGCTTGGGCCACAGACCCTCAACAAGAACTGAGCTGAGCTGAATTCTGGCAGCACAGGAGAGCAAACGTGTGAAATGAAGCTGACTGCCAAGGCCAGAGATACGAGTGACATTCCATTCCCTGAACGACAGTAACACCAACTGAAGTAAAACAAATCATTCTCCAATGTTCAGTATTATTCACAGCTTAGAAGGGGCTCAAACACGGTCTCTAGGCATGTGACTCGCCAAGCTTGGATGATGAATTCAACCCGGCTCTGGGAAGAGAACTCATCTCACGCCACCATACAGAAGCTTGCAACAAAGTCGTTACAGCACGAAGACAAGAGTTGCATGATATGAACGGCACTCTCATAGACTATTGTGGGTGACACGATTTCTGATGATGCAGTTCTAATAGGTTAAAATAGTTTGAATTAGATTATTTTAAACTAAAAGATTGGGTTTTTTTTCAAGGAAAAAGGATACTCACTCCTAATTTTGGAAGGAATGGGCCTCCGTCACAGATCTGGTCAGGTTTGGACTGCGGTTCTCTCGCCACTGGGTACTGGTTCTGTGCACAGCGATTTGGGTCAGCTCTCAGCGATCTGGTCTCTGGTTCTGTGGTTCTACTGGTCTGGATACAGCAGTCTGGTCTGTGGTTCTGCTGGTCTGGTTCAAGTGGATTCTGGATACACAATATTCTTAGCAAGCAGCAAACCGCACAGCCCGGCGGTTTTATTCTGATGTGCCCCTTGGAGATCTTGGGTAATCAGTTTGCAAACTTGTAAGGCCAGCTGAGAATACTTTAGCTTGCAGTAGGCCTTCTTGGTTCAAAGTTATGTAGTCTATCTGGAGTCTGGAGTCTCTGGATGTGAAGTCTGAAGTCTGGATATGAAGTTGTCTGTCAAAATGCTCCGCAGAAAGGAAAAGGAAAAAATTCCCTGTCTGGCTTCCAGTGGCTCTTTTTATGCGTTTTGAAAATGGGTGGGTTGGCTAATTCTGCATGCCCAACCCTCTCAAGATTTGATAGGCCAAAGGATTCTTTGGTCCCTGATTTGAGAAAGGATAGTGTGTCAGAGTGATGCCAGCCATTTACGATCTATTGAAGAAACGCCCCTTTGTTTTACCTTAGAAATCATTTTTCATAACTACACATATTTCCCAGATACACCGTTGTTTGACGTATTTTAACTTTCACTTCCAGGGAGAATTGTTGGGTCCTTTCTGGGATAGTGACTTCCTCCTTAATCTGAATTTCAACTGCATAAGGTAGCAATTGAGCTGACCTAAATGCTTTTTCTGGATCATCAAAGCCCATGGGATTATCCGCTAATCGGGACCAAGCTTTGAAGTTTATTAGGTCCAAACTAATGGCAAAGCGATTGAGAATGTCACTGCCTAAGTAGAAGGAGGCAGTGACGTCTCGCACGACCCAATAATTATGGACTATGCTCTTGTTGCCAATGGAGATTTTGAGCATACACCTGCTTGGCAGGAGATGTTTGGAATTAGGTGCTTCCAGGTCCATTTCCCATTTGTCTACCAGTTTGAATGCGGGAATGGCTGGATCTTTGGGAGTTGGCAGAACATGGCTTCGCTGATGAAGCTCTTACCGTTGTTCACACACACTCGAGCGAGAACAGAGTCCTTCCCATCATTTAACTGAACAGGGATGAACAACTGCTCTCCAATTTGCTGAATATCAGCCAGGCTCTGAGCTGATTTCACATCTTTCTGGACTATAGGAGTGGGAGTGTCTGATTGTGGATTAGTAAAGAATTTCAGATTATTTCCTTCCAGTGTGGAATACCACCTTAAACTGGAAGGAAGGTTGATTTTCAGAAATAGAGAGGACCCCCCATCACCAGTCTGTTGTCCTACTGCTATTACTGTCACATCTGGAATTTGGTTGTTCTGGAAGTGAAATTCTACTTGGTCAGATTTTTGTTCAACCATGTGGCACGTGCTGTTTAAACTAACATGGTTGAAACTCTGCTTTAATTTTATTGATCGGCTAGTCTGGGTCCAGAGGACCTAGTCTACACAATCTATTAGGGGTGGCAACCTTCTCAGGAGGTCATTCCCTAGTAAAGAAGGGGTGCCCTCTGGAGTCACTACTATGAGCGGGTGTTTCACCTTGTGTCGCCCAATTTTGATGTCCAAATCTGCAGTCCCCTCGACGGGAATTTCCTTCCCGTCAAAGTTCTGCAGTTGTCCAGGAAGAGAGGTGAGAGGAATACGGTAATTCTCCCCCTTCCTACATTTAGTGCATCAAAGGCCCTTCTGGACAGAAGGGTAGCTTGGGATCCAGTGTCCACCAGTGCCAAAATTGTACCCTGCCCCTGTACTTGTACCGGGGCATAATATCTGCCCTCCTTCTCCTCAAGGGGGCACAGATAGTGCACATTTTTGGACAACTGGTGGGCTAATTTTCTGGTTTCGGACATGGTGAGAGAAGAGATTTGGGCAGAATTCTGTTAAAAGCCTGGGGAATCTGAAAGAAAAAGTTGGCAACTGGAAATGGTTTTGGGTTCTGGGCCGCCCCCCCCCCCTTTTTGGAGACAGTCATCAGGATGGGTTTGACCCATGGGATTTTGGTATTGTTGGTTCTGGGATAGAATGATGGGCGGCGACAGCTCAATCCCCACATCTACTCAGTCTATTGATTCAGTTTTAGGTTCCCCTGGTTCTGGTTCTGGGCCGCCCCTGACTTTTTGGAGGCAGTCACCAGGATGGGTTTGAACCAGGGGTTTTTGGTTTTGTTGGTTCTGGGATAGAATGATGGGCGGCGACAGCTCAATCCCCACATCTACCCAGTCTGGGTTGGAATCCCTTGGGACCCATTTTTCCTTGGGAGGTGTTCCCCCATCTCTGAAGGAGAAGATCCTTTTCCCAGGGTCCTCTGAGGATCCCTCTCCCTCAAATTGGAAGACCTGCACCTCCTCCACAAAATGGGTCTGTTTGGGTACTTTGTTTCTCCTACCTCCTCTCTGCTCCTTGGGCGGCAGACTTCCAGGGGTAGGAGATTTTGTTTCCGGTTCCTGGGTTTCCAGGGGCTGTTTACAAGTTGGGAAGGAAGCTTCCTCCAAGGCTTTACACCCCCCTTCCCTTGTGCCTCCTCCCTGTGAACCGGTGGGTTATCGGGGTGCTGCCCCCGTCATTGTTCTGGAGCACCAGGCCCAGAGTTTGGGGCATTCTGCGCTGGCATGCTCATCTGAGGGTTCTGTTGCGCCCTCAGCATGTGTCCCAGATCCCGTGCCATGTTTTGGACCTGGCGCTCAAGTTGGGAAACCCGCTCAGGCTGATACGGGGTTCTGTTTTCTCCCCTGGGCTGATCCCGGGAAGTTTAGCTATCCCTTCTCTGGTAATACCCTGGGTTGGGAAGATTTGGGTACCCCTCCACCCTTGGCCTCCCCTCTCCCGGATTAGGTTGTCTGGGCTCAGGGAATTGGGGAAAGAAGGATGGATGGTTTTGGGGTTGGAAATTGGGTGGATACATGGGAAAAAAAGCTCTGCCCAGTGTTTGGGGAATTTCTGCCCTCCTGTGGGAAGTTAGGAGGGAAGTTCCCTGGGTTAGGTGCTTGGCTGGATCCCGCCCCCTGGGCTGGAGGAGTCCACACATAACCCAGGATAGATCTGTTTCCCTTGTAGCAGGGACTTACATAGTCAGGGGAGCGAGGGACCCCATTTGTGGGATTACGTCCTTGACTCCCTGTCTGTGACTGGCCCGAGGGCCTTCTGGGCTGTGTATTGTTCGGTGCAGGCAGGTTTTTAGGTCCCCCCCATCTCGAAATCTAAAACAGGGGCAACCTTTACCTCTGTCACCTTGGCAGCAGCAGGGGTGCTGTTGGTTTTGGGGGTTTTGGGCTGATTCTTATTTTCCACCGGTTTCTGCACCTCATAGATGTGGGTGGCTTGCTCAATGACCCAGTCTAAAGATCTTTTCTCGTGAAAATCTCTCATGAGCTGGGTCATTATGTATTTGGGGAGAGCATGGAAAAATGTGTTGATGAATTCTCTGCTGTCCGTGCGCACCCTTCTGGTCGTCTGCGCAAAGGCACGCTTCAATTCTTGCACAAATTCTTGTGGGGCCTGATCCTCGCCACATTGCAAATTGTAGGCTGCCTTGCGAGCCTCTTGGGGATTTCTATGCACAGAAAAGTGTTTTAAGATGGCCGCCCTATAGGTGGACCATCTTGAATGATTTTGGTCCTCCAGCCCCGCAAAGAACTGGAGTATTCTGGGGACAATGTCCATTTGACGTACTGGATGCAGATACAGCGGTCCTTCAAATGGAAGGTCTCCATCATTTGCTCAAAGAGCTCCAAGTGTTCCCACACAGAATACTTGGAGTTCTTGTGCTAAGGCGTGATGACACTCCTGATTGCCTTAATCTGTTTTAAGGGGTCCTTAAGCAAGGCCCTTTTTGCCTTATTGGCCTTTTTGGTTCAGGTAACCCTGGTCCATTCATCCTCCGACTCAGAAGCACTGCTCCTAGAGGTGCCCGTCTGATCTTCCAGGTTTTCCCGGATTCTGCGAGCCTGGGAATGACTGGCAGAATGTGGGGACCTGGTCTCCTGTGTCCTGTGATGCTCAGAGGAGTCTTCAGATCCCTCCTTGATACCAGGATTTGCTGGGTACCCCCCCACCCCCACTGACCTAACTGGGCAGAGGTTTTCAGGATGCCCTTAGTGGGCCTCCTCTCCTGGGGTTCCCCACTAAATTGCACTGTGCTTGGGTGCCCATACCCGGATGCCCGCCCACCCATTCCTGGGAGGTACTGGCCTATGAACCCCATACTTTTGGCCGGATAGTAATCTGCCCTCCCTGTGGCCCTGTGATCATGTGCGCCAGGGGACATGGGAGTGGCAGAGTCCAAGGACTGGGAGAGATGAAGGCCTCTGGTACTGGGGCTCCTGAGGTTATGCTCAGGTGTTTCCCTTTCCCAGCGAACTTCATCTCTATCAGCCCCTGCTCCCTGTTGCAATGCAAGAGCCTGCGCTTTCAGTTCCTTAGTTAAGTCCTTACTAGACTCTATCAGTCTCTCCTGCATGGCTACCTGTTGCTGGAGCCTATCATTGTGCTGGCAGAGAGCCTCATTCTCTCTCTGTGCCTCCTGATTGGTCCTGGAGTACTGGGCCAATCTTTGCTGCAGGAGGGTTACGTCCTGAGTCCCATCCCTACTGGCCTGCTCCTTTCTTGCCAGAGCATCTTCCACCCTCCTGGTGTGCTCTAACAAGTTCTGATGCTCTTTTTGGAGGTCACCCATCCCCTGGAGGGCCAGGTGATTTTCTTCAGTTTTTCTTTTTAAATGGCAGACTTCCTGGCCTAAGGTGTCCCTTTCCTGACTAAGAGTCTGTATCTGTGCCGCCAGGTCGTCCCTTTGCCTTTGAAAGGCACCAGCTTTCTGGCGTTTCTGATCAATCTCTGCCTGGGTATCCAGGTCTTTCAAAATCATTTTATTGTTTTCCTCTTTCTCTCTGTCCAGTTGGATTTGCAGGGTGCCATGCCCTGTTGAAATTGATCTGTTGCTCCAGCTTTTTCTGGCACTGCAGTAAGGAGTCCAAACTATCTTGGTGCTCCTTCTGCAAAGCCAGAATTCTGGTATCCTGGTCAGCCATTTCCTGTTGCAGGATATACATATCCTCCTTTATTTTAATGATGTATTGTCTACTATCATTTTCTGACTCCTGGCTCCTGTGCAGCCTCTGCTCAGAAGAGTCCAGGTCAGATTGGGCCTTCTCTAATGCCATCAGTTGCCTATTTGCCAGATCCTGGCCCTCAGCACATTTGTCCTGCATGGCTCCCATATATAGATACAAATATGCCGCTATCCTGGCAATCTTATTGTGCTCATCTTTGGCCTTAGGAGTCATCTATAGTTCACTCAGGGCCACATGTAAGGGACCCTGATCTCTCCAGATATCTGACCCAGTTGTAGTGACCTGTTGTGTGATCGCCTGCAACCATACATTTTGGTCCTGTTCAGACCATTCACCTCTCACAAACAGTTTATGTAAGAGGTGCTCCCTAGCTATCTTCATATCTACCAAGGTCGTCATTCTGGAGATTGATTTCCTTCCTGACTTACAGACGTTTGTATTTTATTTTGCAAAACAGACCGTTTCCTTAGAGTGTTCCTTTGAGGAGTGCTTTACAGCGTAACACAGTGTGGTGATCTAACCGGATATGCATCCTGTCAGCCGGCACACTGTATTAATCTGCACAAGTGATAGATCTAATCCAGAATCCCTGGCTACGAGCCCCCACTTTGTTAAAGACTCCAACCAAGCAGTCCCACTAAGTCAGTGCCTTGTCTGGGATTGCTCAAGGGAAGCCCTTATTTATATATTTTTATGTCCAGTTCGTGTACTCTGGATGACAACCCTTATATAACACCCCTCTCTTAGAATCCCCCTGACCCCACTGAGCCAAGAAGTAGGTTTGTTTTGCAAATTTAAAAGGTTTATTTGAGAATTAAACAATATATATATATATATATATATCGCACTTTTATAATAAATTAATAATTGATATCACACTTGTGAATATGAGCAGTAATCAGCAATAGCTAATCCTACAATAGCACAGTTCTGGTGACTTATGACTAGGAACAGGGGAATAAGGTATCAGGGAATGCTTTATGGTTTCAAGGAGATGCAAAGATGAATAAAAAGCAGTACAGAAATAAACTTGATATGATTTCAGCAAAAGATAATGTGATCACTTTTTCTTTGACAATTCACTCCCCCCCATGCAATGTAAGGAGATGGAAGTAACACAAACAATTCTCAGGAATACACACAAATGCAATACAAAATTCCAGTTCCCCCCAGCGAGCTTAGAGGAAAACAGGTATAATTTTAAACACAGGCAAAATCCTTTTAAAGGTGGTGGCAATGAAGTGAAAAATATACACAAATTGCTTTTAATTTCCTATAGGAGGTTCAGGGTGAGTGATAGCTACTTTAAATTAGTTCAGGATCACTTCAGCAATGCTCTATGAATGATTGTCAGGTGGCAAACGAATTTCAGCAAAGGAAAGCAAGACACTGCTATTTTGACAAGTGAAGAAATTGAGCCAAATCGCAAATCGCGGAAAAGCTATAGCAAATCGGTTTTAGGTTCGTTGGAAAGCTTAGAATCCTAGCTTTAAAATGACAGCTAGAACTCGCTCCTAGCCCCAACGGTTCAAGAGATACGGACGATTTAGTGGAGGTAGATTTTCAGAATTGAAATTACAGTTTCAGAATGACAGATGCGCTTTGGAAGGTTTTGTATCAACAGGATGGACACGATTTCTGATGATGCAGTTCTAATAGGTTAAAAAAGTTTGAATTAGATTATTTTAAACTAAGAGATTGTTTTTTTTTTCACAGTCCTAAGGATACTCACTCCTAATGTTGGAAGGAATGGGCCTCCGTCACGGACCTGGTCAGGTTTGGACTGCAGTTCTCTCGCCACTGGCTATTGGTTCTGCGCACAGCAATTTGGGTCAGCTCTCAGCGATCTGGTCTCTGGTTCTGTGGTTCTACTGGTCTGGCTACAGCGGTCTGGTCTGTGGTTCTGCTGGTCTGGTTCAAGTGGATTCTGGATACACAGGATTCTTAGCAAGCAGCAAACCGCACAGCCCGGCGGTTTTATTCTGATGTGCCCCTTGGAGATCTGGGGTAATCAGTTTGCAAACTTGTAAGGCCAGCTGAGAATACTTTAGCTTGCAGTAGGCCTTCTTGGTACAAAGTTCTGTAGTCTATCTGGAGTCTGGAGACTCTGGATGTGAAGTCTGAAGTCTGGATGTGAAGTTGTCTGTCAAAATGCTCCGCAGAAAGTGAAAAAGAAAAAAGTCCCTGTCTGGCTTCCAGTGGCTCTTTTTATGTGTTTTGAAAATGGGTGGGTCGGCTAATTCTGCATGCCCAACCTTCTCAAGATTTGATAGGCCAAAGCTTTCTTTGGTCCCTGATTTGAGAAAGGATAGTGTGTCAGAGTGATGTCAGCCATTTACGATCTATTGAAGAAACGCCCCTTTGCTTTTACCTTAGAAATAATTTTTCATAACTACACATATTTCCCAGATACACAGTTGTTTGACATTAAATGTACATATTACAGATTACTTAATGTAGATTCTGGCCCAACTCTGATCTTCCTGGGGGCTTGCATTCAAAAATGACGACTTATTTTCATTTTTAGTTGATTTACCAATATCGGACGTTTACCAAAAATGGCACACATGTACACGGCCTTTCTACCCATATTCCAGTAAATTTTCATTTTTCTAGTGCGAACCCCGTGTCTGCAATCTCCATAATTCATGGGGTTTTGCCTCAGAACATCATAGGGAATTAAGTTTAGACTCAAATTGTAGGTACAATATCCATTTTAAGGATCTCCAAATTGTACATTCCTGTCATCTGGTTACAATTAGTTATCAGTGTTTTTATAAAACATATATTTGCCTTCAATTCAATTCACAAAAAGTGTCTGGGTCCACCCCCAGAAACTTGGGAGTCAGGGATCACATGTCTCTTCTGCCAGGCAGAGCTCTGTTTACAGTCCACACCAAAATTAACATACCCCATTCAATTGCAAGAGTCTATTGTGCCGGCTGAGGTCAGCAGGCCAGGGGGCCACTCTGCATTTGGTTAGCATGTCCATGTGATCTCCTGGCTTCTTGTGTGTAGTTCTGAGGTGAGAAGGTTTCCCAGCCTCTTGCAATGTTAATTGAATCAGCCTGTCTTCAGGGAACAGCAGGTGTTTAAATTTTTGATTAACCAAAAAGGCTTTGAAGTTTCCAGCTGTCTCAGGATGCTGGTAACTCCTGAAGTACAGTTCTACTGTCAGAGTTTAGACCGCTAGCGCCGGCTTGTGTCCAAAGCTGGTACTGCATCCATTTTTTTTTAGGAGTTGTCTTGAATTTGACAGGGGTTTTTGCTTGACAGCTCTAATCCTTGCTGCCATTGTTTTGATGGGCATCCTTACAGTAGAGTGGTGATGTGGAACCCCCCACAAGAAGGTTGAATCTTTAGAGTGTTCTTGTGCCCATGATTTTAGAAACCTGTTGACATCAATTAAAAACGGATTTTGAACAAATTGAAATGGACATTTTGAGCTTGCACTTGAGAGAAACAGCAGTGATTTCAAGGTGTTTTTGATCTAACAGGCACTGCTATTTTTCCTTTGGCACCACCTTTCACCCTTGGCGCTTCCGGTCCATCACGCTTGCACTGGTGGGTGGCAGGTTAGGCGACCATTTTGGTGTGCGCAAAACTGCGCTGTTCTCCTGGTTCTGGGATAGAATGATGGGCGACGACAGCTTAATCCCCACATCTACCCAATCTATTGATTTAGTTTTGTTCTGGGATAGAATGATGGGCGGCAACAGCTCATCCCCACATCTACCCAGTCTATTGATTCAGTTTTGTTCTCGCCTAATAATTCAACATGGGTCAAAACCCTTGACAAATGTCAAATCCATACTGAATATGTTGTTCAAATAAAGGTTGAATGCCACAAGCTCTTCCTCAGTCCCTTTCCAAATGAACAACATATCAATATACCTCACCCATATGAGCACCTTATTGATCACATCTGGGTAATCTAGCATGTGTGTACATTCAAATTCACCCTCAAACAGGTTCGCTAGGGTGTGCACAGCATACCCCCATAGTAACACCCCTGGTCTGTCTATACAACATATTGTTAAAAAGACAAATGTTGTGATCCAAAGTGAAAGCCACACATTCTCTGATCGTTACATCTTGTTTAGAAAAAGAAGCTGAGTTAGTGTTGTAAAATTAGTCTATCATTTTTAGTGTCAATTGGTGATCGATAGACATATAAAGCACCTTGGCATCCATTGTAGCCAAAATCAGCTGTCATTCCATTCAATGCCTAACATATACATCTAGTTTCAAAACTTCTGGTCTCAACAGAATCTCTATACATTTTGACATATTCTCTGTAATCCAGCCATTGCCACTGATGATCAGACAAACCTCTGGCAGGGTCCCATCTGCCTTGTGCACCATTGGTAGAAAATATAAAATAGGAATCTTCGGTTTCTCACACATAAGGACATCCTCATCATCCTCATTAATCAGTTGTGTATGATACCATTTGGCAATAAGCTCTTTGAATTTGAAAATGTTCCTTTTCACATAGTCTTGGTTAATTCTATGATAGCATTGTGTTTGTTGGATGTGTTTCTCAGCAATTTTAATATAGTGCCTATTGTTTAGGATGACAATATTGCCCACTTTATCCGCCTCTTTGATGATCAAATCATCATAACCCTGCAGTCTTGTGAGGGGAGTAGCTTACCCTCCTACTTTTGTTGTCCATCAATTTGTGAATGTCCTTAACGAACGACAGCTTGACGAAATGTATCAATCAATTACTTTGTTGCGTTTGAGGTATGAATTTAGACCTAGGCTTGAGATTGGTCTCTACAATCACAGTGCTCCAATTTGTAAATCCTCCTAAATCTAATCAGATATTGGTTCAATGTCATCAACTCAAGAAATTGCTAACAGTGTATCTTGAAGCTCCCTAATTGTAAGAGTACCAAGTTTAAGTTATGAAACATGTCTTTAATTTCAGTTTTCTAATGAATTTATAAGTGTCAATTTGAGTATTAATGTAATCACGATCCTTTGTTGGTGCAAAAGATAAACCTTTGCTAAGAACTCTAAGTATTATTTCATCTAGGACTTTATTTGATAAGTTGTGGACCAAGTTAACATCTCTGCATATCTGTTTGATGTCCTGTCATTCCTGGCCTGAGATCTGGTTGTCATGCCTGCTCTGCTCCCTTGTTGTCTTATTACATCATCTTCCTCCTCATTTGCCCCTCGAGTTGGGTCTTACTGTTGTAATATCTGTATGTTTTAGGTCTTGAAAATGTACTTGCTTGATGAGGGTACTTGCTTGATGAGGGCTTTACCTTCTTATTTGATCTAAAATAAAATGTGCACAATCTCGGTGTTCTGGTTAGTAGTATTAATTTGATTTCCTTCTCTCTCAATGTCAGCATCCAAACTGGCGGGTGATGAGCCAGATGTGCTATTTCTGGGTGTGGTGCTTGTCCTTTCATCATACTTTGGTTGGAAGGTATACACTCTATCCAGCCGATAATCTTTATCATCTTGTGATACTTTCCTTGCTTTCCTTAACTTCACCTCATCTTGGTGTTTTTAACTATTTGATCCAATTATTTTCAATTCTTCTGTTTGGTGGATTTGAATGCCTCCATCTCCTTGATCTCTCTCTCAACTATTTCCATCTCACCCTCGACTTGTTTATGCTCTCTATCCACGTGCTCAACTAAAAGTTCTAACATTCTCTTAGAACTTTGATTCAGGTTAACTTCCCACTATTCAGCCAGATCAGAATCATCAGGTTTATTGAAATTGGTAAGTCAGGCTTCTGAGCCCCCGTGGTATCTGTCCTTTCTCTAGCTAGTTTACCATAGTGGCCTTTCATTCATATTTCTTTACAACCTTTAGAGATAATCTTTATAATCTGATACATGTATCCCTCAGTTTGGCATTAGTTGTTTGTAAATGCATTACTAGTGCTACAATTTGCAGAAAAAAGCAATCTTGTCTCTTCATCCCTATATTGTCCATATGTTGTCATTTAACTATGTTAGGTATGTCGGCAGTGTCCCAAAAAAGGAATCTAAGTGAATGAACTCATTGTATGGTGGAGGAACACAGCACTCTCCTAACCTATTCTATAAGTCTCCTTGTTGTGCTCATTAATTGTATTTTAATTCTAACTTAACATGCAGCATCAATTACCTGGAGGCTGTAGCACTACAAGACAATTGTTAGGGTTGTTGTCTGAAGGAAGAGAGGTGTTAGGATTGATATAATTTTCCCTGTTAGGCTGTGTAGTCGCCTGCCTGTATGCATGCTGAGTACTTGATGTATGAGGTCATGAATGGAATGTTTGGGTATGACTGAGTGGAATGCTGTGTGTTGAGGTTCCACCCAGGACAGTTGACATCGATGTAGCCTGGGTGGTGGGAGCCAGTGGGTGTCCCTTGATCCTGTAACTGACTTAAGTAATCTCCTGATATCATCTGATTAAATCAATTAGAAGATCTCCTGGCATCCAGTGTATCGTTTCAATCAGTTGACCCACTTAAGGTCATAACATATTTGGCGATGAGCTGGTATTGGGAACCCTGGAGAAGAGGCTGGTGAAGAAGGTACCTGTGTGACTGGGCCACAGAGAGAGAGAGGAGAAAGGAGATTGTTGCGAGGGGTGCAGCACAGGAATAAGACTTATAGAGACCGAGAAGCAGGGATCCCACTGCCAACCATCTGAGTCCCACCATCCAGGGGCAGAGAGGGTGCCTTGTATGGTTTCCAGGGGGAAGCAGGGAGAGAAAGACTATTCTGCAGGCACCCAGTGTAGAGGAAGCACCCAGGGGGAACAAGAGGACTGTTCCAGTAGGCACCTAAGGGAAGCAGTGTGCCAGAGACAGTAAGCACGCACCAAGGATAGTGGTTCCCAAGTGTTGAAAGCTGCACCTAGGGGCAATGAGAGTGCCTGGTATAGCTCCAAGGGAGAAGCAGTGAGAAGCGGAGAGAGGCACTGAGTAATGGGACTGTCCCAGTGGGCACCATGAAGTGTAAAGGTGCCAGAAGCAGCAGCCCCCGCAGAACATCAATGTTTCCCACAGGACACCAATGTTTTCTGAGACTGTTGGCACAGCTTGTAAGATAAGGGGTGTTAAAAGATGCTAGGGGCTGCTAAAGCATCAGTGACAACATGAAGCATCAGTGCCAAAAATGCACTAAGAGTGCCTCTGCTTATTAGTGTGTGACGTGCACTGAGGAAGTTTCACACAATGTTTACTGTGAAGAGCAAACTTTTTTACATGATATGTGCAGTGTCAGCTGTCCTGTACTGGTCCCAGGTGACAGTTGGGGTTCGGGGCTCTTTGCGGCTTCATTCTCCAGGCCACAATGATGAAGTCAGTGGGCAGCACGGGGGATTCAGCGATAACAAGGAATGTTGGAGTCCAAAGGTTCTTGGTTTCCAAAGAGTGCTGGAGCTCAGATGTTCACTGCGATAAACGTCAATGTTTGAATAAAGCACCCTGCAATATTGATCTAGCGTCACCAGGAAACGTGTCTTCTTATGCCTGACATCGTGCAGTGAAGTGTCATGATGCCTACCCCCGGGGATCCAGACCAAGTCCAGCAACCCCGGAAGAAGGCATCAAGTTATCCCAAGCAAGCCAAACAACCCCTGCTAGGGGCTATTTGGGTCCAGTCGTGGCGCCTATGGCGCCAGGGTCATATGGAGAGTCAGTCCTGGCCCCTATGGCACCAGGCTCATAGATTAAAACTTACCTGATGCAGACCATGCTGCAAACTTACCTGATGCAGACCATGCTGCAAGAGCTCCAAGCCAAAAGAGGTTTGGAAGGTACTACTTTACTTAGGGACTATTTTTTACTCGGGCAGGGCTGCGGAGGAATACTTACCTGGGACTACTTTGGAGGCTATTTAAACCACGCCCGAAGAGCAGCACACGCTTCGCGTTATTCTGCATCCAGCAACGTAACGCTCACCGTGCCTGCAAGTCTGCATCCGGCCTTCTGCCACGCCCTCCTCGAGTTTGGAGCTCCTAGAAAAAGGGAGGAGGAGGGAGAAACTGTTAGAACAAGAGCAATACCTTTGATCCTTACCTGAATTCCCGATCCATCGCGCCTTCGAGCTGGAAGAAAGAAGCTATTTATGCACCTCGCCTCGCCTGCTGCAGCGCCGCGCTGAACTCACCAGCCTTCGCAGCATCTTCACATTCCACCGCATCCTCCTGCATGTTCCCGCCGCACTGCGGCACCAAAGGAGAAGACAAGAACAGCAAGGTGAGCCAAGGGAATACACAGAGGAATATTAGTTACCCCCCCATAGACTTACCTGATTTTACCACAGGGGTACTATTCCTCTTCATGGGTCGGCACAGCTTCCACTGCATCTTCGCCAAACCCCAGCCCCTAAGGGGAAACAAAAGGACAGCAAGGTGAAACAAAGGGACTAACAAGGGGAACCCTCCTCACCACAATAGACTTACCTGATTTTACCGTCGGGGGTATTATTCCCCGAGACTTCATACTTTCTCTCAGCACCTGAATAAGGGAGAAAGCAACAAGTTACATATTGACATTATTTTATCGAACTGTGTTGGAAAATACAAATCCTTACCAGAATACTACCGGTTGCCACGAGGAACTCTTCATTAGGGTCAAGCTGCAACCTGCAAGGAATCAGACAAGAGTGAAAATCAGGCATTTGAACTTTCACAAACTTTATACTTACGGCGTCTTGCTGGGAATCTCAGAGTCAATATTGTTCTGGAATTCACCAATTCCTTTGAGCCAGTGAAGCAACTGGTTATCAACGCGCCCCTGCGCTCAATGCAGGATGGAGAGCTCATCTTTTCAAACCATCAGGTGAGACTATAAGAGGGGACATCAAAGGTGATCTGTGGGGTGAACAGCAGGGGTTGGGGGATTTACGCTCAACTCCACGGGTGGTTAATACCCTACTCCATTTGCAGAAGAATATTCCTACAGGCCAAGCAAACGAAGCTAGGTGGGCCAGTCCAGTCCGTCATCTCAGCCCTACGTGTCACATTGGTGGAGACCGCAGCTGTCCAGTTCCGAGCGACGCCTCTGTGGGAGCGTAACAGAACGCAAAGCCTACCCACAAATTCCCACCCGGGCGTTATGGACACCTCAGAGACTTGACAATTGGCCCAATTACTAGGGGAACTGAGGGCTGAAGTGCATTCCGCCTGTCAAGAAACCAATGCTCTTAGGAGAGAACTGATTTTGTCAAAAGAGCGAACTGATGACCTTGCTAGCCAACTATTGCAAAGCCAGGCTGGACAAGCACCCCTACTTGGTTCCAGGGGAAATCCAGCTCCTGTGTTATCGAGTAACCCAGTGCAAATAAACCTACCTGGAAATATTCCATTAGCTCCACCCGAACGCTTTGCTGGAGATCCCAAAAGGTTTGCCGTGTTTATGAACCAATGCCGCTTGCACTTTTCATGCAGACCTGGAGCCTTCCCAAACGATCAAGCCAAGGTAGCCTTTGTATTGTCATATCTCAGCGGCAGTGCAGCTGATTGGTCAATTCCACTAGTTACTCAGGATGACCCAATTCTTCGGGATTTTCAGGGCTTTCAAACGAGCATGGACAGACTATTTGCCCGGCACTCCCAAGGACAGGCCCTGGATAACAAACTTTTGTCCCTACGACAGGGTAACCAGGACCTTCTATCCTACATCGCAACCTTTAATAGGTTGATAGTGGAAACTGGATGGCCTGAGGTAAAACGAATCACGTTATTTCATCAAGGGCTTCGAGGAGAACTCAAGGATGTTTTGGCTCAAGTCCTGAACCCACCTCAAGACTGTGCTGAATATATAGACTTAGTGGTCCTGTTAGATCACAGACTTCAGAACAGAAAGGCTGATCGAGCCAAGTTTGAGAACAGGGTGTTGGTCAAAAACCATGCTAACCCCAAAGGAGCCGAGGCTTCAGAACCCATGCAAATCGGAGGGGTTAAAGGACCCTTAACCCAGAAGGAAAGAGAAAGGAGACGGCAAATGCAATTGTGTCTATATTGTGGAACTTCTGGGCATTTTCTACTGTATTGCCCTGTAAAACCACCCAAGAAGGTGGTAGGAGCTGCTGATAAAAGTCATATGGAGTCAGACTCAGGAAACGACCACGCCCGACAAGCGTAGAGGTCCGCTTGCCGAGCTTGAAGAAGGATACTCAGACCTCGCATTTCATCATACCAATGGTCCTCGTAGATCCAGGGCAGCCATCGCGTATGCACACAGTACGGGCATACATTGATAGCGGGAAACTATGTGGACTACGAATTGGCTTCCAGGATGAATCTGCCTCTCTGCCGAAAAACCACCTCAGATGTCATCACCACCGTTGATGGAACTGAAATTGCCTCTGGGCCTGTAACTCATTCCACCGCAGAGATGACATTATTGGTCCGGATGGGCATCGAGAGGCTATTGTGTTAGATCTAATCAAGGCCCCACAGTTCCAAATAATACTGGGGATACCTTGGTTGGAAACACATAATCCTTGTATTGATTGGCGAGACAAGAGAATAACCTTCCCGGATTGTGCGCAAACCTGTTACCCAAAAAGAAATCTGAGCGCAGGCCTGGCCACAGTAACCACAGCAGTCATGCAACTACCTCCTGAATACCAAGAATTCCAGGATGTCTTCCAAAAAGACCAGGCAAACATCTTACCTCCTCACAGATCGTACGTTTGCCAAATCGATCTCACACCCGGTGCACAACCCCCTTGTAGCAGGATCTATGCCCTTACGGAACCTGAGAACCTTCACCTACGACAATACTTAGACCAGTACCTTGCCAATGGCTTTATTCGCCCCATCTAAGTCCCCTGCATCTTCAGCTTTGTTCTTCGTGCCCAAAAAGGAAGGTGACCTCACAACATGCATAGACTACCACGCATTGAACCAGATAACTGTTAAGTACCGATACCCATTGCCTCTGATCCCTGAACTACTAGACCAAGTGAAGGACGCTTGCATATACACTAAATTAGATCTCCGGGGGGCATACCATCTCGTACGTGTAAAAGAGAGCGACGAATGGAAGACTGCTTTTCACACTAAGTATGGGTTATTCAATACCAGGTGATGCCTTTCGGGTTGTGCAATACACTTGCAGACTTCCAATACTTCATGAACAATGTCCTTCGTGAACTCATTGACGTTTGTGTTGTCATATATATCGATGATATTCTAGTATACTCCTCTTCAGAATCTGACCATGTGAAGCACGTCCGAGCAGTCCTTGAGAAATTGCGCCAGAACAAACTATATGCAAAACTGGAAAAATGCGTTTTTCATGCCACAGAAGTTGAATTCCTTGGGTTTATCCTGACCCCAAAGGGAGTCCGAATGGACTCACGAAAGGTGGATGCAATCCTTAAGTGGCCATCACCAAGTTCAGTTAAAGGAGTACAAAGTATGCTCGGCTTTGCCAATTTCTACCGCAGATTCATCCCGGATTTTTCACATGTTGTGCATCCCATCACAGCACTCTTGCGAAAAAATAAACACTTTACGTGGCCTGAAGAAGCTGAAAATGACTTCCAAGAGCTGAAAGTGAAATTCACACGTCTGCACCTATATTAAAGCACCCGCGCCCTGAACTTCCATACATAGTGGAAACTGATGCATCCAGTCTAGCCATGGGAGCTGTCCTGTCTCAAAGGGACCCTGAAACTGGCCAGCTTCACTCAGTAGTGTTTTGGTCCAGAAAGTTCTCGGCACCTGAGTTAAACTATGCGGTTACCGATAAGGAGTTATTAGCCATTAAATCCGCCTTCAAGGCTTGGCGGCACTATCTTCTCGGTGCCAGGCATACCATTACTGTGATCACCGATCACCGGAACTTACAGTATTTAAAGACAGACAAGGTCCAATCGTCACGTCAACTCCGATGGGCATTGTTCTTTGCCGAGTTCGATTTCGTGATAACCTATCGACCAGGTTGTAAGAATGGTAAAGCAGACGCCTTATCCCGAATAGGGATAGGAGAAGCAGAAGTGAACCCTGAACCAGTACCTATAATTCCCGAACAAAGGATTCTTGGCATGACTACTCTACAGACTCTAGAGGACATTCTGGTAAAGATCCAGCAACTCTTTGATTCTACAGCCTTGCAGGACTGGGTAAAGAAAGGCCCGGAGTACTGTGTCACCAATGATCTGCCTTATTACCAAGGACGGCTATTTCTGCCACACAAGGAACTGCAAGAGCTAGTCATTTCCCGTTATCATGATACCCTAATGAAGGGGCACCCAGGTATTGCAAAAACTGAAGCTAAAATTAAAAGACAATTCTGGTGGCCCACCTGGCGAAAGGATATTAAATCATTTGTGATGTCTTGTGGCATTTGCGACCAAAACAAAAGTCAAAAGAAAAAAACAGCTGGACTCTTACAACCTTTAGACATTCCGCCTACACCATGGCACACCTTATCGTTAGACTTTATTACTGATCTACCCCCATGCAATGGATTTAACACCATTCTAGTTATTGTGGATCTTTTTTCCAAGATGTCCCACTTTATTCCTTTAAAGCGATTACCTTCTGTTTCAATCCTGGCCAAGGAGTTCCTCGAAAACATTGTTCGCATAGACGGATTTCCATCCATATTGGTCTCTGATCGGGGCAGTCAATTAATTTCACATTTTTGGAAAAAATGCTGTCAATTGGCGCAAATCGATGTGAGGTTATCGACCAGTCACCACCCCCAGACCGATGGTCAAACGGAGAGGACCAACCAGAATCTCGAACAATACCTGCGTTGTATGTTACATCAGACGGAGAGTAATTGGAAAGACATTCTTTGGATCCCCGAATATGCATACAATAATTCAGTACACTCTGGAACTGGACAAAACCCCTTTTATACCTTATATGGGCACCATCCTCGAACCTCAGACCTTGACTCACCCCAAGACTTAGAAATGCCCGCAGTGGACCATCTGCACGCTACGATTACACAAGCCTTTAAGAAAGCAACTACACATTTAAAACAGTCGAAAGAAAAATACAAGAAAGATGCTGATCGGCATAGAAGTGATTCTCCACAATACCAAATAGGGGACCAAGTATGGTCAGCCACAAAACATATACCTCTAAAGGGAACACGGACCTTTAACCCCAGATATTTGGGACCTTACTCTATTAAGGCCATTATCAACCGTCTTTCATGTGTCACTTTTGAAGCCAGTACAACCAGGGACAAGACTAACCAAGCCACCAGACCCCATCCTTGTAGACAGAGAACCCAAATTTGAAGTTAAGAACATCCTGGAATCCAAGCTAATGAAGTCAAAACATTTTTATTTAATCGACTGGAAAGGTTACGGACCACAAGAAAGGTCATAGGAACCTAGTGACCATGTTCATGCACCCTGATTGGTGAAAAAAGTCCACCGAAATTTCCCAGACAAACTGAAACCACAGGGAAGAATGACTTTAGGAGGGGCCTTGGGGGGGAGTGCTGTCATGATGCCTACCCCCGGGGACCCAGACCAAGTCCAGCAACCCCAGAAGCAGGCATCAAGTTACCTCAAGCAAGCCCAACAACCCCCGGTAGGGGCTATTTGGGTGCAGTCCTGGCGCCTATGGAGCTAGGCTCATATGGAGAATCAGTCCTGGCGCCAAAGGCACCAGGCTCATAGATTAAAACTTACCTGATGCAGACCATGCTGCAAACTTACCTGATGCAGACCATGCTGCAAGAGCTCCAAGCCAAATGAGGCTTGGAAGGGACTATTTTACCTAGGGACTATTTTTTCTTCTCGGGTGGGGCTGGGGAGGAATTCCTACCTGGGACTACTTTGGAGGCTGTTTAAACCACGCCGAAGAGCAGCACACGCTTCGCGTTATTCTGCATCCAGCAGCGTAACGCTCACCGTGCCTGCAAATCTGCATCCAGTCTTCTGCCACGCCCGCCTTGAGTTTGGAGCTCCTAGAAGAAGGGTGAAAGAAGGAGAGAAGGTTAGAACAAGAGCAATACCTTTGATCCTTACCTGAATTCCCGATCCATCGTGCCATCGAGCTGGAAGAAAGAAGTTATTTTATGTGCGTCGCCTCGCCTGCTGCTGCGCCGCGCTGAACTCACCGGCCTTCGCAGCATCTTCACATTTCACTGCATCCTCCTGCATGTTACTGCCGCACTCCGGCACCTAAGGAGAAGACAAGAACAGCAAGGTGAGCCAAGGGAATACACAGAGGAATACCCCCCATAGATTTACCTGATTTTACCACCGGGGGTACTATTCTTCTTCACGGGTCGGCGCAGTTTCCACTGCATCCTAGCCAAACCCTGGCCCCTAAGGGGAAACAAAAGGACAGCAAGGTGAAACAAGGGACTAACAAGGGGAACCCTCCTCACCACAAAAGACTTACCTGATTTTACCGCCAGAGGCATTATTCCCCGAGACTTCATACTTTCTATCAGCGCCTGAATAAGGGAGAACGCAACAGGTTATATATGGACATTATTTTATCGAACTGTGTTGGATAATACAAATCCTTACCAGAATATTACCGGTTGCCACGAGGAACTCTTCAATAGGGTCAAGCTGCAACCTGCAAGGAATCGGACAAGAGTGAAAAGTCAGGCATTTGAACTCTTACGAACTACATACTTACGGTGTCTTGCCGGGAATATCGGAGTCAATATTGTCCTGTAACTCACCAATTCTTTCGGCCAGTGAAGCAACTGGTCATCTACGCGCCCCTGCGCTCAATGCAGGATGGAGAGCTCATCTTTTCAAATCATCAAGTGAGACTATAAGAGGGAATATCCAAGGTGATCAGTGGTGAGAACCGCGGGGTGGGGGGATTTACACTCAACTCCACAGGTGGTTAATTCCCTTTCTCCTCTTGCAGAAGAATATTCCTACGGGTCAAGCAAACGAAGCTAGGTGGGCCAGTCCAATCCGTCAGCTCGGCCCTACGCCTCACATTGGTGGAGACCGCAGCAGTCCAGTCCAGATCGACGCCTCTGTGGGAGCCAGGTGAGCGTAACACAAGTATGGTTAGCCACAAAACATATACCTCTAAAGGGAACACAGACCTTTAACCCCAGATATTTGGGACCTTACTCTATTAAGGCCATTATCAACCTGGTGGCTGTCAAATTGGACTTACCTGCTAATATGCGAATTCACCCCATCTTTCATGTGTCACTTTTGAAGCCAGTGCAACCAGGGACAAGACTAACCAAGCCACCAGACCCCATCCTTGTAGACGGAGAACCCGAATTAGAAGTTAAGAACATCCTGGACTCCAAGCTGATAAAGTCAAAACTCTTTTATTTAATTGACTGGAAAGGCTACGGACCACAGGAAAGGTCATGGGAACCTAGTGACCATGTTCATGCACCTCGATTGGTGAAGAAATTCCACCGAAACTTCCCAGACAAACCGAAACCACAGGGAAGAACGACTTTAGGAGGGGCCTTGGGGGTGGAGTACTGTCATGATGCCTACCCCCGGGGACCCAGACCAAGCCCAGCAATCCCGGAAGCAGGCATCAAGTTATCCCAAGCAAGCCCAACAATCCCTGCTAGGGGCTATTTGGGTCCATTCCTGGTGCCTATGGCGCCAGGCTCTTATGGAGAGTCAGTCCTGGTGCTATAGGCACCAGGCTCATAGATTAAAACTTACCTGATGCAGACCATGCTGCAAACTTACCTGATGCAGACCATGCTGCAAAAGCTCCAAGCCAAAAGAGGCTTGGAAGGGACTACTTTACTTAGGGACTATTTTTTACTCGGGCGGGGCTGGGGAGGAATACTTACCTGGGACTACTTTGGAGGCTATTTAAACCACGCCCGAAGAGCAGCACACGCTTTGCGTTATTCTGCATCCAGCAGAGTAACGCTCACCGTGCCTGCAAGTCTGCATCCAGCCTTCTGCCATGCCCTCCTCGAGTTTGGAGCTCCTAGAAAAAGGGAGAAAGAAGTAGAAAAGGTTAGAACAAGAGCAATACCTTTGATCCTTACCTGAATTCCCGATCCATCGCTCCTTCGAGCTGGAAGAAAGAAGCTATTTATGCGCGTCGCCTCGCCTGCTGCAGCGCCGCCCTGAACTCACCGGCCTTCGCAGCATCTTCACATTCCACCGCATCCTCGTGCATGTTCCCGCCGCACTCCAGCACCTAAGGAGAAGACAAGAACAGCAAGGTGAGCCAAGGGAATTCACTGAGGAATATTAGTTACCCCCCATTGACTTACCTGATTTTACCACCGGGGGTACTATTCCTCTTCACGGGTCGGCGCAGCTTCCCCTGCATCTTTGCCGAACTCCGGCCCCTAAGGGGAAACAAAAGGACAGCAAGGTGAAACAAAAGGACTAACAAGGGGAACCCTCCTCACCACAATAGACTTACCTGATTTTACAGCCGGAGGTATTATTCCCTGAGACTTCATACTTTCTCTCAGCGGCTGAATAAGGGAGAAAGCAACAGGCTACATATTGACATTATTTTATCGAACTGTGTTGGAAAATACAAATCCTTACCAGAATACTACCGGTTGCCACGAGGAACTCTTCATTAGGGTCAAGCTGCAACCTGCAAGGAATCGGACAAGAGTGAAAGTCAGGCATTTGAACTCTCACGAACTTTATACTTACGGTGTCTTGCCGGGAATCTCAGAGTCAATATTGTTCTGGAACTCACCAATTCCTTGGAGCCACTGAAGCAACTGGTTATCAACGCGCCCCTGCGCTCAATGCAGGATGGAGAGCTCATCTTTTCAAAACATCAGGTGAGACCATAAGAGGGGACATCAAAGGTGATCTGTGGGGAGAACAGCGGGGGTGGGGGGATTTACGCTCAACTCCACGGGTGGTTAATACCCTTTCTCCATTTGCAGAAGAATATTCCTACGGGCCAAGCAAACAAAGCTAGGTGGGCCATTCCAGTCCGGCATCTCGGCACTACGCATCACATTGCTGGAGACCGCAGCTGTCCAGTTCCGATCGACGCCTCTGTGGGAGCCAGGTGAGCGTAACATGAAGCAATAGTTTCAACTTGAAGGTTTGGCGTCCCGTGGCATTTTAAGCGTGTCGGTTTGGGGCTGCCGCATGCTGTGTGGATGTGTTTCTATTCATTAAGAAGGAAAAGAAAAAGTTCAACTTGGTGGTGACGTGAGCAGTCGTGAGTATGTCTCAAGCAGAGTGGCATTGGCTTGATTGTGGACGCTAAGCAAGTTAGTCAGTTAAAGAGTCGTCCGGAATGAACTGTTTGTTAAGTGAACAGTTCATCATGCTGGACAGGGACATTGGGACCAATCAAGCCAAATATGGCAATCTTGTTTCTTGAACGCTATGCTGTTTTTGGGAAGGCAATCATGGGGGTGAGATATTTAAAGCATACCATGGACGCTATGCTGTTTTGATGGAATTTAACACAGATGGCATTCATGGTGCCGGTGTTTGAACCAACATGTTTTGGATATGTCATAGGGAATCGGACATGGAAATATGTGCACAAAGGGTTGAATGGTAGTGTGTGCACAGAGTTGTTGAATGGAGAGTGCGGTGCTGGTTTGTAAGTAGTGTTCTTTCTAGCACTAACATTTGTTAGGCTTTGCAGGCGTTTAAGTTTCAACATTAACTTTTGGTACTATGCTGATTTGTGCCTTGTGATGAGATGTGGTAGGTTTGCATGATGCTTGAATGGGCTGATTGTGCTAGTATAACAACTGGTTGAGGATTTTCAGGTTTGTTATGTTGCCAATGGAAGGCTATGTGTAGAAGCATTCTCAATTGGTAGCATCCTGACATAAAATGTTCTGTTTTGTAAAGAGGTGCTGTATGCATGTTGTGAAAGTAAAGCATGGTGTGAAGTTTCAACCAGACAGGGATGTCTGTGCTGTTTCAGCCATCCATTTATGACTGCGGGCAACAAGTGTGTGTTTTGGTTTGCCAGTATGGGGGAATGCAATTACTCATAAATTTGTTGTATGGCATGTGTTGTGTCAGTGGGTGTGTTGCGAGCATGGACGTGTGTGGCTCATTTGTTGCAGTTTAGACATGGGTGTACATGTCTAAGTATTGTTAGTAGTGGCCCACTCAAGGTGGTGCAGCACATGGTTGGTTCATCCTTTAACGAGGTACAGGCATGTGGTTCATGTCTAAGTAGTTTTAAGTATGGGTTGGTTGTACCCATTAAAGTTGTGTGATTCATGGGTAAGAGTTACCCATTGGTGTAGATAGACATGTGGTGGGCATGTTCAAGGGTTTAGCATGGGCTGGAGGTAGCCCATTGATGGAACAGGTGTGGGACAAGGCCCTGTTTACACTCTGTTCGTGTTACAAGAATGTGGGGATGACTTCTTTTTCTTGTTGTCAGTGTCTGGGAAGGGGATTTAGTAGTCTTCCTGGATGGGGGGAGGGGGTTAGTTAGTGTTGTTTTACTCCCAAGTGTTGGGTAGAGTATAGTGGTGAGTTGTCCTTGTCCTGTAGAGAATATTTGTAGTGGACTTGGATTGCAGTACTTGGTTGTTTCATGCTAAGGTAGGTTTATTTTCCTTTCGAATTCTTATGGTTCACCGTGAGTATCAATCATATTGACACTGTTCTGTGATTCTAGGGCATATTCTGCTTAGTTCCACCAAGCTGCCGGAGGTGATCGCTTAGTGTTGATGCGTGTTTTGGGTTAAGGCTTAGTAGTGTTGTTGGCCCAGTTTGAACGGCCATCAAATTGGGATTAGAGATTTGGGTTTTGTTATGTGGGAACTCCTCCGTGCCTGTTGTGGCCCTAGTGTGAATGTGGTGTAGGTGATCCTGAGTGGGTTTGGCAACGGTGTGTGGTGCATTGTCCTGTTGTTCCAGTCAGATCTTCCTGGGCATATTGTTTAGTGAGTTAATTTTCTTGTTTAGCTGCGGTAGGACTGTGTGTCAGTCCCGATGTGGGGAGTTTGTGCTTGGGGGTGGCAGCCCCATGATTCCCCTGTGGCAGGGGTGAATAAAAGGAGGTCAGAGTTTGTTGAGGGTTTGTGGTTGTGTTTGTTTGGTTGCCCAAGGTGGGGCAGGTCGTGCTCGAAGGTGGCAGTTTCGAGTTTCCTGGGGGCAGTGAGGGGCCGAAGGAGGTCTGTGTTGCATGTTGGTTTAGGAGTGTAGTTGTGGTGGTCGGGTCCAGTTCGCTTGTATGTTAGTTACATTTGGTTGTACAATTTATCCAGGTGTTTGGGTAGTGTGTGTGTGTGTGATTTGGTGAGTGGTTGTTGTATTTGTAGGAAGAGAGGTGTTAGGGTTGTTTGTCCGAATGAAGAGAGGTGTCAGGGTTGTTGTCTGAAGGAGGTGTTAGGATTGATATCCTTTTCCCTGTTAGGCTGTGTAGTCATCTGCCTGTATGTATGCTGAGTATTTGATGTAGGAGATCATGAATGGAATGTTTGGGTATGACTGAGTGGAATGCTGTGTGTGGAAGTTCCACCCAGCACAGTTGGCATTGATGTAGCCTTGGTGGTGGGACCCAGTGGGTGTCCCTTGATCCTGTAACTGTCTGAAGTAATCTCCTTATATCATCTGATTAAATCAGCTTGAAGATCTCCTGGCATCCAGTGTATCCTTTCAATCAGTGGACCCCACTTAAGGTCATTACATCAATGTATATAAATTAGTAAAAATAAAGAATTCCAGACTATAGATGTGCTATGGTTCAAGGTAATAAACATCACCCTCCTTTTAATTGATTCAAATATCAAAACGTCATACTGTGACGTTATAAACTCTGCCCACAAGATGGCAGCAGCGATCCTGCACGAGGGCTGCCACTGCATCTTGTGAAACAGTGCATGATAAAATTGGTGAGTGTTAAAGCACTGATACTATAATCAGTTGAACCAGCTAATATTAATATGTTAATTAAAAACGAAGGTCACTACAAATGGCCTATCTATTTTAGGCCATACTCATAGGAGTTATTATGGTAAGAAGAAGACACTGAACCTTATTGGCAATGGTGAAGGCTATAAAGCTGACATAAGGTATTTATTAATAAGTATCTTCTTTATACAAAACATCCATCTGAGCAAATACCTTTTGGAAGCAAAATAAATATGTTTTGGTTTGTTTTAAAAAAAACATGTACTTGAAGCTATTATATCATTTGAGTATACAACATTTATTGTAGATAAAACTTCCATGGAAACCTGGCCACTGACGCTTATTGCAAATTTGAATGACAAGTCTTAGGATTGCCAATAAGGATTTGCCACCGATATGAGGTATTCACTTTGGGTCAATGGATAAATTGTATGTACATATAAAAACTGTCTTTTAGATGGAGCTACCAAGCACAGCAGCATTACATTAATAGAGATATGCCTTATGTTGTAGGCAGATAACCAGATCCGGATCCCCCAGGTGCTCTCTTATTGACTGAGTGGAATGGATTCTAATTATGTAATATCCAGAGAATGAAACATTAATCAGTAGATAGGTAAGATTGATAAGCAAGGACTATGTAATCTAAGTGCTTCAGTGCATTAATGGCAAATCTGCACCGTGTGTATTCGTATAACTGTTCTAAAAATATATTAATTCAATAATTAATATTGGTGCCCACAAAGTGATGCGGGGGAGCAATGTGGGACTGAGTCATCACGTGGGCATTCAGTTATCGACCAGAGAGAGCTTAAGAGATTATTTCTAAAATAAATTACACGACTACTGTGGGTTGAGATTGTATGCATTTTCTGCTTTTTTAATGCTTGATCTATATATTTTTTGTTAGGACAAGGGATTACATTAGCACATGCTCTAATGAGTGCATTTAGGTATGTGGGTATGTGAATTTGAGTCACGCTTTTTGTGTTACTATGGAGATGTATATAATTTTGGTTTAAATACAAACCTGGACTGTGAGTTTGTATTGTGTTGCTAATCGTTTTGATTCTAATACACATGTGCAAACTGTTGTGATAAGATAAGAATCTGGTAAATAATCAGATTTGTTGGAAGCCTACATACATTTTGATATTTGAATACATGATTATACCTTGAACAATAGTGTAAGTACAAACATAATTTGAACAATGCAAACTGGAAATTTCTATTAATCATATTAAAGTCTAACGATAGTAAGACATCTTGGGGCTATTATAGAAAGTATCTTGTAGAAGCCTTGTCTGTGGCGCATAATCCACTTTCCAAAGACCAGCCATGTTTCTTGCTTATATTGGGATCATGCAGTGATTAAAGCAATTCTGGAATTGTGGGCTTGCCTTCTTACTTTGGTGTTCACTCGCACCCTTAAAGAGGGAAGTATATCAGCCAGTTGGCAGAAATACATGTTCATACTCATTTTAAAAAAGGGTAGTCAGACTGATCCTACAAATGACAGACTCCTGGCAATGCTAGAGTCTACCGGGAACATCTTTTCTACAATCCTATTGCATATTTTGCAATGGTGGGTGTATTGCCAAGGGCTTTTAAATAGCTTTCAAATGGGATTTCGGTCTGGAAATAGTACCTCTATTAACATCTGTGAGCTACAGTATCTCATGGTAGATGTTTTACGATATAATAAGAAGAACCTATACATCTGCTATCTTGATTATGCTGGTGCATTTGTTTGTGTTTCGCGGCCACTTCTATGTGAGAAACTTACCATCTGGGGCAGTGACCCTGTTTTGCTATGTTTCATTAGGTCTTTCTACTCAAATACCTCAGGAGTGGTGCGGGTTGATCAGTATGTACATACCACGTGCTCTATCAAGACCAGCCGAGGATTGAAGTAGGGGTGCGTTCTTGAATCCCTTTTTTTAACCTATATGTCACTGCTATGGACATCAGTATAAGATCCTGCCGCAACTTTCCTCTTCGTATTGGAGATGAAATTATTGGTTGGATGGCATATGCAGATGATACCATCTTGTTAGATCAGATACCTATAGGGTTCAAGTGATGTCTGGATACCTTATTGAGCTATGCCACCAAGAATTGTATAAGATTTAATCTAAAGACATTGAAGATAATGATTATATGCAAACAATTCAAAAAACAAAACAGCTTCACTTGGAGGCTATGTAAGGAATCTCTTGAAGTGGTGGACACTTATGTATATCTGGTTACTCCAATCAAACTCAGCCAAAACCTAACATTCTACAAAAATATGATTTCAGATAAAGTTACTAAGAAATGGGCTCTTAAAAGCAGTTTTATCGCTAGGAAAGGAGGACACAATATAGCTTGTTATTTGGAAATCTAAAAGACCAGCATTATTCCCGGCACCCTATCCGGGTTAGAACTGCTACCCACAAACCTAGTTTTTTGGTGAGATAGGATTGAGGTAAGCCTGCTAAGATCAATTCTAGGTATATCTAAGTCAGTACCTGTTGAAGCGTTGAGGTGCGAGTTAGGGATGACACCAGTGGCAGCTCTTTGGATGATCAATCACTGTAAATTCAATGCTAAACTAGGCTGGACTCAGAAGAAGTAATACTATTGAGAGTACTGGCTGAGGGGGATGAGAAAAATTACAAGAATACCCTTTATTATGATTTGGAACTTTCAGCGAAAATGCACCTTACCACCATCGACTTAGCAATCCTTGTCAACAAAGCTCTATGCTGTTTATTCAGTTGCTAAATGCTAAATCTAAGGTGTGGGATCGTGCAAATAATATTAGGAACCTTAGCCTGAAAAACGATACACTGAATTTGAAACCCAGCGTTTTATGCCGGATCGATTGTGCACGTATCTGGTAAAATCCTGCCCTGTACAATGGAGACGCTTTATTACATCTTTGCGCTTAGGTATCCTGCCTACGTTTTTAGGCGCTTGGCAGGGTGTTGATCACGAAACACTGCTTTTTTGGTCATGGGATTGAGACTAGTTGACGTATCTTATTGGATGGCAGTCATTACAGGAACATTATCGGAAGGGTGGTCATCTGACCAATTCTGTAGTTTGATAAATTCGGCCAAAGGTTCGGTAACTACGGCAGCGGCACATCACGTATGCAAGATTGTACTGTTAAAATTAAATGTGCCGGGAGGGGTACCCATGAAGCGTAGGGGGTTCCTTTTATAATGGTTTCTACTTATAGCTATTTTGTTGTTATGTAAATATTGAGCCTAGAAGGTGGTAAAAAAAATGTGTTTAGACTAATTTTAAGAAATGTGATGTAAGTTTGTGAAGCATTTGAAGTTTAAGTGAATATTGATTTGTTTTTTGATGGAATGTATAATTGAATATTATGATGATGAAAAGTACCTGTGATATTATAGAAGACACGTTCTATTTTGTATTTTGTATATGGTGAAAAGGATTTCTCATAAAAAGCAGAAGCACTTAATAAAATTAAAATACATTTTAAAAAAGTCAAATTTTATAAGACATTTTCGATGGTGAACTTGGGTACAGAATGTATACACTGTAGGACATGTGTGTGTTGCTGATGCATTTGCTAGTTGCAGTAAGTACTTTTTAAGGAAATTACCAAATAAAAATTACTATCAAAATGAAACAAACAAACGACTGTGGAAGACAGCATCATTAAGAAACAGGCATATCCATGATCTATTAGTTTAATTCCAATCATATCCCCTTTCTCGACACTGGTGGATCTGCCTTCACTTAAAGCAACTCTATATGTCAAGAATGGAACAGTTGCTTACAAAAGGAATATGATATTGCAGCTCTTGCAGCTTTGCCCTTCTTCTCCTGTGTGATAAGGCAAAGGTAATGTACTCACTGTAACAGGAAAAGGTTACAGTGCTCACCAAGGCATATTCCACCTATGCTCTCTGGGGACCTTGCACTCGGGCTAGCGTGATGTGATTTGAACCGTGGGTGCTCTCCCATCATTTATCTTTGAATAATTTTGAAGCCCTAAAATGTCCTTGTTCAGATCACTGCCTCATGTCTTTCTCGATGGACCTTCTGGCTAAAGTTACCTGGTTGAACTCCAATCCTCGTTTTCAACACACGGTTAGGAACAACCGTAAGATTACATCTACAGCTTTCTATGAACTTGCCCAACCTAGGTTAGCGAACCTGTCGCTTTCAGGTTGTGCAAATGCTTTGGTTGGCCAATACAAAACCATTATTTCATATATTATTAATACTCTTGCCCCCTCTTCTGTTAAACTCGTAAAAACTGAAACACTGGGTAAAACATGGTTCTCAGATTAAATACTTGGCCTTAGAACATCAAAAAGGAAAAAGAGCAGGCTTGGTGGAATATTCCTCTGAAGACAATCTTGTCTCATAATGTAAAGCTGCTTCTGACTACAAAACTCCCATCCTGGCAGCAAAACATAATTTCTACAATGGCCGAATCAATAATGCCATCACTTATTGGGTTCCATGCAGTCAGGTTTTCTTGTTCTCCATAGCACTGAAACTGCCGTGGTCGACTTAAAAGCCAATTTATGTCATAGTGTTGACTGGAGACAGGTTGTACTTTTGATGCTCCTGGATCTCTCTGCAGCTTTCCACCTTGTCGATCACTCACTGCTGTTGGAGAGACTAGGAGCCATTGCAAACTGTTCCTATGATGCTCTGTGGTGGCTTTCATCATTTGTGGGTCCTCGATCAGCCTCTGTCTCTTCTGGGGGCTTTAAATCCCCCACTGAATTGCTTAGATGTGGTGTTTTGCAGGGCGCTTGCCTCTCTCCTACCCTTTTTAACTTATACACTTGTCCTTTCTTCGATCTTCCCGCTAGCATCGGCGTAATTTACACTAACTACGCTGATGATACTCAGGTGTTGATCAAACGGACTGCCAACTATGACCTAGATCTTATAAAAATCACCTCCATCTATGCTACTATCGAAGGTTGGATGATTAAGAACTCCTTTGCTCTCAATGGTAATAAAACTGAGTTCATGCTTGTTGGTACCTCTCAGCGCCTTGCTGAGCTGGAATCCAGATACTTTGCTTTCAACATCTCTGGAGTTTCTATTAAGAGAAGTTCTTGGGTCAAGACCCTTGGGGTATGCCTCGATTCTAACCTTAATATGAAAAAACATGTTAGTCAACTGAAGGCCTCTTGTGCCTATACGACACGTTTTATTAGACAAATAAAACAATTTTTGTCTGATTCTAACATTGCAGCCCTTGATGTTGCTTTGGTCAGTGCTAAACTTGACAATGGAAATAGCGTTCTGGCAGGCACCTCACAGTCTAACCTGGCCTGCTTACAGTTGGTGCAAAATAATGCTGTTCAAGAAGTGTGTGTCCTGTCGAGAAGGAAGCACGCCTCAGAAGCACATAACTATCTGCATTGGCTTCCTGTTAAGCACTGCATTACTTACAGGATGCTGTATCTCACTTTTAAGTGCCTTATGGATAAGGCATCATCTTACCTGAACGCAAGGATGAAGCATTCTAGTACTTCCCGCTCACTCCAGTTCAGTAATCTCAACAAACTTGAGTAGCCATGTTACAGGTTTGTTTGCTTTGAAGACTGTAGTTATTACTTCGTTGCTCCACGCCTCTGGAAAGCTCTCCCACTCTCTCTTCGTCTTCGCTCAGAGTTTCTTCCTTTTAAGAAATCTCTCATACATTTACTTTTTAACTCTGATGATCAAACATTTGTAGTGATTCCTGCGTCCTCTCTTGACTTTTCCGTGGCTCCTCTTCCCTTTTCTTTCTTCTTACTTGCTGCGCACTGAGACCTTTGGGCAAGTTGCACTTTATAAGAGTTGATTAACATTAACATTAACCTAACAGGGCAGTAAGGGGGAAATTGCTGAACAGCCCATGTACACTGTTTAAAGTGACTCTGGGACATACACCTTTCTAAGCTGCCAAAAGTAAATGAGGAAAAAAGGAATGCACATTTAGGGGCCGATTCATGGAACAAACGTGCGCCGAAAATCGTTGCGCAAGCAGGCGCAAGCGGAAAAAAACAGGCGCACGCGTGCGATTCATGGAAGTCCCTGCGCGTGTTCACCTCGGGATATGCGCCAAACCCGTGCATGGTGCACAAGTCACTGCAACATCCCGAAAGGCGTGCGCGACGCGCACAGTGAAAGCGCACAACCTCGGCGCATACAGCAGAAAGTGGGCGGGACACGGGGCGTAACGCGCGGAATGGGGAACAACGCGCGAAAATAAGGGCGTAACTGGGGATGTACTGCAGGGAAGCAGACGGAACGCCCACACGCACTCGAACCACACGTATTCATGGAATCGAATAGGGCAAAGCCACTCACAGCCAAAGACACGCACAAGCTGAAACACGTCCGCCACACTAAGGCAGGCGGTAGAGTCCCAGCGCATCACAAAAGTGGCAACATACAGCAATTGGGCCTGTGCGAGCGGGGCACGTGTATTGCGGGGGTGCGCGGGAAGCAACACACGCGATCGAGCGGGGTACGTGTTTTTAGGGGGCGCGCGGGAAGTGACACACGCGATTGAGCGGGGTACGTGTATTTCGGGGGTGCGCAGGAAGTTACACACGCGATTGAGCGGGGTACGTGCATATCGAGGGTGCGCGGGTAGTTACACACGCGATTGAGCGGGGTACGTGTATTTTGGGGGTGCGCGGGAAGTTACACACGCGATTGAGCGGGGTACGTGTATTTCTGGGGTGCGCGGGAAGTTACACACGCGATTGAGCGGGGTACGTGTATATCGGGGGTGCGCGGGTAGTTGCACACGCGATTGAGCGGGGTACGTGTATTTCGGGGTTGCGCGGGAAGTTACACACGCGATTGAGCGGGGTACGTGTATTTCTGAGGTGCGCGGGAAGTCACACACGCGATCTCATCAGGGTACGTGTATTTCGGGGTGCGGGGGAAGTATCCCACGCAACATCAGCAGGGTACGTGTATTCCAGGGGTGCGCGGGAAGTTCCACACGCAATTCCATCAGGGTACGTGTATTACAGGGGTGCGCGGGAAGTTCCACACGCGATATCATCAGGGTACGTGTATTACAGGGGTGCGCGGGGAGCAGCACACGTGAATTGCACGTGTGGGTCCTCCCAGGTGTTCCCTCTATACCCTCCATGGCCCCTGCAGGTGGCTCACACCACAGGGGCCTACCCAGCACATGTCATGCAGGCACCCCATCCACCATGGCCATGCCCACCAGCCAACCCACATGTCAACTTGCACTACTGCCCACCAACGCATGTCCCCCTGCACCCCCAGCCACCAGGGGCACCCTCCACCAGGCCCCCACCCATGTCTCCCACCACCCCCCAGCAGTGCAGGGGCACCCTCCACCAGGCCCCCACCCATGTCTCCCACCCTCCCACCCCCCAGCAGTGCAGGGGCAGCCTCCACCAGGCCCCCACCCATGTCTCCCACCACCCCCACCCCCCAGCAGTGCAGGGGCAGCCTCCACCAGGCCCCCACCCATGTCTCCCACCACCCCCACCCCCCAGCAGTGCAGGGGCAGCCTCCACCAGGCCCCCACTCATGTCTCCCATCACCCCCACCCCCCAGCCACCAGGGGCATCCTCCACCAGGCCCCCACTCATTTCCCCTATCACCCCCACCCCCCAGCCACCAGGGGCAGCCTCCACCAGGCCCCCACTCATGTCTCCCTGCACCCCCACCCCCCAGCAGTGCAGGGGCAGCCTCCACCAGGCCCCCACTCATGTCCAACTCATGTCTCCCATCACCCCCACCCCCAGCAGTGCAGGGGCAGCCTCCACCAGGCCCCCACTCATGTCCAACTCATGTCTCCCATCACCCCCACCCCCAGCAGTGCAGGGGCAGCCTCCACCAGGCCCCCACCCATGTCTCCCACCACCCCCACCCCCCAGCCAACAGGGGCAGCCTCCACCAGGCCCCCACTCATGTCTCCCTGCACCCCCACCCCCCAGCAGTGCAGGGGCAGCCTCCTCCAGGCCCCCACTCATGTCCAACTCATGTCTCCCATCACCCCCACCCCCAGCAGTGCAGGGGCAGCCTCCACCAGGCCCCCACTCATGTCCAACTCATGTCTCCCATCACCCCCACCCCCAGCAGTGCAGGGGCAGCCTCCACCAGGCCCCCACTCATGTCCAACTCATGTCTCCCATCACCCCCACCCCCAGCAGTGCAGGGGCAGCCTCCACCAGGCCCCCACCCATGTCTCCCACCAACCCCACCCCCCAGCCACCAGGGGCAGCCTCCACCAGGCCCCCACTCATGTCTCCCTGCACCCCCACCCCCCAGCAGTGCAGGGGCAGCCTCCAGCAGGCCCCCACTCATGTCCAACTCATGTCTCCCATCACCCCCACCCCCCAGCAGTGCAGGGGCAGCCTCCACCAGGCTCCCACCCATGTCTCCCACCACCCCCACCCCCCAGCCACCAGGGGCAGCCTCCACCAGGCCCCCACTCATGTCCAACTCATGTCTCCCATCACCCCCACCCCCAGCAGTGCAGGGGCAGCCTCCACCAGGCCCCCACCCATGTCTACCACCACCCCCACCCCCCAGCCACCAGGGGCAGCCTCCACCAGGCCCCCACTCATGTCTCCCATCACCCCCACCCCCCAGCACTGTGGGGCACCTGCCAGCAGGCCCCACCCATGTCTCCCACCACCCCCACCCCCCAGCCACCAGGGGCAGCCTCCACCAGGCCCCCACCCATGTCTCCCACCACCCTCACCCCCCAGCAGTGCAGGGGCAGCCTCCACCAGGCCCCCACCCATGTCTCCCACCACCCCCACCCCCCAGCCACCAGGGGCAGCCTCCACCAGACCCCACCCATGTCTCACACCACCCCCACCCCCCAGCAGTGCAGGGGCAGCCTCCACCAGGCCCCCACCCATGTCTCCCACCACTCCCACCCCCCAGCCACCAGGGGCAGCCTCCACCAGGCCCCCACTCATGTCCAACTCATGTCTTCCATCACCCCCACCCCCAGCAGTGCAGGGGCAGCCTCCACCAGGCCCCCACCCATGTCTACCACCACCCCCACCCCCCAGCCACCAGGGGCAGCCTCCACCAGGCCCCCACTCATGTCTCCCATCACCCCCACCCCCCAGCACTGTGGGGCACCTGCCAGCAGGCCCCACCCATGTCTCCCACCACCCCCACCCTCCAGCCACCAGGGGCAGCCTCCACCAGGCCCCCACCCATGTCTCCCACCACCCCCACCCCCCAGCAGTGCAGGGGCGGCCTCCACCAGGCCCCCACCCATGTCTCCCTGCACCCCCACACCAGCAGTGCAGGGGCAGCCTCCACCAGGCCCCCACTCATGTCCAACTCATGTCTCCCATCACCCCCACCCCAGCAGTGCAGGGGCAGCCTCCACCAGGCCCCCACTCATGTCTCCCTGCACCCCCACCCCCCAGCAGTGCAGGGGCAGCCTCCACCAGGCCCCCACTCATGTCCAACTCATGTCTCCCATCACCCCCACCCCCAGCAGTGCAGGGGCAGCCTCCACCAGGCCCCCACCCATGTCTCCCACCACCCCCACCCCCCAGCCAACAGGGGCAGCCTCCACCAGGCCCCCACTCATGTCCAACTCATGTCTCCCATCACCCCCACCCCCAGCAGTGCAGGGGCAGCCTCCACCAGGCCCCCACCCATGTCTCCCACCACCCCCACCCCCCAGCAGTGCAGGGGCAGCCTCCACCAGGCACCCACCCATGTCTCCCACCACCCCCACCCCCCAGCCACCAGGGGCAGCCTCCACCAGGCCCCCACCCATGTCTCACACCACCCCCACCCCCCAGCAGTGCAGGGGCAGCCTCCACCAGGCCCCCACCCATGTCTCCCACCACCCCCACCCCCCAGCCACCAGGGGCAGCCTCCACCAGGCCCCCACTCATGTCTCCCTGCACCCCCACCCCCCAGCAGTGCAGGGGCAGCCTCCACCAGGCCCCCACTCATGTCCAACTCATGTCTCCCATCACCCCCACCTCCAGCAGTGCAGGGGCAGCCTCCACCAGGCCCCCACCCATGTCTCCCACCACCCCCACCCCCCAGCCACCAGGGGCAGCCTCCACCAGGCCCCCACTCATGTCCAACTCATGTCTCCCATCACCCCCACCCACAGCAGTGCAGGGGCAGCCTCCACCAGGCCCCCACCCATGTCTCCCACCACCCCCACCCCCAAGCCACCAGGGGCAGCCTCCACCAGGCCCCCACTCATGTCTCCCATCACCCCCACCCCCCAGCACTGTGGGGCACCTGCCAGCAGGCCCCACCCATGTCTCCCACCACCCCCACCCCCCAGCCACCAGGGGCAGCCTCCACCACGCCCCCACCCATGTCTCCCACCACCCCCACCCCCAGCAGTGCAGGGGCAGCCTCCACCAGGCCCCCACCCATGTCTCCCACCACCCCAACCCCCCAGCCACCAGGGGCAGCCTCCACCAGGCCCCCACCCATGTCTCACACCCCCCCACCCCCCAGCAGTGCAGGGGCAGCCTCCACCAGGCCCCCACCCATGTCTCCCACCACCCCCACCCCCCAGCAGTGCAGGGGCAGCCTCCACCAGGCCCCCACCCATGTCTCCCACCACCCCCACCCCCCAGCAGTGCAGGGGCAGCCTCCACCAGGCCCCCACCCATGTCTCCCTGCACCCCCACACCAGCAGTGCAGGGGCAGCCTCCACCAGGCCCCCACTCATGTCCAACTCATGTCTCCCATCACCCCCACCCCAGCAGTGCAGGGGCAGCCTCCACCAGGCCCCCACTCATGTCTCCCTGCACCCCCACCCCCCAGCAGTGCAGGGGCAGCCTCCACCAGGCCCCCACTCATGTCCAACTCATGTCTCCCATCACCCCCACCCCCAGCAGTGCAGGGGCAGCCTCCACCAGGCCCCCACCCATGTCTCCCACCACCCCCACCCCCCAGCCAACAGGGGCAGCCTCCACCAGGCCCCCACTCATGTCCAACTCATGTCTCCCATCACCCCCACCCCCAGCAGTGCAGGGGCAGCCTCCACCAGGCCCCCACCCATGTCTCCCACCACCCCCACCCCCCAGCAGTGCAGGGGCAGCCTCCACCAGGCACCCACCCATGTCTCCCACCACCCCCACCCCCCAGCCACCAGGGGCAGCCTCCACCAGGCCCCCACCCATGTCTCACACCACCCCCACCCCCCAGCAGTGCAGGGGCAGCCTCCACCAGGCCCCCACCCATGTCTCCCACCACCCCCACCCCCCAGCCACCAGGGGCAGCCTCCACCAGGCCCCCACTCATGTCTCCCTGCACCCCCACCCCCCAGCAGTGCAGGGGCAGCCTCCACCAGGCCCCCACTCATGTCCAACTCATGTCTCCCATCACCCCCACCCCCAGCAGTGCAGGGGCAGCCTCCACCAGGCCCCCACCCATGTCTCCCACCACCCCCACCCCCCAGCCACCAGGGGCAGCCTCCACCAGGCCCCCACTCATGTCCAACTCATGTCTCCCATCACCCCCACCCACAGCAGTGCAGGGGCAGCCTCCACCAGGCCCCCACCCATGTCTCCCACCACCCCCACCCCCAAGCCACCAGGGGCAGCCTCCACCAGGCCCCCACTCATGTCTCCCATCACCACTACCCCCCAGCACTGTGGGGCACCTGCCAGCAGGCCCCACCCATGTCTCCCACCACCCCCACCCCCCAGCCACCAGGGGCAGCCTCCACCACGCCCCCACCCATGTCTCCCACCACCCCCACCCCCAGCAGTGCAGGGGCAGCCTCCACCAGGCCCCCACCCATGTCTCCCACCACCCCAACCCCCCAGCCACCAGGGGCAGCCTCCACCAGGCCCCCACCCATGTCTCACACCCCCCCCACCCCCCAGCAGTGCAGGGGCAGCCTCCACCAGGCCCCCACCCATGTCTCCCACCACCCCCACCCCCCAGCAGTGCAGGGGCAGCCTCCACCAGGCCCCCACTCATGTCCAACTCATGTCTCCCATCACCCCCACCCCCAGCAGTGCAGGGGCAGCCTCCAACAGGCCCCCACTCATGTCTCCCATCACTCCCACCCCCCAGCAGTGCAGGGGCAGCCTCCACCAGGCCCCCACCCATGTCTCCCACCACCCCCACCCCCCAGCCACCAGGGGCAGCCTCCACCAGGCCCCCACCCATGTCTCCCATCACCCCCACCCCCCAGCAGTGCAGGGGCAGCCTCCACCAGGCCCCCACCCATGTCTCACACCACCCCCACCCCCCAGCACTGTGGGGCACCTGCCAGCAGGCCCCCACCCATGTCCAACCATGTTCCCCACCACCCCCACCCCCCAGCACTGTGGGGCACCTGCCAGAAGGCCCCCACCCATGTGCAACTCATGTTCCCCAGCCAACATGTCATCACAATCTAGATCCCTGGTCCCTATGGTCAGCCTCCAAATGCAAAACACCCAGCCGAGTATTGCATCCACCCACTCATAATTTGCAATTACATCACAGAACACCAATTGCAAGTTCCGAAACAAACACATTTCCCTCACATACACCCAATGGGTGTCAGTGAATCTCAAAACACATATCATGAAATGCATGAAACCAATGAGATACCACACATTGAAGTTCACCAAAAATAATATGTATTAAAGGAAACATCAATAGAATAAAAAATGAAGAAACAGAAACGTGAATGTACAAAAATGAAAAGAAGCATGTCGGTCAAAAAAAGCAAAACCAAAAATAAAAATCCAAAGTAATGTCCAAAGTCAATGTCCACAAAACAAAATCCAATGGGAAATAAAAAAGAAAGCCATTGCTCCATGGTCAAAAATAGAAAAAAAAATACAATCCAACTGTCAACTATGTACATGGGAACACTCCAGGGTCCATTATCCCAACAAAATAAAGGAAACCTATCTAACTACACTAACTAATAAAATAAACTATATACAAAAATGTGGCCAATGTCCGAAAGGTCCAAATAAAATAAAAACAAAAATGAAACCTAACACTACCTAAAAACTATGTACAAGGGCAGCGGGCTAGTTTCACGGCTCACTTGTGGATGTTCCGGGCCAGGGCATCATCGAACTCCTCCTCAATGTCCCGGAGGCGGTCCTCCTCTATGGCCCTGAGGGTCCGCAGGGCCGCCAACGTCTCCACCTCCAAACCCCTGCGGATTGCCTCGAGGCACTCGGCCCGCCTCAGGGCCCTCCGCATGGAGTTCTCCGCCCTGACCATTGTGAGCCGTGCCTCTTCCGCCCGCTGACGCTCCGCATCTATGGCGTGGCCCAACCGCTGCCACACAGAAGACACTCTCTTTCCTGGGTCCTCCTGCCCTCCGGCCGATGCCTGCCCCTCCGATGTCGAAGGCCCCGAGCCTTCATGGCTCCCACCACATTGCTGCTGCTGCTGTGCCTCTGCCCGTGCACTGCCTCCTGCTGCCTGCACATCCTCCGCGGGCTGGGGTGCAGTCGTTGATGTGGCCAACCCTGCTGGACGTCCGACTCCCAACTGTGGCAGGGATGCCTTTTCCACCAGCCAGGCCGCACCGTCAGAGGCAGCTCCACAGGGCACCCAGGTGACTGATGGGTGGGAAGATGGCACAGAGGACGACTGGCGCGTAGGGGGTCCAGTTGAGGAGGGGGTCGGAGCAAGCCCCATCAGACGGAGGAATCCGGCCTGGGTGACCTGTCCCAGCAGGCTGACGTGGTCAACGAGCCATTCGAGATGACTCGCAGTCTCTTCATGAAAAGACTGCACCTCGCATGGCCCGTTGACGCAACGCCACACCAGCCAGGACAGTCTCAACCCGGACCTGGATAGCCACGTCTGCAGGCAGAGGAAGGCCAGTTGACGTGAGCTCATCCCCTGCCTGAAAACGGGTCTGGACGTAGGCATCCCTGCTGGTGCAAGATGATGCAGGGACAGGATCGGGGATAGGATTGCACACAGGCACCTCCGCGGCGGCCTGTGCTGCCTCCTGTCCCTGGTCCTGCACTGCACCACTAGCACCAGTGGGATCCCCACCTCCAGACCCCGTCTCTGGTGCTTGCACGGCCTCCTCCTCCACCAACCCCCCGCCCAACCTGGATGACTCCGTGCCATCTTCCCCTGTTGGGCCCTGTGGGGTCCCAAGTGCCCCTACTGCTGCCGAGGAGTCCAACTCCAACCTCCGCCTCTTGGACCTCAACCCGGCAGCTGCGGCCTGTGACGCGGCACCGGACTCCTCACTCCCCGACAAGATGACAACCTGGGAGGGGAGCCGGGCCTTGCGTCTCCGGCTGGCGGTCGGATCCCCGCCGCTGTGCTCCACAGCACCTTCTCTGCCCTCTTCATCAGTTGACGCTGCAGACAGGGAGAAACAAAACACAGGCATCAGGGCACTGTACAATGGACACATACACACATGACAGTTGTACATGAGTGGCATTGGCAAACCTCAGACATGTCATCACAATCCCCAACACACATGTCATTACAACTCGCACACATGAGCCATACCACAGCCATATCGCAACTGCCATCACCATCCATACACATACAACAGCATGAGCAGCCAAAGGTGAGCCAGACATCACATGCAACACAGGAAGTGCACCACACATGTACACACACCACCACACTTGCATGCATGTGTACACCTCTGCCAAGTGTCGCACTGTTCAGACGGGCATCCATGTCACATCTGCCAATCAGGCTTCCACATACCGCTGTCACATGCATCCATGTTGCATCACTGTTGCACCCTTGTCAAATACACACACATGCACATGTACACAGTGCTGATACATGCAGCCGAAAACAACATACATGCGTGACATCACGGACATGTCTACTTACATACACATTCATCCAAACATCTGTGCCCACACAACTGCATTTGGCATGCAAGCCTACACACACAAGCACCATCCATGTCTCACACATTACAGCCCTCGTATGTGTCAGCCCCACGGCCCTGTACACCCCCACCCATACTCGACCCCATACAAACAGATGTGCAACCTGCACACTACTGAATAATCACCACACGCACTGCTCACAATCAGGATGCATGTACACTCACCGCTCGACTCCAGACGGGTCTGCTTCTCAAGGACATGGACGTGGAGCGCTGGGGATATGCGTTCCAGGACCCTCATCTGTTCTTCCGACAAGTGGCCCCGGCGCCCCTTGGCATCCGCTGCCTTCAAGAGGCGCCGGGCCTTGTTCAGGGTCCTGGACCTGAAGTCCTGCCAGCGCTTCCTGACATGTTGTAAGTCGTGGACTGCCACCCCCTCTGCGTTGATGGCAGTCACGATGTCAGTCCAGATCCGAGTCCGTCCTTCCTTGTCGGCCCGGGAACTTCCGAAGAGGGCATCATAGTGCCCCAGGACTTGCTCCACCAGGACACCAACTTCGGTGGCACTGAAGCTGGTGCCCCTCTGCCTCTCTGGCCGGGGGTTGTCAGTGGTCACAGATGGTGTTTGCCCCGACATGACAACCCCAGAGGCAGGAGTGGGTGGGCAACTGGGTCCTGGGGCTGGGCTGTGGAGCGATGGAATCCCAGTCGGTAGTCTACGGTTCCAGCAGGGGTGGTCACAGCAACAGCACCCCTGGCTGATGTGCAGGCAGCAAATGGCAGGGCACGTGGGCAGCAGGCAGTCAGGCAGCAGCAGATGGCAGGTGGGAGCGTGCTCGGGGCTCTGGGGGGCAGTAGTTCGGCCTTCTGGGCAGGAGCGTGGTCTTCCGTGTGCTTACGCGTGGCCAGCTTGATACGGAGTGATTTGGCACGTGAAAAATCTGCACGTCAGCGTGTAATTCGAGGAAAGGCCCTTAGCGCGTAAGCGCATCTGCAAGCATACGCATTTTCATTGGACAGAAGGCCCCTCAAGCGCAATCGCCCCTGTGACATGACGCGTACAGACGTGCATGGGCATTTCAGCACACGTGAAAAACTGCACGTCCGCGTGTAATACGAGGAAAGGGCCCATGCGCGTGAGCGCACGTGGAAAACTGCACGTCCGCGTGTAATACGAGGAAAGGCCCTTAGCGCGTATGCACGGCAGCACGCATATGCGATTTCATTGGACCAAAGGCCCTTAGCGCGTGAGCGCGTCTGTGACGTGACGCGCGCAGGTGTTTCCCTCATTGCACGTGATGACAGAACACACATGGGTTTCCACCAATCGCGTGTGAAAGTTCCCGGCACCCCGGAACACACGTACCCAGGCTAATCGCGTGTGGAACTTCCCGCGCACCCCGAAACACACGTACCCAGGCCAGTTGCGTGTACGCTCACTCCCCTCCGATCACACGCGATGACACTCGGACCGTATCCGAATATGGGAAACCCGCACACGGCAAAAGACGTGCACAGGCGTCAACGCGTCTGCCACACGAAGGCAGGCGGAAGCGTCCCCGCGCACAGCATAAAAGTGCGCGCAAACAACAAACGCGTATATACAGCTACGATGAATGCCCCATTTGTCGCTGCACTGATCGTGGGACACCATAGGAGGAGGAGAATAGCCAGGGCATGCATTTTTGCACCACGGACACGCCTTTTTGGGATGCCTGACGACCAGGTCTATGGCAGGTATAGGTTTCCACCCCATATCATCCTCGACCTGGTCAGGGAGTGGGAAGATGACCTCACATCCCCCACCCTTTGCTCCCAAGCATTGAGCCCCTTGGAGAAGCTGCTCAATGTCCTGCATTTTTTGGCCACTGGGTCATTTCAGCGGACCACTGCCATAGTGGGGGGGGTCTCACAGGCCACGCAGTCACGCTGCCTACACCAGGTACTGGCAATCATGACAGCGCGCCCCTCAGTCCGCAGGCACATATACATGCCCAGAACACCCGCAGAAAGGCAGGCCGTTGTCCTGGATTTTTTTAGGGTGGCACACTTCCCCAAAGTGCTCAGTGCTATAGATTGCACCCATGTGGCCCTACGTCCACCTAGGGCCATTGAGCACATCTACCGAAACTGCAAGCACTGGCATTCCATCAATGTACAGGTGGTATGTGATGCAAAGGGAATCATCACCTCCAAGGCTCCACCCATGACAGTTTCATATACAGAATGTCTGCCCTGTGCCGGGCCCTGGAAGCTGGGCAGCATGGCGACACATGGCTCGTAGGTCATTACAAATGCCCTTGCACATGCATGCAAGTCACACACAGACAAATATCCAAACCCTAATAATCTCAACTATTATCACCTCCCCAGGGGACAGTGCCTACCCTCTGAGCAACCACATGATGACGCCAATCCGGAACCCCACCACACCACCCCAGGTAAGATACAACGCGGCCCATATTGCAACCAGGGGCATAGTGGAGCGCACATTCGGAGTGCTCAAGTCACGTTTACGCTCCCTTGACCGCTCTGGTGGGCAACTACTCTATGCACCACCAGTAGTGTGCAGGATCATTGTGACAGCATGTGTCCTGCACAATGTTGCAACACGGCAGGGCATCCCGGTGGACATGGTGGTGCCCCCACATCCCCAACCACAGGCACAGGTGCTGCCCATGGGAGGGGACAGGGCACGTGGCGAGGAAGCCCGGACCCAGCTTGTGGCCACATTTTTCACCTAAACTCCCACCCCTGCGGAGTGCACACAGGCCTGGCACATACCAGGTGACAATCGATGATGACAAAGAGACAGTTAACTGTCACAACCCTACCCCCCGAGAAAGTTGCCATGGAAGTGCCACATCGTCTGCATCCCTAGCTACTTAAACACAAGCTATCCTGTGTGACCAAAAGGCACACATATGACATATGACATGATATGGGCCATACACAAGTATTCCAAGGCGCAATGAGGCAGGGAGGGGGGAACAAGGGAACACAGAGAACGGTACTACTAGGCCAGGTGTCATTGGGATCGTGCAAGTGCAGGGGTAGGGGGAACGGGAAAAGTACAAGGGGAAGGGTGGGGGGGAGTCCAGTACAGGGGAAGTAGCCCAAAAAAATAATACATAGGTCGCCTGGTGGCAACTACAAAGGTAAGTGCAGACAAGTGCTGGGAAGGGAGGGCTGTATGGATAGAGAGACAGTACTGCAGTGCAGGGGTTGTCAGGGAGGCAGTGCAAGTGGAGAGTGGCTGGGCCAGGGACCGAGGTCGGTGAGAGTGGCCCAGTTGCAGCTCCTGTGCAGTTCCAGTGGAGAATTCTGCAAGGGAGAGGCAGACAGTAAGCAGAAGCAAAGAGGAAGGTCTTGAGGTGCTTCCAGAACTGGAGATGATTCCCCTCAAGTTCAAGTCAGGCTGGAAGTCTGTTCCAGGGGGAGGGCCTTGCTGCGGAGAGAAATCTACCCCCAGCTAGTTGCTCTGAGAAGCGGATGACACGGACATGCAAGGTGTGCATCACACACACCTGCAAACCAGGCCATGGCCATCACTGTCATGTCACTCAAACCCTCCCAAACATCAACATGACATGGCACGCAATACCCATACACCAACGCAGTAACGATAAGGTACACATTGCCATGTCCTAAATGCACAGTGGCATCGGACACTGCTGCCTGACCCGGAATCAGATTAAATGACAGACCAACAACCTCCCACCCAAAATAAGTCATTTCCAAATGCATTACAACAGTCGTAGACGTAACATCACAATGAATGCCTGTCTACATGCACATTATGCATTGCAAAATCAACACTGCAGCTCATGTGTGCAGTGTCCTACTCCTGCATCACACTGCTCAGCGCACAGCACAGTGAACAGCCATTGTGTGTGATGCACACCCTGAGCATCACATCTAAGTGACAGACCACGTCAAACATCAAATTAGGCATGTACTGGATCCATGATCGGTCACAGAACATGTGCTGCCGGGACACAGTGGGCACCAGAAGGCAAACAGTGTACACGTGGATATGCAAGGGTGGGAGTACATGTAGTGCATCAGAGTGCAAGTGTGTGGTTCTGCAAGGACATACACTCCACATATGCATGTGCACTCAAGTGACCATCAGTGTTCCCTACACATCACATGTGAACATCCACCATGTGTACACCCGAGCATGTCAAACCACAACTATCCCCTCGCACCTGAAAGGAAAACACAACACATGAACAGGCATTGATCAGCAGAACACAACATGTACATAGGATACCACCATTACTATGTCAGAGTTCCCATCACACTGCAGGGCAAGGCAACTATCAACAACAACCCCCCCTCCCTCACAAATGACCATGACCCACTGAACAACTGCACCTGGGTCATGGAGCCTCCACACCTCAATTCTACCTGGCCACAGGATCACCTTTACCCTTCGTCACCATCTCCCACCTTGTGTGTAAAAAGATGCCTGAACCCTCAGAATCCACACTCATTTCCAAAATCACAAAATCCAAGGCATAAAAATGAACCCGAACACCCTCCAGTAGATGACTTGACGTAGCAGTACCTCACAAAGGCCAAGTACTACCACAATGATGCAACAACCAAGGTAGCACAGCAAAATAATGTCACGACAGGATGTGAGACATGTGTGGTACATGACATAGGATGATGCACCATGAATGGATGTGTACTGTCACAGGTCCCCTGTACAGGCGCGGGAGTGTCACGAAACAACCACCCCCACCATGTCCCGGGTGCCTGCAAGGTCAAACTCAAACAGGCCCCTGAGACCCTGGTGGGGAATGAGGTTCAGAGATATGCAGTCGGGACAGGTGTTGACACACTGGATGACTGGAATGAGCGGCAGGAGAGGGGAGGAGGAATGACACATGAAACTAGGGAATGCACAAAAATGTACAACCTGCATGAACACATACACAATCCAAACAAACTTGGACATCATTGTCATGGCCTTCTGTAGTCCAGGCTCAGGAGTGGTACGAACCAACCACCCCCTCTAGGGTTTTGGCGCCTGCAAGTTCGGGGCTTACACAGGCATCCGCAACCCCAGTGGGGAAAGAGGGTCAGGGAACGTTGCTTGGATAGGCACGGGAAGCAGGAACACCGGGTAGAGGCTACAGGTTTCAAAATTGCATAGGATCACGGGTGATTAGGGAGAAAAAAACATACCAAATTGAACCACACATACATCCATGCATCAGTACACTCCCCAGCAAGCCTATGCAGAGCAGTTCGTAAGAAAAACAACAAGACACTTAGCTCTGGTTTTGAGTGCTGGCCTCCTGCCTGCGCACTCTCAGGTCCGGTTACAGGAGCACTGCAATGCTGCAAAGAGAGACACAGTCAACAACCTGTACGTGCCAATTGCACAAAAACACAACACCAAACATGCCCCATAGCAACAGACTACTCTACAAACAGACAATCTGTGGTTGATGCTTCGTACCCATATATAACATCACCCCTGTAACGGGTCATACACAGTCAATGCAGTAAGGCAGCCGCTGCTGGGTGCGTGGCAAATGGAACACCAATGTGTCACAATTCACACAACATGCAATGTTCCCTGGGTAAGCAGACAGACCCATATAGCAAGCCATGACTACAGAGCAAATTGCGTACCACCATGACCGAAACAAAGTTGGCAGTGCATTTATCATGAAGTACGTGGAAAAGACATGCCCTGCACCCGAGTATGTCCCTTGCTGTATGTCCGTGTGAGCTGCCCCTTTCCATGTCTCGGAAGGCTACATGGTTGATACAAGTGGCTCAATGGACCTTGGTGTACCGGAGGGTATGTGCCACTGCCCCTGCATGTGTCCCAGACAACCATACTATCAGCAGCCATCAGTCCACAAACACATCTGAGCTGCATTGTGTGCTTCAACACCAATATTCGTCTAAGCTCACCCTAAGTGCTGTGACTAAGCCTGCATGTGCAACTCGCCTGGTGCAAGCTTTGCTGTGTCGTGGCTCCCCTGTGATGCTCACCTTGCCTGGAGTTCCTTGGAACATGTCAGCAATTCTAGGATGTGGGTCTGCAATCACTGTGCCTCTGCTTCTGCACACATGTGCATGTGGGCACCAACAAACGGGTCCAGAATTCCGTCGTCCAATGGGCCATGTCTGCTGGCAAAGGTGCTCTGGAGGCTCATCCCCCTGCAGAAAGGGCATGAAACACATGATTAATGCTTCAAAGTCATCTGTGTGTGTCTCATCAGGCATCTCATTACTTGACCATGTCAGAGAGTCACATCACAAATCACACCATCAGTCCGTCTTTCACCTCCAAAGTGTGGAACACTATCTACAGCATGAATTGCAACAAGCACATGTACAGGAAAGATATGAAACATACTACACAATGCATAGCAATCAATGTCCACATTAATCATGACACACCCCATCTAGCAAAAGCTGAACAGTGGACAATGACACCTAAATCATCCCCACTAGGGGTGTCAACACAAGTCACACAGCACCAGACATGCCACAGATATGACAGTCCAAAGCCCTTGTGTAAAATGCTGTAACACCGAACCATCCTTGCGAGCCCATGGATAAGGGAGGCAGGAGTGGCATATGTGAGTCAAGGAACCCAAGCAGCAAACACATACACAAGACAACCATGAAGGGCCCAGCTGGAACAGACAGTGGATGCCTTCAAAAGCCACAAAGCACCGCACCGTCACATGAAAGCACAATAGACTAGCAATTTTAAACTAAATCAACTATTAACTAATTACACTAACTATGGAAAACCTACATTACCTATTTAAACTAACTATCAAACAGAAACTTAACTAACTAAACTAAAAGAAAAATCAAAAATGGCCACATACCACCCGGGGGGGAGGGGAGGCACCCAGGAGGGGGGAGGTACAGGGTGCTGCTCAACATCCACATGCGATGATGCTGAGCCAAAAAAAAATCCTCCATGGGCTCAACGCCTGCACAGCACGACCTATGTGGGAGATAGATGGTCGTCCGAGTCTGGCTCATCCTGGAAAGGAGGACGTGGCACAGTAGCCTGGCCACGCCTAGCCGCAGCTTGCCCCTCGTCGGCAGCAAGTCTGCCGGACGGGTGAGCCTGGTTCTGTGTGGCGATGTGACGTAGGTCTGCATGCAGAACCTCCCGTGATACACGTGCTTCCTCTTGCAAGGTAGCACGTGTAACACGGAGTTCCTCCTGCAAGGCCTGGCTGGACAACCGCTGCACCTCCCGGCAAGCCTGTAGCTCAGCCGAGATGGTACGCTCAAGCTGTGCAAACCTCTCCTCTGCCTGCTGCCTCTGGGACATCATAAGGACACCCAGAGTGGATCTGAGGGAAGCATACTCCTCCCTCAGGGCATCCATGTGCGCCTCTGCGTGAGCAGCAATTGCTTGACGCAGAGACAACATTTCAGCCTGGCGTGCCCTGTCTGAGGCCGCCATGCCCAGCCTGAGCGAGCGGGCCGTGGACAGTGCCGCCTGCTGCTGGAGAAGCACCTGCCTAGCAGTGGGGAGCACAGATCGGGCCACACGCTCCATGCTCTCAGCGATGTTCTCCATTGCTGCCCCCTCCCGTTCGGAATTGGCAGTCATGTCTTGCTCCCACTCAGTATACAGCGGTTGCGCGCGGCAACCGTGTTGCCAGGCTTGACCCCTGCGGGACCCAAGGACCGGGGGTCTTCGCTGTGTTGGCACCGCCTGCGGCTGCACGACTACATGCCCCCGTTGACGTGATGTCCCAGGCACATCAGTGACTGGTGTGGAGGGTGACCCTGCTTCCCGATCCACCACTAGCGGAGGAACCAAGACTGTCTGATCCCTCAGTGCAGGTGTCGCAGACAGAGGAGTGTCCACATCAGAATCACTCACCCCTGACACATGGACTTGATGCTCATCCAACTCAACATGGACGTCAGAGTCGTCATCAAGGCTGGACTCATAGGCAGCCAGAGACAAGATGGACTGCAGCACTTGGGGGTTTTCGTGGCCTACCACCCCACGACCCCCACTAGTGCTGGGTTGATGTGGCATTACCAACCCTGTGTCTGGCATGACAACACCATCCTCTGCCTCCATTGCATCATCACCTGAAAAATAGAGAGAAAACGGTCAATACACATGTCAGAAGCACACGACACACACACACACCGACAGCAAAGGCATCCGGCAGACATGTGACACACAACATATGACCTGGCATGCATGCTGGGTATACTTTGAATAGCTTCTGTGATCAGACCTGTTGAAAGGTGGCAGTTTCCATGGAAGTGGGTCTATGCAGTGCAGAAAACGTGTACGCCACTCACTACCTACATGTACAAGCACTACATGGTGTGTGCCAGGAAATGTGAAGGCAGTGCAATGTCAAATTCAGACATCACGTGCATTGTGCATTCAATGTGTACCATGTCTAGAAGCCAAGCACCCCTCCACTCCAGTACCAAAGCAGGGATGCCTAGCATGGTATCAAAAGGCTGACCATACACCTGTGTATTGACAGGCAGGGTTGACTGGCATCAACAGCTTAATGTGATTCAAATTAAAACACTGCAAATGATGCTGGGACAGTGGGCAGGACACATGATAGAAACTCCGGAGGCCGGCCACGTGTGAAGAAGACACAACAAGAGTTGGACAGAGTCATTTGCCATTGAACAGGCTGAGGCCTGTGAGCCACACAGATTGTCAGAGCCTAAACATGTGTGCAACGCAGGACTGAGCCACAGTTGACATGGGAAGGCTGATGAGATGGCAGACAATGTATGTAACCAAGGACTTATATTACAGTGATCATCCAGTCAAGGACACATAGGGGCATGCGTGCAATGCACATGGAGCATGAATGGGCACTCATGTCCCTGCGGGACATCTGACCCATGCACAGTACAAGTGAGATACCCTGCATCGAGTACTAAGGCTGTACCACACGGCATATGTCTGGCAGATTCTACGCTGGAAGTTAGCATCTACACAGGACACATGAACAAGAAAGTACACATTGGCAAGATTGAAGCAGACCAGTGCAAAGGTGGAACTGGGGTGCAGAGTGGCGGAGGAGGGGCAAGGGAGCATGCCTACATGGAGTCCCGCATGCAGGCAGAGGAGACATGCATGAGGGTAGCATTGCATTACTTACACATCAGAACCATGTACACGTCACATGTAGCAGCAATCATGCACAACACATCCCACAAGTGAAACACACACCTCCTCAACAAACACGCATCAACACTCACTGGACTGGGCATCAAAGTCCAGCTTCTCTCCCACTCCTTCGACCAATTCAGGTGGTATGAACTCCGCAACGAGAGCCTCATGCGGAGTGAGTTCTTCCTCCTCTGGTGCAGGCCCACCGCCAGTCACCAGAGTCAAGTTGTAATTTGAGGCACGCTTGGCCTTAGTGCTGCGCTTGAAGTCATTCCAACGCTTTTTGCACTCCTGCGCCGTGCGCACCTCATGGCCGAATGAACTGACATGTTCCGCAACATGCTTCCAGTGGGTGTCACGTTGGGCAGCCGTGGTCTGACTATTGGCACCCACTAGCATGTCACGGCTGTGGCCTCGCACGTAGTCCACGAGGAAGTCCAGTTCCTGCTTACAGAAAGGCTTCTTCCTCGACGTGCAGGAGGTCGTGGCTGTGTGTGGGGTCCCAGCCTGTGCTGCAGGTGCAACTTTCCTCCTCTTGGACTGTGGCGCAGACCCTGGCTGGCTAATGCCGCCCTGACCAGTATGGCCAGTGGGTTCGGTGGATTGAGCCAAGGGAGTGGCAGGTGGAGGGATGACCAAAGGCCTGACTTGTGTCAGTGGCAGCTGGGTGCCCACTAATGGACCCTGCGCAGCAACATCAGCTGTGGCAGGGTCGTTGGCCGCAACGGTCCTGGTTGGCAGACTCACAACCGGGGTGCTGTTCCGCAACATGCTTCCAGTGGGTGTCACGTTGGGCAGCCGTGGTCTGACTATTGGCACCCACTAGCATGTCACGGCTGTGGCCCCGCACGTAGTCCACGAGGAAGTCCAGTTCCTGCTTACAGAAAGGCTTCTTCCTCGACGTGCAGGAGGTCGTGGCTGTGTGTGGGGTCCCAGCCTGTGCTGCAGGTGCAACCTTCCTCCTCTTGGACTGTGGCGCAGACCCTGGCTGGCTAATGCCGCCCTGACCAGTATGGCCAGTGGGTTCGGTGGATTGAGCCAAGGGAGTGGCAGGTGGAGGGATGACCAAAGGCCTGACTTGTGTCAGTGGCAGCTGGGTGCCCACTAATGGACCCTGCGCAGCAACATCAGCTGTGGCAGGGTCGTTGGCCGCAACGGTCCTGGTTGGCAGACTCACAACCGGGGTGCTGTTGGGTGCATCTGCCCCTGCACTTGCCAACACCCGGCTGTTCGGGGCAACAGATGACATGACTGCCCCAGGGACACGTGTCTTGGTCTGAGCAGCCCCGCCTGCCCCTATGGTTTCCCCCCTGGCCTGTTGGAGATCTACCAAGGGCTCTTCCAGTGCCAACGCAGCCTGCGCTGGCAGACCCTGAGCCTGGGTGGCGGTGTCCACAGCTGCACCTGCAGCTACCACTACCCTTTGGCCCGTGGCAGTCGATGGAACAGACTGCCGGGTCATATGGGTGCCAGTGCCAGATGCAGGAGCTGCATCCCCCGGAACCACAGGGGGTGGTGGCATGGCTGCATCGACACATGGCACAACATTGTGCTCAAGTGGCGCACCCCTGCCTCTTCCCCCTCTGTGGCTGCCCTGGACACCCTGGAGTCCCCCTACTCCCTGGTCACCACGGCCACGTCCCCGACCACGCCCGCAACGAGGAGTACGCCCAGCTGAGGCGCCCCTCACCTTTGGTGGCCTCCCAACCATGGCACAGATGTAGTAGTGTTGGCACAGATGGAGTGGTGCCAATGGGAGGTGTACACCACAATTGACCTGGGCAATTGGGGTGAAGGGGGTGGGAAGCAAGATGTTAACAGCCCCCCTGCACCTGCAAGGCTGTATGTGACCCCGGTGATGTGGTGACGGGTCACGCAATGCTCAGGCACCCCAAAACTGCAGTAAAACCGTGCACGCAACCCTGCAGCCTACGTGCGTGGATTCAACCTCCCGCAGTACGCGGTGGCACCCAGTAACACGAATAACACGTACGCGTGGGACACGCAGGCTACTATGACATCGAAAATGGGTGCGATACACAGGGGCACCCGCAGTGGGAAAAAGAGCGTGTGAGACTCACCGTCTGACTAGCGCGATGCAGAAAAACACGCGTAGCCAATACCCCCGCCAAAAGAAGAGATACATCCTTGATAGCTGTGAAGTTGTGATGGCGCGCGAAACAACAGGAAGCAGCAACACACGTCGGTCTCCACGAAAGTCACGTACAACGAACTGCTGGGCCCGCTCACCTTTAACCCGTGCTGAGGGAAACGCACGCGCGCGTCACGTCACTTACGTGCATGGGCCCTTTCCTCGTATTACACGCGGACGTGCAGTTTCCACGCGCGCTTACGCGCATGGCCCTTTCCTCGTATTACACGCGTACGTGCAGTTTCCACGCGTGCTTACGCGCATGGCCCTTTCCTCGTATTACACGCAGACGTGCAGTTTTTCACGCGCGCTGAAATGCCCAGGCACGTCTGTACGCGTCACGTCACAGGGGCGCTTGCGCTTGAGGGGCCTTCTGTCCAATGAAAATGCGTATGCGTGCAGACGCGCTTACGCGCTAAGGGCCTTTCCTCGAATTACACGCTGACGTGCAGATTTTTCACGTGCCAAATCACTCCGTATCAAGCTGGCCACGCGTTCACACACGGAACACCACGCTCCTGCCCAGAAGGCCGAACTACTGCCCCCCAGAGCCCTGAGCATGCTCCCACCTGCCATCTGCTGCTGCCTGACTGCCTGCTGCCAACGTGCACTGCCATTTGCTGCCTGCACATCAGCCAGGGGTGCTGTTGCTGTGACCACCCCTGCTGGAACCGAAGACTCCCGACTGGGATTCCATCGCTCCACAGCCCAGCCCCACTACCCAGTTGCCCACCCACTCCTGCCTCTGGGGTTGTCATGTCGGGGCAAACACCATCTGGGACCACTGACAACCCCCGGCCAGATAGGCAGAGGGGCACCAGCTTCAGTGCCACCGAAGTTGGTGTCCTGGTGGAGCAAGTCCTGGGGCAGTATGATGCCCTCTTCGGAAGTTCCCGCGCCGACAAGGAAGGACGGACTCGGATCTGGACTGACATCGTGACTGCCATCAACGCGGAGGGGGTGGCAGTCCGCGACTTACAACATGTCAGGAAGCGCTGGGAGGACTTCAGGTCCAGGACCCTGAACAAGGCCCGGCGCCTCTTGAAGGCAGCGGATGCCAAGGGGCGCCGGGGCCACTTGTCGGAAGAACAGATGAGGGTCCTGGAAAGCATATCCGCAGCGCTCCACGTCCAGGTCCTTGAGAAGCTGACCCGTCTGGAGTCGAGCGGTGAGTGTACATGCATCTTGATTGTGAGCAGTGCTTGTCGTGATTATTCAGTAGTGTGCAGGTTGCACATCTGTTTGTATGGGGTCGAGTATGGGTGGGGGTGTACAGGGCCGTGGGGCTGACACATGCGAGGGCTGTAATGTGTGAGACATGGATGGTGCTTGTGTGTGTAGGCTTGCATGCCAAATGCAGTTGTGTGGGCACACATGGTTGGATGAATGTGTATGTAAGTAGACATGTCCGTGATGTCACGCATGTATGTTGTTTTCGGCTGCATGTATCAGCACTGTGTACATGTGCATGTGTGTGTATTTGACAAGGGTGCAACAGTGATGCAACATGGATGCATTTGACAGCGGTATGTGGAAGCCTGATTGGCAGATGTGACATGGATGCCCGTCTGAACAGTGCGACACTTGGCAGAGGTGTACACATGCATGCAAGTGTGGTGGTGTGTGTACATGTGTGGTGCACTTCCTGTGTTGCATGTGATGTCTGGCTCACCTTTGGCTGCTCATGCTGCTGTATGTGTATGGATGGTGGTGGCAGTTGCGATATGGCTGTGGTATGGCTCATGTGTGCGAGTTGTAATGACATGTGTGTTGGGGATTGTGATGACATGTCTGAGGTTTGCCAATGCCACTCATGTACAACTGTCATGTGTGTATGTGTCCATTGTACAGTGCCCTGATGCCTGTGTTTTGTTTCTCCCTGTCTGCAGCGCCAACTGATGAAGAGGGCGGACAAGGTGCTGTGGAGCACAGCGGCGGGGATCCGACCGCCAGCCGAGACACAAGGCCCGGCTCCCCTCCCAGGTTATCATCTCGTCGGGGAGTGAGGAGTCCGGTGCCGCGTCCCAGGCCGCTGCTGCCGGGGGGAGGTCCAAGAGGCGGAGGTTGGAGTTGGACTCCTCGGCAGCAGAAGGGGCAGCTGGGACCCCACAGGGCCCAACAGGGGAAGATGGCACGGAGTCATCCAGGGTGGTGGGGGGTTTGGTGGAGGAGGAGGCCATGCAAGCACCAGAGACGGGGTCTGGAGGTGGGGATCCCACTGGTGCTAGTGGTGCAGTGCAGGACCAGGGACAGGAGGCAGCACAGGCCGCCGCGGAGGTGCCTGTGTGCAATCCTGTCCCCGATCCTGTCCCTGCATCATCTTGCACCAGCAGGGATGCCTATGTCCAGACCCGTTTTCAGGCAGGGGATGAGCTCACGTCAACTGGCCTTCCTCTGCCTGCGGACGTGGCTATCCAGGTCCGGGTTGAGCCTGTCCTGGCTGGTGTGGCGTTGCGTCAACGGGCCATGCGAAGGGACCTGCAGTCTTTTCATGAAGAGACTGCGAGTCATCTCGAATGGCTCGTTGACCACGTCAGCCTGCTGGGACAGGTCACCCAGGCCGGATTCCTCCGTCTGATGGGGCTTGCTCCGACCCCCTCCTCAACTGGACCCCCTATGCGCCAGTCGTCCTCTGTGCCATCTTCCCACCCATCAGTCACCTGGGTGCCCTGTGGAGCTGCCTCTGACGGTGCGGCCAGGCTGGTGGAGGAGGCATCCCTGCCACAGTCGGGAGTCGGACGTCTACCAGGGGTGGCCACATCAACAACTGCACCCCAGCCGGCGGAGGATGTGCAGGCAGCAGGAGGCAGTGCACAGGCAGAGGCACAGCAGCAGCAGCAACGTGGTGGGAGCCATGAAGGCTCAGGGCCTTCAACATCGGAGGGGCAGGCATCGGTGGGAGGGCAGGTGGACCCAGGACGGGGTGTGTCTTCTGTGTGGCAGCGGTTGGGCCAGCAGATAGGTGCGGAGCGGCGGCGGGCGGAAGGGGCGCGGCTCACAATGGTCAGGGTGGAGAACTCCATGCGGAGGGCCCTGAGGCGGGCCGAGTGCCTCGAGGCAATCCGCAGGGGGTTGGAGGAGGAGACAGCGTCGTCCCTGCGGACCCTCGGGGCCATGGAACAGGACCGCCTCCGGGACATCGAACAGGAGTTCGATGATGCCCTGGCCCAGAACACCACGGAGTGAGCCGCTGGACTTGCCAGCCGCCTTTGTATATAGTTATATAGTTAGTGTTAGGTTTCCTTTATTTTTTTTTTTATTTGGTTGCGATTGGACAATGCGCCACGTTGTTGTATGTAGTTCAGTTTTTAGTTAGTTGTCATAGTTAGGTTTCATTTGGTTGGGCTCATGGACCCGGGATTATCTTGTAAATAGTTCTTCAATGGATTTTTCTTTTTTATGGAGTTTTTTCATCGCCATGGAGCAATGGTTTTTGTTTATCATTTACCCTTGGATTTCTTTTCTGACTGTGACTTTGGACACCATTTATTTTGATTGTGCTGTGTGTTTTTGATTTTTTTCATGGACATTCATCTTCTTTTGGTTGTTTTGCTTTGTGGTTTTTCTCATTTTATTTCCATTCAAGTTGATTTTAAATACATTTATATTTTCATCCTTCAATGTGTCGTATCATCTCATTGCTTTCATGTATGTCATGTTGGGTGTTTTAACATTCACTTGCAGCCATTGTGTGTGACAGACATGTGTTCATTTGCATTATTTACATTGGGTGTGTAACATGTAATTGCCTTTGATATGTGGGTGGATGTGATAGTTGGTTGGGCCTTTTGGCAGGGGAGGATGGCAATTACGGACATGATTGGGGATTGGTGGGACCCAGGTGCAGGGGGGCATGGATGGGACATCGGCGAGGGCCTGGTGGAGGGTGCCCCTGCACTGCTGGGGGGTGGGGGTGGTGGGAGACATGGGTGGGGGCCTGGTGGAGGCTGCCCCTGGTGGCTGGGGCATGGGGGTGGTGGGAGACATGGTTGGGGGCCTGGTGGAGGCTGCCCCTGGTGGCTGGGGGATGGGGGTGGTGGGGAACATGAGTTGGACATGAGTGGGGGCCTGGTGGAGGCTGCCCCTGGTGGCTGGGGGATGGGGGTGGTGGGGAACATGAGTTGGACATGGGTGGGGGCCTGCTGGCAGGTGCCCCACAGTGCTGGGGGGTGGGGGTGGTGGGGAACATGAGTTGAACATGGGTGGGGGCCTGCTAGCAGGTGCCCCACAGTGCTGCGGGGTGGGGGTGCAGGGGTACATGAGTTGCACATGGGTGGGGGCCTGCTGGCAGGTGCCCCACAGTGCTGGGGAATGGGGGTGGTGGGAGACATGGGTGGGGGCCTGGTGGAGGCTGCCCCTGGTGGCTGGGGGGTGGGGGTGGTGGGAGACATGGGTGGGGGCCTGGTGGTGGGTGCCCCTGCACTGCTGGGGGGTGGGGGGCGGGAGACAAGGGTGGGGCCTGGTGGAGGCTGCCCCTGGTGGCTGGGGGGTGGGGGTGGTGGTAGACATGGGTGGGGGCCTGGTGGAGGCTGCCCCTGGTGGCTGGGGGGTGGGGGTGGTGGGAGACATGGGTGGGGGCCTGGTGGAGGGTGCCCCTGCACTGCTGGGGGGTGGTGGGAGACATGGGTGGGGGCCTGTGGAGGGTGCCCCTGGTGGCTGCGGGTGCAGGGGGACATGCGTTGGTGGGCAGTAGTGCAAGTTGACATGTGGGTTGGCTGGGGGGCATGGCCATGGTGGATGGGGTGCCTGCAGGACATGTGCAGGGTAGGCCCCTGTGGTGTGAGCCACCTGCAGGGGCCGTGGAGGGTGTAGAGGGAACACCTGGGAGGGCCCACACGTGCAATTCACGTGTGGTGCTCCCCACGCACCCCTGTAATACACGTACCCTGATGGAATCGCGTGTGGAACTTCCCGCACACCCCTGGAATACACATACCCTGCTGATTTCGCGTGTGTAACTTCCCGCGCACCCCTGAAAAACACGTACCCTGCGGAAGTCACGTGTGTAACTTCCCCTGCACCCTGAAATACACGTACCCTGCTGATATCGCGTGTGGAACTTCACACGCACCCCTGACAAACACGTACCCTGCGGAAGTCACGTGTGTAACTACCCCTGCACCTTGAAATACAAGTACCCTGCTGATATCGCGTGTGGAACTTCACGCGCACCCCGAAATACACGTACCCTGATGGAATCGCGTGTGGAACTTCCCGCGCACCCCTGGAATACACGTACCCTGCTGATTTCGCGTGTGTAACTTCCCCTGCACCCTGAAATACACGTACCCTGATGGAATCGCGTGTGGAACTTCCCGCGCACCCCTGGAATACACATACCCTGCTGATTTTGCATGTGAAACTTCCCCCGCACCCCGAAATACACGTACCCTGATGGAATCGCGTGTGGAACTTCCCGCGCACCCCTGAGATACGCGTACCCTGCTCGCACGGGCCCAATCGTGTGTCGAAATTCCCGCGCACCCCTGAAATACACGTACCCTGCTGGAATCGCATGTGTAACTTCCCCTGCACCCTGAAATACACGTACCCTGCTGATATCGCGTGTGGAACTTCACGCGCACCCCTGAAATACACGTACCCTGCGGAAATCGCGTGTGTAACTTCCCCTGCACCCTGACATACACGTACCCTGCTGATATCGCGTGTGGAACTTCACGCGCACCCCGAAATACACGTACCCTGATGGAATCGCATGTGGAACTTCCCGCGCACCCCTGAGATACGCGTACCCTGCTTGCACGGGCCCAATCGCGTGTGGAAATTCCCGCGCACCCCTGAAATACACGTGCCATGATGAAATCGCGTGTGCAACTTCCCGCGCACCCCTGAAATACGTGTACCCTGCTCGCACGGGGCCAATCGCGTGAAGTACTTCCCGCGCACCCCAGTGATACACGTAGCCCGCTTGCTGTGCTAGTACAGGTTTAGCGCAGCCCTTTGCGCTGGATTGGGTATGTTGATGGCTTTTCCCTGCGCGAGAGGCGTTCTTGGGGGCGTAACTGGCGCTGCTGCAGGGTCGCTGCGCCACTGTGCGCCACGGCTGGTTTTGGTGGCTGGAATCCATGAATACGCTGTGCGCGGAAATGGATTTAGGCGCACGCGGCTGGGGCAGGGATTCGCACGCGCACACTGTGCACCAGCCGCGTGCGCCACTTGTGCGCTGAATTCTATGAACATAATGTATTGTGTGCCCTCTCTGTGTGTGGCTAAATTAAGTCAATTCAAGCATGAATTACAACCATACACATTCCTATTCTTGCGTTCACGTCCCAATGCTCACACATTTCACCCAATGTCATTCAGTTATCTCACATAAAGGAAGGGCATGGGTCAGGCAATTGGAGATGTGTGGCACAGGTCTTTTGAAGTGTGTTTTACCAAACCTATGAATAAGTGAGTGAACAAGGCGCATTACTGCTGCAGACTGTGACACAGCAGATAAAAAGCTGCAAACATACAGAAATGTGACCGAGAGTGCAGATGACAATGTGTGATGGCAAGTGGTCTGCTGGATTGTTCATTGGGACATTACAGAACACATGAAGTGGAATTACATTACTTGGAAGTAAAGTGATTAGTCTGTCACTCTTGGCAACTATGGAGTTATCTCCATCCCTTAGTGCTTCTCGTGCCGCCAGCACTGGTGCTTCTGCTCAGTCTCAAAATGGAGATCATGGAACTCAACTCTGAATCAGGTTCAGGATCTGACTCTAAAATCTATTCTTCTTCCTAAAGAATATATGGTTTAGATGTGTGGTTGGTCATGGCTTTGCCTATGGCAGAGGTCTGTCTGAGCACTCTCACTGTTACGTTTCACGTTCTTAGTCCTTCTCACCCAGCTCTTTGTAAACACTCATTTCTTTTGGAGATGGCTTTGAGAAGGGTGAAGACGTAGCTTCCATAGCTTTGGCAGTTTCAGATTCACCTTCAAGTAGTCTCAGTCAGTGGTACCTCTCTGGCTGGAATTGTGCATGGTAATGTCTCCTTGATCTTTAGCTTGGAATCTTCATCCAATGCCACAGGACCCTCTGGCAGAGAGTTAATTGGCTGGAAAAGCTATCCTCAAAGCAGTGAATGTGATCACGGAGATGCTCAGTAGCGCTGGTGTTTCAATATGGGCAGCAGGAAAAAGGATACAACACAACCCCTCATCTGGATGAGGGCCAATTGATTTGAACTTGGTCTTATCCTTTCATACAAGGTCTAGTTGTATATTATTCTGAATGCTACTCTAGAGAATCTACCGTGGATGACCTTGGTTTATGTACCTGTTCTTTCCATGCCTTGCTGTCTTTTGTTCAGAATGGCATGACTTCTGGAGTTTTGTTCTGCCTCGTTTCCGAAGACTCTTTGCCCATCTGCATTATGCTACCCTAATGCAGGTAGCCCACTCTTCGGTCCCAAGCCTATAAGGGCAGCCATTTTTCTTGGCTTCCTGTGGCGGTGTTGACCACATTCAGTTACAAACGAGTGTGAGTTGCTGGATTCTCATACCTGTAACCCTGTTACACCTCCTCCTCCTCACCTGAAGATCCCAGATCTGTTCTGGTGGACAACTGGGGCCTCCAGGCACTGTAGTCATTCTTTTTTTTGGTTGATAGCGTCTCTCCTGGAAGGAGGCCACAGTAAAGCTTCTGACCCGGCTTTCCTGGGGACTTCCTCCCGGAGGGAAACAGACGGGGGAAAAAGCCAAGTCAGGCACAAAAAAATAAACAGTAGGTTGTTGTGAAGCAATAGCAACTCCAGCTGAAGTGAGCTGAGGATTGAGAAGGGAGATGGGCTCCTTATGGTTGTAAGGGCTGAGACTTCCGTGTACTGATTTTTGTTTTTATGGAATGGGGAGAAAATGTAGGAAATGGAAATATCCGTCAGGACGAGCAGTTGTGCTCCTAAGAACAAAAGAGAAGGAGCGATCGAGAAGCGTTATGCCGCGTACCTGACAGGATATGGAGAGAGAGCGAGAAAAGGGCACCACGGAGAAGCACCGGGAAGCCAAGCAAAAGGGAGAGGTAGAGATAGCATGACGGCGGTGCCGTGTGAGCGAAAGAGAGAGCGGGCAAAACCACAGAGACATCGATCCGGAGATCCGGACACCAAGAAAGAAACATCAGGGGACGCCACGAAAAGTACAAACACACAAGAGTTAGGGCAACAAACAGCAGAGAGCGGTCCACTAGGTTGCCACGCAATGGCTGTTACCGGGGGTGTGGTTTAAGTACGTGCATGCATCTACGCGACCCGTAGCAAAAACAACTAGACCGCTGCAAGCAATTCTAACGCAATGGGCTTCTACGACGCCCTAGACAGAAAACGGGCCACAAGCGCCACTGAGTGCAGCGCATGACAGTATGCCCCGCCCCAAAACGGACGCCATCAGGTTTACCTGGATGCGACTGATGGAACCTCCTGAGGAGGATTGGAGCAGATATATGGGACATGGGTTCCCAGGAGTCCTCAGTTCTGGGAAACCCTTTCCAATGTACTAAGTACTCCAATCGACCCCGTCTGTACCTTGAATTGCAGACCTGCACAACCTCATATTCCTGAGCAGGGGGAAGCGAAGTTCTCACCGTTGTGGAGCGGAAGTTTGACTCTGGTGCTACCCATTTGAGAAGGGAAGAGTGGAACACCGGGTGAACACATTGCAAGTTAGATGGTAATTTGAGGCGGTATGCCACCGGGTTGATTCTGGTTAAAATGGGATAAGGCCCAATTTATCGTGGAGAAAGTTTGGTTCGCCATACCCATCGTGGCACGTATTTGGTGGATAACCATACCACCAAATCGATTATCAAGATGAAAAGATCTCTTGAACATTTGTTGCCGACCGCGCTAAAACTGCCTTTAAATTGTGGGCGGAACGATAGATATAATCAAAATTAGAAATTACCTGGTTACCAAGGAACCACAATTTCTGGAAATTTAATAACAGCACAGGATAGAATTAAGCCGGGGTGCACTCACGCCTATATTGAATGGAAGTAGGGGTTGCATGATATTTGTATGTGTTTTTCATTTTGACAAAAATTGCATGTAAGAATAATGTTATGGTGAAATAAATAGTGTACAAGCTTTTTTGACAAATCTCCCCATGTTGCCTAAATAAGGATTGTTAGAGCATAAAACACGACATGTGTATCTGGTCTCTGCCGAGGTTTTGAATTAATGAATTTGTAAATAATATCAATCTAAGGGCAATTTACAGATGTTGTGAAACCACTATCACAAGATAACATGTTGTTTTTTAAATGTTTTCTCTTTTTAGATATATGCATACTTGTATATGGGGTATCCAAAAGTAAATACATTACACTGAAGAAATGTACTTGTCCGGAAGAAGGCCATAATATCAAGGGTTTGACAAGCACTAGAGATAGTGCTCAACTTTACCCAAGGGCCGAAACATGTCAACTACTGTATAAGACTAGAAAACAACTGAATTCTTTGATCTAACCGCTACAATCTATTGTGGTGCGTTGTACTGATGACAAAGAACCCCTTCACAGATAAATCTGTGTTTTGACTGTGTTTTTTGCGAATAATTATTCTCTGTTTTTATGTATATATAAACATGTATTTTGTTGTATTGATTAAACATTATTTTTTGATAAGTAAATAGTGGTGAGTGGTTCATCTGCAATGTTAACTGTGTCCCGGTATGTCATGTGACAACTGAGATGTAGTCCGTATTCTGAGGAGAAAATGAAGTCCTGTATTGTACAATAGAAAATATCACACAACCCTATATTTATAGGCGGAGAGTGGGGTAATCTCTTTCTTCTCTTTGTTATATGTAGCTCATTATTACTCTCCCGTTTGTGAGAAACAGATCCCCCTAAACAGAAAATAAGGGAGATTACCTTAGTTGAGGTAACTCAAATCCAAAGAGACATTTTTCTTTTTTGGGCAATAAATGGTGATTCTTTAACCGTTCAAGAACCTCCTCGAGATGGTCTTTATGTTCCTGAGGTGTGTGGCAGAAAACCAAGATGTCATCCAAGTATAAAATTACTGAAACATACATAAGGTCAGAGAAGATCCGATCCATGAAATGTTGGAAAACGGCTGGGGCATTTACCAGGCCGAACAGCATCACGCAGTATTCGAGCAACCCGAACGGTGTACGAAATGCCGTCTTCCATTCGTCCCCAGCACGAATCCTGAGAAGGTGATGAGCACTACGGAGATCCAATTTCGAAAAGATCTGTGCCCCCTGTACCGCCTCCAGAATGTCCGAGATCAGATGGATGGATAGTGATCCCGAATCGTGACTTTATTAAGACCCCGGAAGTCGATGCAGGGCCGGAGTTATTTAGAATATCTTTTTCGGAATAAAGATTAAAGGTGTCCCAGCTGGTGACTTTGAGGGCCGGATAAGTCCGTTACTCAGGTTGCCATCTAAATAGGACCGAAGAGCCTGTTTCTCGGTTTGTGACAATGAGAACATTCGACCAAATGGCATCAAGGCGTTTGGTACCAAATCTATGGAACAGTCCTCTGATCGATGGGGAGGTTGTTTGAGTGGAGCCAGATCTGAGAATACATCCTTATACTTTGAGAGGTCATATGTAACTACATGCACTCCTGCTGTGGTAATGGTGTGGACTTCTTGGTATGTAGGGTCTTGCAGGCAGTTCTTTTTGCAATAGTGGGAATCGAACACCAACTGGTTCGTGGATCAGTTGATCTGTGGATTGGGTTTGCGCAGCAAAGAAATCCCCAGATTGATGGGGAAATGGGCTCCACGGATTATGTCAAACCATAGCACCTCCATATGCTGGAAGATGGTGATGTGTAGATCTTCAGTAGTTTGGGTGATGGGTCCAGAGCTCAAAGGAGTGCCATCTACTCCTTCCACCTGTTGGTCCTCCTTTCGATCTCTTCTGAGTAGACCTACATGATCAGCCCAGACTGTGTCAACAAACTTGCCCGCTGCTCCACAATCCAAGAGGGCGAGAACGTCAAGGTTCTTTGAACCCAATGTAAGCTTTACTCCGATCACCATGAGTCTGGAGTCTTCAGGTGTGGACGTTGGACTTATTCAAAGTAAAACATAGGGACTTTCAGAAAACACTCCGTGCCCTGTCCCTCTTAGGACTGAGGGGGCTTGTTTCCCGAGTGCCTGGATGGCGCAGTTGTTTATTAAATGGGTATCAGATCCACAGTAGGCACAGAGGCCCTTCTCTCGCCTATGTTTCCACTCCTCCGATGTTAACAGAGCACGGGTTGTGCCTATCTGCATTGGTTCTTCGGTTCTTGGGGATGAGGAGGAGTGAGGAGGAGGTGTTTCATTCACCGCAAATGGTCTTCACATACGACACCTTTCCTATCTTCTTTCTTGCTGACTGAACTCTATCTGGAGAGCAGCTGGCATGAGCTCCGGAAACGAAGCAGGACGGGGTGCTATGTCCAATTCATCTTGGATCTGTTCTTTGAGCCCTCGTATGAAGATGACATACTGAGATTGTTCTGGCCAACCAGCATCTGTGGCCAGTCTCTTGAAAGCAGTGATGTATGTGAGTACGTCCATATGGCCCTGCCAGGCATCCAACAGGTCTTCACAAGCTGAATAGGTAATGTTAGGCCTTTCAAATGCTTGTTTAAGAAGGGCTGTAAAGGCACCAAAGTCCTTTAATACTGGATTGGCAGTGGCAACAAGTGGTGTAGCCCATGTTAGGGCATTACCAGTCATGTTGGATATGCAGTATCCCACCTTCGCATGGTCAGTGGTGTAGGTGTTGGTCCGAAAAGCAAAGTGTATATGGCAGGCATCCAAGAACTCTTTTAGCCTCTTAGGGGTTCCATCAAACTTGTCAGTAGCCAATGTGATGGGGGTAGATCCGTTTGTCTAGGATCACAAGCAGCTACCATCTGATGCAGCACGTTATTCTCTGCTTTCAGGTTCTGCATTTCAACTGACATGTTCTGCACAGCAGCGACAAGTTCCTGGAATTGCTCGGCTGTTGCCATTTCTTTGTATGGGCATTGCAGACTGTCAACTTCTGCTGGTTTCTCTTCCCTGTAACCATGTTACACCTCCTCCTCCTCGCCTGAAGATCCCGGATCTGTGCTGGTGGACAACTGGGGCCCCCGGGTACTCCTTCTTTTTTTTTTTGGTTAAGAGCGTCTCTCCCGGATGGAGGCCACAGTGAAGCCTCTGACCCAGCTGTCCTGGGGACTTCCTCCCGGAGGGAAACAGATGGGGGAAAAAGCCTAGTCAGGCACAAAAAACCCAGTTGGTTGTTGTGATGCAATAGCAACTCCAGCTGAAACGAGCCGAGGATTGAGAAGGGAGGTGGGCTCCTTATGGTTGCAAGGGCTGAGACTTCTGCGTAACGATTTTGTTATTACGGAATGGGGAGAAAATGTAGGAAATGGAAATACCCACAGGACGAGCAGTAGTTCTCCTAAGAACAAAAGAGAACCAGTGATTGAGAAGCGTTATGCCGCGTACCTGACTGAATATGGATTGAGAGAGAGAGAGAGAGAGAGAAAAGGGCACCACGGAGAAACATCGGGAAGCCAAGCGAAAGGGAGAGGTAGAGGAGCACGGCGGCGCCGTGTGAGGGAAAGAGAGAGCAGGCGAGACCACAGAGACAGCGATCCAGAGAACTGGATGCCAAGAACAGATAGCAGGGGATGCCACCAAAAGTACAAACACAAAAGCGATAAGGCAACAAACAGCAGAGAGTGGTCCGCTGGGTTGCAACGCAACCGACGCTACCGGGGGTGTGGCTTAAGTACGCGCATGCATCTATGTGACCCAACTAGACTGCTACAAGCAATTCTAACGCAATGGGCTTCCACGACGCCCTAGACAGAACGCGGGCCACAAGCGCCACGGAGTCCAGCGCATGACAGTGAGCCGCCGTACTGAGAACAAACATGGGTCAAATACCCTGTTCTATGGAATTTCTTCCACTCAGGAGGGCCTACAACCATGTGTTTGCTCACTTCACCCTTCACAGAGGAGAAATACCCATTTGCATATCAGTCTATGCAAATCTCTTCTGAGCAAGAGTACCATCAGCAACCCCAGACATATGTTTCAGCCTAGCTGGCCCTCTTCAGTGAGGTGAAGCTGAGCCTCTCTAAGACACAGTGAGCAAGTGGGCCACATCTGAATTACCCTGGGTTACTTAGGGTGAAACCCCAAGTTTTACAAAGTTACAAAGGAGCGTGGGAGCCGCTCAACTGAGTACGAACATGGGTCAAATACCCTGTTCTATTGAATTTCTTCCACTACGCAGGTTCTACATACACGTTTTGGATCACTGCACCCTTCACAGAGGAGAGATATCCATTTGCATATAAGTCTTTGTCCCGACCCACAAGGGCAGTCCAGCATTTAAATGCTATGAAAATCTCCTCTGAAGAAGAGTACCATCAGCAACCCCAGACACTTGTTTCTGTCTAGTATGGCCCCATCATGGAAGTGAAGCTGAGCCTCTCTATGAAACTGTGAGCAAGGGGTCCACGTCTGGATTAACCTGGGTTATGTAGGATGAAACCCCAGGTTTTACAAAGTTACAAAGGAGTGTGGGAGCCCCTCTACTGAGAAAGAGCATGGGTCAAATACTGTGTTTTATGGAATTTCTTCCAATCATTTTAGCTCACTGCACCCTTATATCTCTGTTCTTTCCACAACTTGCTGTCTTCTGTTCAGAATGGCATGATTTCTGGAGTTTTGTTCTGCCTCATTTCTGAAGACTCTTGGCCCATCTACATTATGCTACCCTAAAGCAGGTACTGCGCTCTTCAGTCCCAAGACTATAAGGGCAGCCATTATTCTCGGCTTCTTGTAGCACTGTTGACCACATGGTTCCCATTCAGCGCTTTTCAGCTTGCTGCTTTGTCAAACGTGCCTCATTACTAGTTTGGCAGGAACTGCCATCTGCTGCCTTCGACTTGGTCAACCACCAAATCCTTTGCCACCATCTGAAAACTGCAGCCCATTTCTCCGATAATGCCACTAGCGGATTCAATCATTCCTGGATAACAGACACATGAGGGTATTCTCCCCAACCTCCTCTTCCAACCCTGCGCCAGTCCCTTGCACGGTCCCCCAAGGTTCGTGCGTATCCCCCACCCTCTTCAATATTTTCACTAAACCCCTGTTTGATGTACTTTACTATCTGGGTGTCACCTACACTAACTATGCCGATGACACCCAGATACTCATCCCCATCACAGGCGATTACATGGTTGAGTCGAAATCCCTAAATGACATATACCATGTCATCCAAACCTGGATGGCACAACATGAGCTCTGTCTCAATGACGACAAGACAGAGCTCCTCATCCTAGGTACACAGCAAAGACTTAACAAGCTCCTTTAATATCGACGGAAACTCCATAAAAGTCTCCAAAGATACCAAAACTCTCAGAATCTACCTCGACTCCACTCTCTCCCTCCACAGACAAACGAATGCAGTTGCTGTCGCCGCTGCTTACACTTGCAAATTGATCACAGCATGTCGCCCTTTTCTCTCCACTCATAACTGCACAATCCTTGCTAGGACTTTGGTTATGTCCAAACTGGACTACTGTAATGCACTGTACCAAGGCACCAATCAATGCAACCTAGACAAACTCCATATCATACAAAATAAGGCCATCAGAGCAGCCCTCATTATCCCTAGAGCAGCCCACATCTTGGAAACCAGGAAGAACCTTCATTGGCTGTTAGTCACCCAAAGGATCTCACTAAAATCGCTTGCCCTGACCTACAAATGCATGAATAACCAGGCCCCCATCTATCTCTCCTCACGGTTCACGCAGTATACCCCATCTCGATCGCTAAGGTCTACCCTTAGCCAGAGCCTACTTATCCCCAGATACAAGCTCCAAACAGCCGGTGGGTCCAGCTTCCCAGTTCTGGCAGCCAAATTGTGGAACTCTGTCCCTCTTACCATCAGAAACCTTCCTTCCCTAAATGTATTCAAACACAAAGCCAAACTCTGGCTAGTCACATCAAACGACCAAGTTTCACTCTGAAAATTCGATTACCTATGTATCTCTGTCCATTCTACCAATGTGTTCTGATTACCCTGCTCAACTGAAATGTTATTTGAAATGTCATACTGTTATGTAACCACTGCTTCTAAGATATGCGCCCAGTAGCCTCCGGGCCTGGTTTGCGCTATACAAATAAATAAAATACAAATCTGTGTTAAATTCATCAAATTATACCCAAAGTCATTTATCGCTACTGCCATTCTGTCCCCTGGGCTTGCCATGGGATTACGAGTGGTGGCATGGTGGTTTTGGTTACCCATTATTGGAGTCCACAGGACTCCACAGGGACCTTTGGAGGATTTACCTCGAGCAGTAATCCTGCATGGAAAATCTGCTGATTTGTGGCCTTACAGTGGAGGATTCACCTCCAGAAGCTTGCTTGAGATAAATCCCCCCTTCAAGGTCAAACCAAGAATTCAGCAGTGTGGTAAAAGTGGTGGCAATTTTCTTATCGCCACTTACTGACACTTTTATGATGCACTGCGGAACTCAGAATGAGGCACATGTGTTTACCCTAGCAATATAGCATTCCCAGCACATTCTAGGACTGGCAGAAATTTATAAACACACTCCAGTCCTAAAATATGTAGGAAAGTGCTGGAATGCGGGAGGAAAAAAGACATCTCTTTGTGTGATGTTAAATACCACTCCTCTTTCCCTCATCGACCTCTTTTCCGCAGTTTTCATTGCCCTTCATTCCTTCACTCCTTACAGGCCCTCTTTGCAAGGCCAGTACCAAAGCCAAAACGAGTTGTTTTGCCAACTTTTTAGGTAGCACTTATTAAGGTGGTCACTATTTTATGCAGCCCCACTGCTGAAACCTAAGTGGACTCAGACACACAGGGTGAAGCTGATATGCCGAGGATCACACAATTTAGGGAATGCAGGGAATCCCGCTCTCCTGGACAAAAGTTATAATGTTGTGCTTACAACAATTTGACACAAATATGAATTGGTCAAAACCCCAAAAAATAAATAGGCACTGTAATATCAAGCAAACCTACCAAGCCTATCACCCAGTAGTTTATTGTACATTGGGTAGAAGTGATTGGCATAACTTTCAGTGTTCAACCTGGGAACAGAATGAAACATATAATCATCTATTTTTGTTGTCTTGCAGAAACCCATCCAGGAGTGTCCCCAGCCATTGCAGTATATACTGTTTTTATTTTTTCCTCTAAAAGATCTCTGGCCCATAAGTGACCATGACAACATATAAGAAGTTATCATAGACACAAGTCAGGAAACACAGGCATGACTCACTTGTAGATGAGAAATGGCCCAAATAGAGAATACATAGCTTCAAAATGCCATGCTATGAAAAGTGGAACGTCCTTTGTGATTAAAGTTTTCAGAAGTTGACAAACTTGATGAAACAGTATATACTTTCAGGTGATGATGAACCACTACATTTGAAAAGAAAAGGAGATTGAATTGTGCCCTCCCCACCCTCAGTCTGATGCTCATGAAGTAAGAAATCTTAGGTTCTCCAGCCACGCCGAAGGGCTGCCTGTCATTGAAAAAGTCCTCACATGAACAGGAGACCGCAGGTTCTCAGGAGAGGGGCTCCCACGCTCCTTTGTAACTTTGTAAAACGTGGGGTTTCATCCTAAGTAACCCAGGGTAATCCAGACGTGGACCACTTGCTCTTTTACAATAGTGTCATCATTGACTTTGTTACAAGTTCATCCAATCTTCAAACCTGTGGAGTTATGCTACCCAGGTTTATCTACTCTCTACAGGAAGCGATGAAGCATACTTATTGCTAGCCTGGGAATATTAAACATTGTATGGTGACTAAAACCATTAAACTTGGCAATGGTGTCAATCGAGGAATTTGGACTCCATAGAACAGTGTATGTCAGAGTACCAAATCAAACTCAACTCACACAAAATGTATTATATTTTTCTTATCTGGCTCCTATTTGTCCATCCATGATTTTATAATGATCACTAAACAGGATTGTCCCTTCACTAGTCTTCCAAGCAAAATCACCATGCTTCGAAATGTATTCAGATCTACAATGTGAACTCTACATTAGACACTGTCTCAACACAGACTTGTGCCATAGGTGGTTTAAGTATCCTGGTGCCAGATGTCAGCGGTTTTGCAGACCCAGTACTATCTAGGATAGATTACCGGTCTGTACATTTCGTTGGCTAGCCCAAACCCACATGTAGACTGCTTCACAAAGATGTTTTTGATCTGGCATAAGATCCTTCTGAAAACCACTCTCTATTACAGCCTTGTCGTCTGGCCTATGAAGTACCCACCTATACAATCAACACACAAGTTGTCTCACTTTTCACTCTTACATGCCAACAATCCCATTGAGGTTAATCTATAAACACCTTGAACCCCTTCCCTGTCTTTCTATGCCTTGCTGCAGGCTGGGGCAGTATAAAATATGCCTGTTCTAGCAGCACTGGCTATAATGACTTCTACCACCAAATCTAAACTACCTTTCTGCTGAATCAGCACACATCTCTTTTCGCTGTAACCAAATTCATACACCACTTTTTACCTAACTCTTTTTCACAACCTTGCTGCCTGTTTGATCTTCACATTTTTCCACCAAAATCCTCTTAGTTCCCTTTGGGGCCGGATTGTGACATAATCCCAGGGATAGGCCTGCACTCGCTACATCAGGGCCATCCTGTTGGTCTCTTCAGTTTGGTTAGTCGCTTAAGGAAAAAGAGAACTGTAGTTCTAAGCTCATGGTTTTTGGGACTCTTGCACAGGTCCTTTTGGTAATGTCATTCACTAACTGTGTTTCACTTGAATCTCATCGGCCTGTTCTTTTGGATTCCCTTTGGATAGCCTCTGACATAGTTGAAGTGCATCTATACATGAGCTGATCCACTACTAGCCTCAGTAGGTATGAGTAGGGGTATTGAGGGTAATGATAAAAACATGTGATATATTAAATAACTATTATACAGATATCACCTAATTATGAGTTGAGATTACATATGCATGAGAATATCGAAAGTCCTGCATTGGGTAAATAACCCAAATGTACCCAATACATGACTTTATCTACACCTATTGCGTAAATAGCCCTTATGATCCCAACTCAAAATTGGACAGTATTTTCAAAATAGAAGGTGTTTATTTCATGTATTTATTTATTTATTTTTGCATTTATAAAGCACACTAAACCCTCGTGCATCTGTTACTCAAAGTGCTTATCGTTAGACAGGAAACACAGGGCTGGAATGGTCAATTCAAGTGAGATGCATGCAAAGTTATACACAGCACAAGTCTGGCATGGTCAATTCAAGTGAGTTGCACGCATAAGGTTTTCACAGCACAAGGCTGGAATAGTCGATACAAGTGAGTTGCAGGAATAAGATATACACAACACAAGGCTGCAATAGTCAATTCAGGTGTGTTGCAGTCGTAAGTTATACACAGCACAGGGCTGGAATTAACAGTTCAGGTGAGTTGCAGACATAAATTATACACAGCACAAGGCTGGAATAGTCAGTTAAGAAGTGTTGCAGGCATAGGAAATACACAGCACAAGACTGGAATAGCTAATTCAGCTGAGTTGCAAGCATAGGTCATACACAGCAAAGACTTTTATTAAAATGAAAGGGGGTTGGAAAATAACTCACTGTCCCTGCTCTAAGAGATGTTTCCCTACCTATAACCAAAACTAAGGGTATGTCAATGTCAGAATGTCCGAAGCAAAAACTGTCCTGTGTCTAAAGTACTATTCTGGGCCTCATATTCTAAAAATCAACTCTAAGTTGAAAAGGGAAAACGCCTTTGGCCTTTAGTAGTGTACACATGTTCAAAAAGGAAATTCATAACTCCAACACAAAAGTTCCAGAAGGGTACATTTCTTGTGCAAGAAGGTGGTTCCTGCTCCTTTACCTTTGTCTGTTCACTCTGTGTTATATTCAAGAATATCAGTTCCTCTTGGTCAACAACACAACTGGTATACAAAACATCTTGGCTGTTAGTCTGTTTCTTGTTAGGATACCGTGTGTAGTTTACTGCCAGGTTTTCTCTCCTCAATATATTTCCACAGTTTTTTGCTATTCCTGATGTATCCTTATCAGGACTTCCCTGACTACTATATATTACAATCTGTTCAAATTGACAGTGGCTGGCGTGCTTTCCTAGCAGGGCTTTCTCACATGAACGTGCTTACATTTTGAAACTGCCTGGTGTGCTCTCCTGCCAGAGCATTTCTTATATTAACACACTTTAAGTTTGCATTTGTCTCATATAATCTCCTGCCAGGGCATTTCTCATATCTATTCTTGCACTTTTAATCTGCCCGGTATACTCTCCTGCCAGGACCTTTCTCATGAATGTTCTGTGCACACTCATAAAGTTTATAGTCTCTTATACGCGTTATTTTTCCTCTTGTATTTGCCCGGTATACTATTCTGCCAGGACTTCTCTTGCAGGTGTACTGCATACACTCACAAACTTGACAGTTCTACAGTTCTATTTGTTTTTCGGCAGTGTAGCCAATATGCCCCATTGTCTCCTCTTCCCTCAGATAGACTGACCGGTTCTTGATGGAATAGGTGAACCGTTCTGCAGCAAGCCTGTTGTGGTCTTTCAGCATTCCACTCCCTTCTACCTTTGCTTCTCTATCTCGTGCTGCTCCCACTCAGCTGTTCCACATCTTTCTGGGCTTCGGTAGCATGGAGGTGGCTTTTCTGAACCTGCAAACACCCACAAGTCTTCTGTTCGCTTCTGAATTTCTCTCAGCGTACTCCCGTCTGCAGTCTGTTCAAGTATTCCTTCTTGGCAAGCTGGTTGGCTGCACAGACACTGCTCAATCCCCACAGATCCTTGGTCAGAACCAAGAGAAGCAGCATTCTCCCTGCAGTGTCTGCCTATCAGCAGGTCTGCTGGTTTAAATCTCCTTGCATCAGACTTGCTCTTGAAACAGCCAGAGCGCAATGTGTGCTACTGGTTTACAGTGATCTTCATTACTTGGCTGATCTTCTTAGTCATACTACTTTCATTTTTAGGGCGATGGTAGTCGGTTTCTGATAACTTGATTATACCATTGGGCTCATCACAGGCACTAAATAAGCTAATTTGATTGGCTTCACAGGTTGCCTTTTTAGTTTAAGCTGGTGGTGGCTCCTGGCACCGATGGTTGGGAAATACTGGTGTTCAGCATTTTTTGCTATGATCTTCACATTGATATGGGTGCGCGTATACACAAAACACAAATTTTCTCTATCTCTCGCACAAACAAAAATATTGACTCTGGAAGGACCATAGCTGCAAAATTTCTGACTATGCTGGTGCTGAAAAAGAGTAACAACCAGTTCTGAATGGCTGAATGCTGGTAAACAACGTAAAAAACCAGGGCGATTTGTTATCTGATCGTTTTACTTTGTTTACCATCTCTCTGCCAAGCAAATAAGCAATGCTAATAAAGGTTATTTAGCTGGTATCATTGGGGTCCGACTGTATGGGAAGTCTGGAAGGCCTTTCTTGTAATAGCGTGTCTCTGGAGCATTGTAACAGCAAGGAAATATATACTGTGGTAGAACAAGGTAACATGGAAAGAGATCTTAAGATGTAACAGATTCAATATACTCGAACCCAGGCTGATTCTGATTTTGGGGTCTGTCATAGACCAGACATGAGATAAACAATCTATTCAATCAGAACGCAGAATTTTCACTACAGAATATTAATCAGAATTACTTTGAGGTTGGTTACAAAACAGGCTGGTTAGTAGCACTTAAGAATATATGCAGGCCAGTGGATTGGTGACATCACTTCCCGCTGCCATCTTGGATCAACCCCTTCTCCAGCTGAAGGTCACAAGAGGCTCTTCTGGGAAAACCATTCAGGAATAAATCTCCTCATACCAGCAACACCATAGACGATATTAGAGAGATCAACCAATGATGGACTATGCGATCAGGTGACAACAGCGTGTGTTATCTCTCCTGATCTCCCTAGAGGCATCCAGCCTAGGGTGTCCTAGTTAAGGGTGGAACAGTGAAGGGGGAAGATCAGCAGCTGACCAGCCTCTTTTCCTCTTAAACTATGAGCCTCTGCTTTTGCATTTCTCCCTGTTGCACATGTGAGTACCCAAAGCTTCCTAATTACTGTACTGTCTCTCCACACTGTGGTACTCAACTATAATGCATTCACTCCTGCTCCTTCTGCTGCTCCTCATACTCACCCCTCCCTATGCTTTCTCCAATCATGCTATAACTTCTTCTTCTTTTCCTATCCCTATTATAAAACTCACAACTCAACACTCGACTACTCCATATCTCTTCCCCCTACTTCCAACAAACAAAGTCTACAAGCTAATCATTCCTCGTCTAATACTTATCCACTTCACCTCTCTTTCTATGAGACTCAAATTCTCTACTCTTCCTTACCTCATCAACTGAACCTGGCACTCTGAAATTCTCAGTCTGTATGTAAGACAATGGGGGTCATTCCGAGGTGGGCGGTAAGGGGTTACGGGCACCGGAAAGGATGCCGGTGCCGGCAACCCCTTACCACCCTATTCTGAGGTTCCCTAGCGGGACCCGCTAAGAACGTCTGGTCAGACCAGACGTCCTTAGCGGATCCCGTTAGGGGACCAGGGAGCAAATAACAGTCCCGCTATTTGCGTGCCCGTTATTAGCGCCTTCCCCATTCCCATTGAGCCCTATGTCATGGTGCGTGCTCCAAAATCCCTGGAGCTGTTGGGCCCATCCCAGTCCCTGCCAAACAGAAGGACTTGGCAGCCCGCAATGAAGTGCCCCAGAGTCTCATGGACTCAGTCCTGGCGCCGTTGGTGCCAGGCTCATGAAATGGGATGAACTTATGGAACTACTTAAACTGCCTGTGAGGCTGAGTCTTCTGTTTAATCCAGGGTGTGGCAGAGGGACTATTTTTCCTGAGAGACAGGGTGTGGTAAAGGGACTGCTTTACCTGGAACTACTTACAAGGCTATATAAGCCACACCCTGCAAGCAGAACACACTTTGCGTTATTCTGCACTCCTGCAGCGTAACACTCACTGTGTCTGCTCTGCCCTTGAGCTTCTTCAGCCACGCCCGTTGGTGCTTTCCATCCATCGGTGCCTGGAGCAAGATAAGGAGAAGAACAGGAGTTACTACAGCGACAATCCCTTACCTGCAATTCCGGCCAATGGTCTCATCTCCGGCTGGTTCTCTGATCGCCACCCCGGTCGGAAAAGGACTCCCACGCAGATTCCCGATACTCACCTGGGATTCTGCATCCTCTGGGTTTCTTCGGAGCGGTTGTTCCATTCTTCATCTTGGGGCCGCGCCGTGCCTGCTAAAGGGGAACAGAAAACAGCAGGTTAGTCGCGCACCATACAAACAAACATTTACTCTGTCATCCGGCGCCACTCATTCGGAGCTATACTCACCTGGAGGCAACCAGCTCAGCATCCGAGGAGGGCCGAATCTTCTCTCCCGGACGACGCACGAAACTGCATCTGCAAGAAAGACAACACGTTAAAACCTTGGAACAATATAAGCATCTATACCAAGCTGTTATTGAGATATAGACTCACCTGATTAACCAAGCATTCCCAAAAAGCAGCAACAGCACTCTGGAACAGTGAAGTAACTGTGCCCAGAGAAAGACTGAGCTTACTGCGCCCCTGCTGAAGGTCAAGCAGGACAGAGCGCCGACCTCACCAAACTCATAGGTGAGCAGGAGAGGGGTCGGGCACCAGGAGGTGGCAGGTAGTGGGGCCAATCCAACCCACTCATAGTTAACTTCTTGTTTCAACATTACAGGCTAATGCCTTCTGGGGAGATAACAAGGGAGAGGACACCGCTATACCATCAAAACTACACCAGTGCAGTTCCCGGTCATACAACTACGTGCTACGCCCCCGTGGAGACCAGGTGAGCGTGACAGAATGCGAAGCCTTCTACAAATTCTCTACCTGGGCGTCATGGAAACCTCAGAGACTGACCAACTGGCCCAACTTTTGGGGGAACTCAGGGCTGAGGTACGTTTGGCCCGGCAGGAGACCAATGCTTTAAGGAGGAAATTGATTGTGGCTAAAGACCGTACGAATGAGCTTGCTAAACAATTACTTCAATCCCAGGCGGGGCAAACACCGGTGCCTGGTTTGGGGTCAACGGTTCCGACTACACTCAGCAATCCAGTTCAAGTGGTCCTTCCAGGGGCCGTACCTTTGGCACCTCCAGAACGCTTTGCAGGAGACCCAAAAAGGTATGCGGCTTTTATGAACCAGTGCCAACTTCATTTTCTATGTAGGCCAGGGGCCTTTCCAAATGACCAATCAAGGGTAGCCTTTGTATTGTCTTACCTTAGTGGCAGTGCTGCGGACTGGTCGGTTCCTCTAGTTAATCGGGACAATCCCATCTTGCGAGACTTCCAGGGGTTCCAAAGGAACATGGAGAAGTTGTTTGCCCGTGACTCTCAGGGTCAGGCATTGGATAATGAGCTCTTGTCCCTGCGCCAAGGCAACCAGGATCTGTTGTCGTACATTGCAACCTTTAATAGACTGATAGTAGAAACCGATTGACCAGACAATAAGAGAACAACTCAGTTTCATCGGGGCTTAAGAGGGGAGCTGAAGGACGTTTTAGCCCAAGTGGTCAACCCCCCTAGTGATTGTGCGGAATACATAGATCTGGTGGTTCAGCTTGATCATAGACTATAGAACCATAAGGCAGATCAAGCTTGGATGGACACTCAGGTGTTTGTGCACCCAAAGGAGAATGAATCCAAGACTTCCGACGTGGCCGAACCCATGCAAATTGGGGGGGTGCGAGGGCCATTAACCAAAGCAGAAAGAGACAGAAGAAGACAACAGCTATATTTGTACTGCGGCTCTGCTTCTGACAAGTGTAGAGGTCCGCTTGTCGAGCGAAAAGAAGGACTCTCAGACCTCGCACCTTGTTTTGCCAATGATCCTCATAAATCACCAACAGCCTTCTCAAATGCATGCAGTCAGAGCATATATTGATATCGGAGCCATTGGAAATGATATGGATCACGATTTGGCTACAAGGATGAATCTTCCTCTGTGCTAAAAGCCAACTACAGATTTAGTCACCACTGTCGATGGGACTGAGATCGCTTCAGGGCCAGTAACGCACTCGACAACAGAAATGACACTTTTGTGCCAAGACGGACATCGGAAAGACATCATATTCGATCTAATCAAAGCTCCACAATTTCAAATAAGTCTTGGAATGTCATGGTTAGAATCACACAATCCTTGCATCGACTGGTGTGCTAAGAGACTGACCTTGTCAGTCGAATGTGCTCATACCTGTTACCAAACAAAGGAACCTTTGGTTAAGAAAGTCGCAACTGTCTCAAATCAGCCTAATCCGCTACCTCCAGAATACCAAGATTATCAGGACGTTTTCCAGAAAGATCAAGCGAATACCCTTCCTCACCATAGATCATACGATTGTCAAATCGACCTTATACCTGGCCCTCAGATTCCATGTGGCCGAATCTACGCACTTACGGAGCCTGAAAATCTGCATTTAAAAAAGTATTTGGACCAATACCTGGCTAACGGCTTTATCCGCCCATCCAAGTCCCCTGCAGCATCGCCTTTGTTCTTCGTGCCTAAAAAGGAAGGAGAATTTAGGACTTGCATTGATTACCGTGCATTAAACCAAGTCACAGTTAAAAACCATTACCCCTTGCCGCTAATTCCTGAACTTTTGGACCAGGTTAAAGATGCCCGAATCTATACCAAGCTCGATCTCAGAGGGGCATATCATCTGGTATGAATAAAAAAAGGGGACGAATGGAAGACCGCCTTCCGCACCAAATATGGATTATTCGAATACCAGGTGATTCCCTTTGGTCTTTGCAATGCCCCAGCGGCGTTCCAGTACTTCATGAATGACGTCCTGTGTGAATTGATTGATGTGTGTGTCGTAGTATACATAGACGACATCCTGGTATATTCATCATCTGAACTGGAACATGTGAAACACGTCCGTGCAGTTTTGAATAAACTTTGGCAACATAGACTGTTCGCAAAACTGGAAAAATGCTTCTTCCATGTTAGGGAGGTCGAATTTGTTGGGTTTGTCCTAACCCCACATGGTGTACGCATGGATTCCCGGAAGGTCGACGCCATACTCAACTGGCCTTCCCCAACCTCGATTAAAGGAGTTCAAAGTTTGCTCGGATTTGCGAACTTCTATCGCCGCTTCCAGGCTTCTCACAGCTAGTGCATCCCATTACCTCTCTACTACGAAGGAACAAATGTTTCCAATCATCAGAGGAAGCCGAAAAGGCCTTTCAGGACTTGAAGCAAACATTCATCTCAGCCCCGATCTTGAAACACCCACGTCCAGACCTACCGTACGTGGTTGAGACTGACGCTTCCAGTTCAGCAATGGGAGCGGTTCTCTCACACAAAGATCCTGAAACGGGTCAACTCCATCCAGTGGCCTTCTGGTCACGAAAATTCACGGCACCTGAATTGAATTATGCCATTACGGACAAGGAACTTCTGGCCATTAAGGCGACCTTCAAAGCTTGGCGGCATTACCTTCTGGCAGCAAGACATGCAATTACAGTAATCACTGACCATCGCAATCTACAGTATTTGAAGGTGGCAAAGGCCCAATCATCCTGCCAACTCCGATGGGCATTATTTTTTGCCGAATTTGACTTTGTGATCAGTTACTGACCTGGTTGTCAAAATGGCAAGGCTGACGCCCTATCTCGCATTGGGGTAGACAAGGAATCCACCAACCCAGACCCAGTGCCCATCATTCCCGGAGAAAAGATATTAGGAGTGACAACTTCTCTAACCTTAGACGACATCCACAAAGAAATCACACATCTCATGGATACAGACACTCTGAGAGACTGGTCTACTAAAAGTGTTCATCATTCGGTCTCAAACCACTTACCATATTTTTAGGGACGTCTCTACCTACCCAGTAAAGAACTTCAGGAGAGGGTCATCTCGACTTACCACGAATCACTGGTTGAAGGCCATCCTGGGATAGCTAAGACCGAAGCCAAAACCAAGCGATACTATTGGTGGCCAACATGGCGTAAAGACACCAAGCAATTTGTATTAGCCTGTGGAATTTGCGCACAAAACAAGGCCTCGAAAAAAAGATCACCAGGTCAACTGCAACTACTGGATATTCCGCCTATCTCTTGGCATACGTTGTCTCTTGATTTTATAACTGACCTTCCCCCTTGTAATGGGTTCAACACAATTCTGGTGGTGGTGGACTTATTTTCGAAAATGGCTCATTATATTCCACTGAAGGGAATCCGCAAACTTGGCTAATTAATTTGTAGTGCAGTTAGTCTGAATACATGGATTTCCTTCCATCCTAATTTCAGATCGTGACAGCCAATTTATCTCACGCTTTTGGAAAAGGTGTTGCGAATTAGCGCGAATTGATGTAAGACTTTCCACCAGCCACCATCCCCAGACTGATGGTCAGACTGAGAGGACCAACTAGACTGTAGAACAATACCTCAGATGTATGTTACATCAGTCTGAAAACGGTTCGAAAGACATTTTATGGATAACGGAGTAAGCCTACAACAACTCTCTGCACTCCAGCATCAGACAGACCCCCTTCTACACCATCTACGGTTTGCATCCACGAACTTCCAATCTTCACTCACCTCAATCTTTGCAAATGCCATCGGTAAATAGTTTGCACCCTACCATCACCCAAGCCTTCTGACAAGCAACGGATCAGCTGAAACAAGCCAAGGAAAGGTACAAGAAGTCAGCAGACATCCATAGGAGTGAAGCTCCAAAGTATCAAGTTGGAGATGAAGTCTGGCTGGCATCTAAGCACATACCCGTGAAAGGAACCCGAACCTTCAACCCCAGATACATAGGTCCATACACCATTAAGGCTATCATGAATCCGGTAGCAGTGAAGTTGGATTTACCCTCACACATGAAAATTCATCCCGTGTTTCATGTCTCACTTCTAAGACCAGTACAAGCAGGAACCCGAGTTCTGAAACCACCAAAACCAATCATGGTCGACGGAGAACCCGAATTTGAAATCAAGGATATTCTGGACTCAAAAATCATCAAATCAAAACTGTTTTATCTAATAGACTGGAAAGGATATGGACCACACGAAAGATCATGGGAACCCAGTGAACACATTCATGCACCACGATTGTTGAAAAGGTTTCATCAATGTCACCCGAACAAACCAGGACCAAGGGGAGACCCCACCTTTAGGGGTGCTTTGGGGGGAGTGCTGTCATGGTGCGTGCTCCAAAACCCCTGGAGCTGTTGGGCCATCCCAGTCCCCGCCAACCAGAAGGACTTGGCAGGCCCCAAGGAAGTGCCCCAGAGTCTCATGGACTCAGTCCTGGCGCCATTGGCGCCAGGCTCATGAAATGGGCTGAACTTATGGAACTACTTAAACTGCCTGTGAGGCTGAGTCTTCTGTTTAATCCAGGGTGTGGCAGAGGGACTATTTTTCCTGAGAGACAGGGTGTGGTAAAGGGACTACACTACCTGGAACTACTTACAAGGCTATATAAGCCACACCCTGCAAGCAGAACACGCTTCGCATTATTCTACACTCCTGCAGCGTAACGCTCACCGTGTCTGCCCTGCCCTCGAGCTTCTTCAGCCACGCCCGTTGGTGCTTTTCATCCATCGGTGCCTGGAGCAAGATAAGGAGAGGAACAGGAGTTATTACAGCGACAAGCCCTTACCTGCAATTCAGGCCATCGGTCTCATCTCCGGCTGGTTCTCTGATCGCCTCCCCTGTTGGAAAAGGACTCCCATGCAGATTCCCGATACTCACCTGGGATTCTGCATCCTCCGGGTTTCTTCGGAGCAGTTCTTCCATTCTTCATCTTGGGGCCGCGCCTGCTAAAGGGGAACAGAAAACAGCAGGTTAGTCGCGCACCATACAAACAAACATTTACTCTGTAATCCGGCACCACTCATTCGCACCTATACTCACCTGGAGGCAACCAGCTCAGCATCAGAGGAGGGCCGAACCTTCTCCCGGACGACACACGAAACTGCATCTGCAAGAAAGACAAACACGTTTAAAGCCTTGGAACAATATGAGCATCTATACCAAGATGTTATTGAGATATGGACTCACCTGATTATCCAAGCATTCCCAAAAAGCAGCAACAGCACTCTGGAACAGTGAAGTAACTGCGCCCAGAGAAAGACTGAGCCTACCGCGCCCCTGCTGAAGGTCAAGCAGGACGGAGCGCCAACCTCACCAAACTCATAGGTGAGCAGGAGAGGAGTCGGGCACCAGGAGGTGGCAGCTAGTGGGGCCAATCCAACCCACTCATAGCTAACTTCTTGTTTCAACATTACAGGCTAACGCCCTCTGGGGAGATAACATGGGAGAGGACACCGCTATACCATCAAAACTACACCAGTGCAGTTCCCGGTCATGCGACTACGTGATACGCCCCCGTGGAGACCAGGTGAGCATGACACCCTATGGGAGCTCGAATGGGAATGGGGAATGGTATTCGGCATGGGGACTTACCGGTTCCGCATAGGTCGGAATGCCCCGGTAAGTGCCCTTTCCGCCTACCCGGACCCGTACCCAAGTTTGGAGGCATCCATGGTGCTAATAGCACCATGGCTGCCTCCAAACTCAGAATGACCCCCAATGTCTTTTTTCACTGACTACTTTCACTGCAGCTCTCCTCCCCTAGACCTTCTTACTATCACTGAAACCTGGATTTCTCCATATGACACTGCCACTTTGGCAGCCCTACATGACTGCAAACTATACTTCATTCAATCTCCTTGACTGACTGGCAGAGGTGAAGGCACCAGACTCCTACTCTGTCCCCCCCTCAATGCCTCACAGATCTCCAATACCACACCCTCTCCTAATTGTTTTGAATTTACCATATCCACTATTGCTCTGCTACACACAGTTGCATTATCTCTACATATCACCATGTTGGTCCCACTGGACCATTCTTTGATGATCTTGGTCAACTCCTTGATTCTCTTTCCACTAACATCATTTCTTTCTCTTAGGTGACGTTGACATTCCATCTACAATCACTTAACAGAAATCTGAACTTTACTCCTTTCTTAGTGACCACATTCTACACTCTGTCCATAACCTACCTACCCAGACAGGGGATTACTCTTTGGATCTCTTATTCATCTCCACCTCTCTCTCAGCCACTAATACTACTGTCATTGCCCTCCAAATCTGATCAATTAATAGTTTCCACCACAATTTCCTTTCCACCCTCTGACCTTCCCTCAACACTTGCTTCACCTATTACTAAATGGACATTTAAACCTTCTGCCATTCCCCCCTTCTCGTTGACCTACAGTTCTCACTCTCCTTCTTCACACCCAATACCTCTGCCTTCTCCAGCTTCCAATACCCAATATATGACCTATTTGCCTCTCACTTCCCACTGCTTACTTTCACCTCTAGGTCTCAGTGGTTCCATGTGTTAATACCAAATGAAAAAATAACAAAAATATTTAAAACTAATTTCAAATAATGAACAAATATCATGTTTCTGTGTTTTTCAGTTTGGGGGTGTCCTAACCCCCAAGCCTCTCATTTCCCTAGCTGTAGTACCCCACCTCAACCTCCTGCCCATCAGATTGAATCCCTTATCCCAGCCACATATATATCTCATTATTTTAAATTTGTTCAAAATTGTATTCGTTATTCTCATTTCATAATTTTCACTGTATACAATCTCAGCATCCTCAACAAATGGGTCACCCCATTCATACGCCCTCTCCGCACAGACATGTTTTGGCTGCTGAGCAAATAGAGACGTACCCACTCGCCCGAGGATCTGCAACTCTTCCTCTCTGCCCTGAACTCTCTCAAGTCTACTCTTGATAGAGCAACAATGGAATACTAGATAACCCTCATTCACTCTAACTCCAAACATCCTCGCCGGCTACAGGGCACCCTAATCTCACTCCTCACTTGTCCTTAGTCTGTGACTATCAATTCCACTCTCACAGCTAATGATCTAACTGAAAACGTTTTTTCATAACATTTCCAAGATTAGAGACTCTTTCCTGACCTTCCTCACACTACCTCCTCCTACATTATACACTCTGCCTACTCTACCATCATCCTCTGTCTCTTTCTCTCCCTTTATTCACACTAATACTGACAAAGTTCTATCCTATCGCTACTGATGTAGGTTAACCCCTATTGTGCCCCATCAGACCCTCTTACTCCTCAGCTAGTCAAGCCTATAGTCCCATTAGTGGCCTCCCACCTCACTGAATTCTTTAACCTGTCCTTTGACTCCTCTTCCTTTCCCTCTGTTTTTAAAACAGCCACAGTAATCCCTCTCCTAACAAAGCAAGGAACTGACCAGAACCTACCAGCTAACTTTCACTCTGTAGGTGGACTTTTGCAGAACTCAAAAGTCCTCAAAAGGGTTTTTATCAACTGTCTTACCAATTTCGGAGACATCCAAAACCTTTGAGACCCACCTACAAGTGTTTTAGAGTGCAACGAGACAAGGGAGAACAAACAACGATCTTACTAGGCTCAGTGACAACCTGGAATGAGCTTCATCTCAATGTCAGAGCATGCTCATCTTTTTCTGTTTTCAATAAAGGCCCAGAGACAACACTGTTCTGCTAATTTCTTGATCTAGCAACCAAACATTGTTATCCCCTGGTTGCCTCTTTTCTCCGGTTTTATGTATGTTTGCGCTATATAAATAAACTAAACAAAATATCATCTATCCTAATTCTCCATGACCTGTCTGCTACCTTTGACACTGTCAATCACTCTGATCTCCTCAATACACTCTTTCATCTTGGGATTCATCATCAAGCCCTTGCCTGTATTGACTCCTATGGCACATCACCAATTTTCTCTCTCCTGGAGAAACAACAGCTCTCAACTCACCCCTCTAACTGCTGGTGCTCCAGAAGGCTCTGTCTTGGTTCCTCTCCTCTGTACACTTTACACCTCGCATTGTTGGGCACTAATCTCCTCCAAATCTTCTTCTCTTTTCCTGGACTCTCCTCTGATCACGCTTTCAAACTTTCCAACTGTCTCTCTGCCATTAAATATTGGATGGCTTGGCACTCTCTGATGTTAAATTCTAACAAAACAGATGTGCTCTTCTTCTCTGCCAAAAGTTCTCTGTCATCTCTTCATCTGTCTATCCAGTTCCCACCTGACACTCTCCCCTACTGTTCTTCAGCTGGAAACCTCTGCATCATCTATGATCCCTCTCACACCTTCTCTACTTTCATCTCCAAAACTGGAACAGCAGTTCACCTCAACCTCCATTCCCATTGAGCCCTATAAGGGCTTGAATGGGAATGGGGAAGGGTTTTTTGAATGGCAACTTACCGGGTCCTCCAAGGTTGGTATGACCTGGTAAGTCCCCATTCAGAGAACCCGGACCCGGACACGACTTTGGAGGCAGCCATGATGCTAATAGCACCATGGCTACCTCCAAACTCGTAATGACCCCCATTGTCTTAACAAGCAGTATATTTTCTACAACTGTAGCAAAAATGTAACTCCCAGAAAACGGTTACAGGCTTTATAAAGTAAAACATTAACAAACATATCAAAATACTTTAAAATGCTATATACACAACTGTGTACCACCCCACAAAAGAGAACTGAGGTGGAGTAAGCACATTACACATTCTAAACTGAGTAGTCTATAAGGCAACATTGATCCCTCGAATATATCTTAGAATTACCATTCATTTTACTGAGCCATCTCCTCTGATCTACACCCCCTCCAACAAGCAAGTGACCGGTAATGGTTCCCTGGTCTTGCACAGCTTTTAAAATCCAACAGCTGAAAGAGCTTAGCTCCAGGGGAAACCCGGAAATAAACACAGCCCACTGGAAGCGCGAGCCAACGCAGACATGTGCGTGTCCAGGCTCAGGCTGTGTTTATTTCTGGGTCCGTCCAGCCCTGACTGCAGACCATCGTGGGCGGCGGTTGGCAGCGGGCCACAGCAAAAAAGCAAAAGAAAATGCTTTTTTCACACTAAACTGGGCATGTTGTTGTAATATATTTTTTTGCTTTTTCGCGGGGTGGCTCTTGGGGGGGCATCATTTTTAAAAGGGTGACCATGGCCCCACTTGGCCAACCCTTGATGGCGCCCTTGGGTAGGAATGGAATGTGAACTGGTAGGGATGAGCCCTTTGAAGGACACATTCATGAGAATAGGGCATATGGTTTTTTGATGGCAAGAGACAGAGATTTAAGCGCACTATTGCCCTCTCCAAAAGCGGTCATCCCATATGAATTACAAGTAGTCAGAAAATGTAAGCAAATAAATCCCTGAAATTCAAACTCAATAACGGTGCCCCAAACACATAATTACTGGGCACCTGTGGTTTGAAGGAGATAAGGGGGAGCTGTGTCTGCAATGTTCTGTGACTTGGGATAGGAGGAGCAGAGGTGAGGCCAGTCAATTACGTACAATGTCGGGGAGGCAGCTTGTGTGTGCCACTGCGTCTGGTATAATGCGATGGCCTATTGTCTTGTCAAAGCAGAGTTGACCTTGCCAGTTTACTTTGTTTGTCTCTGGAATGGAGGGGTGCACTTCATGTGACAGTCTCGATTCATTAATGTATCAATAAATTGGACAGCCAATCCGTACCTGGAGTCATCAAGTGATGATGTAGGGGACCACCTTTAGGGGAATGGGTTTAGATAGTGTGTAGCCAATCGGTCCAGTGAAGATAGGGACATCATTAGCATGTGCTATAGGCGGTAGCCAATGATGGTGGTGGGATAGCATTGTAACCAATATAACCAAACATTTTGTAGTTTCCCACTATATAAGCTGCAACTCTGTTTGGTGGGATATTATGAGTTCTGTGCCAGTTCAGTTCTATGGGACCATCTGAGACTTTTTGCATGTGAAAAAAAAAGTGCAGTCGTTCTTTGGCCTTTCGGATTATTTTTCTTGATTTGTTTTTGGGTCATTATTGGTGACCCTGGCGTGATTCCAGACTTTCCAGGAGGTCCGGTGTGTCCCAGCCATGCATCCTGGAATGCAGCGCCCATCTGCAGTGACCAGTTGCTATGCACGATCTGAAGAGGTTTGCAGGTGCCATTTTTGGAGAAGGCTTGTCTGCTCCTTGGAGTTGGGCCCTACTCCCAGATTTCGCAGGGACCCCACATTCAAGGTGCTTGGGAGAACACATTGATGTAAGTGCACCTGTGTGGGAGGGAACAATGAGTGGGGAGTGTGCATGTGTGGAGTGAGTTGATGCAGAGAGTGTGGGTTGTATAAGACCACGTGGCAATATTTAGTGTTTTTTACATATAGAAATGGCCAGAGGGATCTCCTCCACCAAGAGGAAAGGTGATATCACAGTATATTTTAAAGTAAAAAGAACAGAGTAAACAGGATCTCCTCCAATCGCAGGGGGAAGGCAGCACTGCAGAAAAAATAATAGAGTTGAGCTCCATTATCTGGAGGACTTGGTATCCCTCAACTCACCATAAGGGAGATTGAGAGGGTAAATTCCCTCTTTCTGTGGCATGGGGATAGAGGAAGGGTCTAAACCATTTGTCTATAATTGTGGTAACATTGATTTGTGATTTAAGGTGGGTTTTTAGGAATTATTGTATGGCTTGGTAATGTTTGAGTTGTGTGAAGAAAGGTGTGTTGAGTGTGTGGTGGGTGGGGAAAAGAGGACGGGCAGGGTGTAACAGGGAGTAGGGGCAGCAGTGGAAGTGTGTAGGTAGGCACAGCTGGATCGGTGCATAGTAAATGAAGTATTATCATAAGTATAGATTTGGCATAAATATGAGTTCACTCACCCCACTCGAATACATGTGTACGGCGCTTCCGTTGTACCAAGAGAAGATCATGAAATATCAAAGGGAGTGGGTCGCTGATATGAGAGAAAGGATGTACAAGCCGTAGCCCAAAGAAGGAAAGCATAACAAAGACGTTCTGGGCCACCTGTATACACATTTAGCTGTGAAGTATAAGGGGTGGAAGCTAAAGAATAGAAATGGCATTTTGGGGCTCTGGAGGTGGGTTGGGGATTTGGAAGACGTCCCAGAGGACCATAGAAAGGGGGACATTGTTATACAAGCACCCTGTGTCACCCTTGCACCTAGTGTATCCCCTGATTCCAGTGAACCTCTGACAGCCCCCACAGCCCTGCCACCCCTTTAGGGGTGTCACCCTATGCAAGCAGCTGCAGGTTACACTAACCTGGAGGTCACATTTTAATTTAAAACAAACCGTCTTCCTTTAATTTCTTCATGATTAACTACTCACGTGCTCCACTTGAAATACGTTGCATGTACGTTTATACAATGAAATATGCTTTGCATTCCTGGTTGAAATACAGTTAATATACATTTCAACAATGCAAACTAAACCTTCTTTCTCACTTTTATTTATTTTCGTGATGAAGTTTTAATGTTCTGATCTGCATTTTATTTTGTTCATGTAGCAGAAAGTGCACCATTTAAAGAGATGGCCATCCTCCTAATGAATGTTAAAAGTTATTTTTATGTAAGAAACTTTCAGCATACTGTGTGATATTTACAATTGTGCAGAAACACAAGGGCTTAGGGTGCATTTTAGCCTTACAGTTTGGTAATGTTCTTAGTGTATGGCAAAATTCATGTCATTTATTGTGTGATGTCTCTCATTTAAGCAAGTAACTACAGGTGCTCCCTTTTCATTGTAACTGAAAAAAGGAATCATAAATGAAATGAGGCATTATGTTGCCATCTCTCACTTTAAATTGAGGCATTCTCCATATCTCATGGTATTTTCCTTACACTGTTCCCCAACCCCAGGACCAATACTTACAACCAACGCATAATAAGCTACATTCACAAGCTAGAAACCCAAAACCCCACTTACGCTATGGGTAATGAATTCTGATTCCATACATTTCTGGTGTTACTGGGAAAAGCAAAGTTCTTTGTATCATGTGTAAATGTAACTTTATGCGTAATTTGGAATATGTTTTAGATGTAAAGAATTTTAGCACACTGCTCGATATGCAGTATAATTATGACTACTATGTATATTGCTATTCAGAATTAAAAAATATAGAGATTTTGTTATGTAAATGGATGTTAGTGTGCAGAAATGATTAGAGGCAGGTTATTTTTGTTTATGCAGATAAGCAGCCTGCTATTATGTAATATTGTGGACACTTTCTCTACATAAAGCTGGGCACTACCTTTGATTTATTTATTTAAATTAATTTGAGGTTTGGTCAAACACCCCTTTTCGTTCCCAGAATTGTGGGGTGGAACTGTATACTAGGGATCATTATATCTGGGTGGTGTGCTTAATGAAAAAGCCATACAAACAGTCTCAGGATAGCTCAGCGGCAACATGCTCACCTTGGAAGCAAGACGACACGGTGTCCACGCTTAGAAACCTCTGGGTATTAAGCACGTTATAAATAACCTATCATAACATATCATACATTACTCAAAATATATCTTACAAGTAAAACCCTGAGCTTGTGTGCAGTGACAAGATCATAAATACCAGCTGCAAGCTGGATGGTTAAGTGGGCCCTTATACGCCTTAAGGAACATTAGCAGAGTGTGGGGGTGTGGGAATCAGGATGGGAGTAACTTGAGTAAGTTTTGAGAAATTAAAGAATCAGTAATGTCAAGCAAGAGCAGAGCCTTTTGATCAAAGTGCCAGTCTGTAGTTGCACTAGACACATATTGATGTCTTACTGGCATCTGAAGGACAAGCAGTGCTACTCTTTGTGCTGTTCAGGCCCAAACATGCACAAGCAAACAATGGGGGTCATTCCAAGTTTGGAGGTAGCCATGGTGCTATTAGCTGATGATAAAAGAGTACAGAAGTCTAACTGTCTGCAAAGGGAAAATGTATAATAACTGCAAAAGGTACTTAGAGGATTCTTCACAGCAATTGTGCTGATGTGGGGGAATGGTGTGCAGTGGTCAAGAGTTGAATGTAAACGACTGACAATAGGGACGGATTGCTGTGCTGTGGATGTGCGTGAGCACTCAGTTGGGAATGATACCTGAGCTGTTGGTGTGAGATGATATTTTTTAGTGTGTCACAATGGATGAAGATGTGAACTCCTACAGAGATTTTGTATGTGGTTCAAACCATGGCTGGTTGAGGTGAATCTTCTGCAATATGATCATTCTATTATTACAGATAAGGATGGCTGATAGTTTTGGGTATATTGAACATTAGTAGCCGATGGAGGGTTAGGGGGAGATGGCAGTGTCTCAGCCAACGAAGAGGCACGGAATGGGGGGATAACCAGACAGCAATCCACCCGCCCTGAGCCTCTTCAGGGCTGGAGGATGCCAGCTTCCCCCACCGGGGAATCAGGTAAGTGCTCCCTTCCCCCTCCCACCTCATACACAGATCCCCCCCCCACTTACCATCTTTTTGGTTCCTTTTCAGGAGTGGATGCACTCAGAACATTTTTTTTCCCCAGCGTGTCCTCTCCCGATCTGCGACACGCGACCTTGGAAAGGAGGATGGGACTACGTGTAGTCCCTTCTCTCCTTTCCATGGCAGACACTTTTTTTGTTTACTTTTTTTCCTATTTTTTCAATGGCCGCCATAGAAAGGGAGAAGGGACTACATTTTCTTTGTTTACTTTCTTTAACTAGTTTCAATGGCTGCAATGGAAAGGGAGAACGGACTTCCTTTTCCCTTCCTTGGCAGCCATTTTTTTCTTTTTTACAGCAGAGTGTTTCGCAACTGAAAAAAGAAATGCTTTTAGTACCCTGGTCTTGTTTGTTTGTTTGTTTGTTTATTTATTTATATGGCGCACCTTACCTAGGGGCACCAGGGCGCAGGCAGAAGATAATTCGAAGCTTACAATGTTGCGGCAATATACACAATGAGGTAATGATAGAGATAACCAAAATTACAAGATAAGAGATGTACAAATCTTCAAACATACAAAGTCAATATCTATGCAGGGGTAAATAAACAAATATACAAATATGTACAGGGCTGTTAGAGGCGGGTACTCCTGAGAAAAGTATTCCGGCTTACAGGATTACAGGAATAGGAGGTATGGAAGTGTATGCAAATCTTCATACAAATAGGTCAATATCTATACAGGAGGAAGGTGTGCAGATGTGTGCTGTCTTATGGGCTGGGATACTAATGGCAATGAACCCCTCGCAGAGGGGGCATTATCACTTCAGGTAATGCATCAGGCCTGCGTTAAGGCTCTTGCGAATAGGCCCCAGGGCGTTATCTGAAGCAGTAAGGCCCCCTCGTCTCAGGACTTATTGCTTAAGTAGACCAGAGTGTATGAGGACTCCCTTTGCATGGGCAGGTGTACGTTGCACCTTGAGAACAGTAGGTCAGTGCTTATGACACCTCGATCTACCTGGAAAGATGTAGGTGGTGTATATATAACAGTAAATCAATTTTAATGAGACCTCCCTCTACGTGGAAAGATGTCAATTGGGCATATAGAACAGAAGACCAGTGTGCCTGAGGCCACCCTCTATCTTGACGGATGAAGGCTGGCATAGAGAACAGCAGATCAGTACTTATGAGACCTCCCTCCACCTGGATTGATCTAGAATGGGATAGAAAACGGCAGATCAGTGCTAATGAGACCTCCCTCCAACTGGATGGATCTTGGCTTGTATAGAGAATGGCAGATTAGTTCTACCTGGTGGATGTAAGTGCAAAGAAATAACAACCAAACGATAAACATAATCCAAAATTACAAATAATCCCTGCACATTTTGCCAGGGAAAATAAGGTTTGTTGCAGGCTAAAGGTCTCAGACAGTCCTGCAGAACCAAACTGACACAGAGCTCATCACATCCCACAAAGTTACATCTTTTATATTGTGAAACCACAGAATTTGGTGATATAGGTTAAAGTGTTATCCCACCAGCCTCATTGGCTACGCCTATACAACACACTAATGCCCCGCTATAATCCCTGGACCAATTGTCCACACACTATCTAAACCCTTTGGTCCCCTACCTCGTCAATACTAAATCTAGGTAGATGATTGGTAGGTTACTCTAATTGGCACATTCATGAATCAAAACTGCCACATGATGTGCACCCCTGCCTTCCAGATGCGATGGAAGTAAACTGGCGAGGGCAACTTTGCTTTGAGAAGACAATAGGCCTTCTCATTATAGCAGATGCAGTTGCGCACACAAGCTTCCTCCCTGACCTTGTACTTAATATACTGACATCACCTCCACTCCTCATATCCCAAGTCCCAGGACTTTCCAGACACAGCTCCCCCGTATCGCCTTCTAATCCCAGGTGACCAGTAATGACACGACTGGGCCACCACTCTTGAGTCTGCATTTCAGGGACTTATTAGTTCTAAATGTGTGCCTAGTTGTAATTCATATTGAATGACCGTTCCTTGGGACGGGCATAGTGTTCTAAATCTTTGCTTAACCTCTTCGTACCAGAAAACCATATGGACTATTTTTGTAATTTTGTCCATCAAAGGGCACATCCCTACCAACTCACATTCCATTTCCACCACATTCAGGCTCTGCATCTGGATACAATTTGTGTTTACCTGTACACCTCTGGCCTCGGATTCTCTCCTGTGGAGCGGGAAGGGAATTTGTTTTTAGAGCTAAGCTACACAGAGCCGCAGTTCCACATCAGGGCCTGTGTTCTATTCTGTTCATAATACACCAGGTCTCAACTTTCAAGATGGCGATACTTCTGCCCTGCTAACACAGTGACCTTGCTTCTACACAGCACCTTTATGACTCCATATCCCACCTGTCTCAGCTCTTCCCACAACCCTTACTTCGGACCATACTTTTAAATTCAAAAACTAAACACAGGGCTTATAATACTGCCCTTTCTATGAACTCTGTAACCGCAACAGTAATGCAGCTGCTTCTCTTTCTGTGTTGCTTTATGTGAGTATGTAAATTGTGTCAAACCTAACTACTAAAAACAATCCATACTCCTTCTGCTGTGCAAACCTCAGTTTGCTCCCATGATAGTTCATTCTAGTAGGTTTTTCTCAACCTGAGCATTTTTGCTTGACTAGAACAGTAGACCAGTGTGCATGAGGGCAACGTCTACCTGGACAGATGTCTATTATTAGTCTTTGACGATGCTAACATAAGGGAGATCATTTGAAAGCTAGCATGGCCAAGGTTTGTAAGGAATGTCTAAGGTCTATGGCTGCCGTAAGTGATTATTATGGAATATGTATTGTGGTATAGATTAAAACGTCTTGCTGGTCTGTGTTTTATCTCTGGAATAGAGCACATTTGCTTTGTTGTCATTTCTAGGGGGTCTTTGAGGAAAGGATTGTCCATTTCCTGAAAAACAGTCCTGTCTACAACCACCCTCATCAAAATGTGCCCGTTGCATCCATATGTGGACCGTTTACTTATTATTATTTTTTTTTAAGGTGGCAAAAACATCTAAACTTGCCATGAGATACCTCCTTACGCAGTGCCGGTATTAAGATATGGCAACACGCACCTACCTAGAGCTACTCAAAGCGCCTAGAGTACCAACAGCACAAGGGTATCTGGTGGGGCGAAATATTAGCCCTAAAACCTGAAATGTGGGAACATTGTAAAGGAGTGGGAGTGGAACAATTGTACCTTGCCAGGGATGACATAAATGCTTACTCTTGTAACGGCTCCTGTTAGTGTTGTTATTGCTACAGCTGTGTGCGTGTGTGTCTGTTTGTCTGTACGGACGTGCGTGTGGTGTCTGGTGGGGATATTTTTAATTTCTCGCTATTTATTATAGCGTTGAAATGTGTGAGTGTGGCGTGTAATACATGCCAGCAGGGCACACGCGGCACTCAGAACTGATGCCAAGAACATGCTGGCATGAGATGCTCCGCAGCCGAGCAGCCTGGCAGGTAGTGCTTGTCTCATTAAACCTTTGAAATGTACTTATGAACTCTCGCATGAGCGCTAAATAAATGCGCGGCTCTAATACGTATTTAACTGCCATCCTTGCAAGTTAATTAAACAGCAAAAACCGGCAACAGAAACTATAATTATTCTATTAACTTCCTATTGCTATTTAATTCACCTGCAACAATTAGTCTGTTGAATGAGATTTCGCTAACCTTTAGTTAAAAGGATTACTTAACAGCTGTAAGTGCCCGGTGATTGGCGTTCGCAATAATCGTGATAGGACAGACATTTGCAGTTGGGTACCAGCTCAAACAAGTAATGTTTTCCACGTGGTCATTCAGGTCCAGCCATTAGAGGGACAGAAAATTGCATTTATGATAAATAGATTCACCAATTGTTTCTACAAATACTTTATCCATCATCACCTCGAAAACACAACAACACAAAATACAATGGGCCTCAATCTGAGTACAGCAGTAAGGGATACCGGGCACCATTAAGGAGACCGGTGCCGGTAATCCCTTACCGCCCTACTACGAGTTCCCTTGGCGGGACCCGCAATGGGCGCCTGGTTTTACCAGGTGCCCTTAGCGGGAGGCCCTAAGGGACCAGAGAGCTAATAACGGTACCACAAATTGCGGTACTGTTATTAGCTACTTCCCCATTTCCGTTGAGCCCTATGGGGGCTCAAATGGGAATGATGAATGGATTTTGCAATGGGGACTTACCAGTCCCGCAAAGGTCGGACTACACCGGTAAGTCCCCATTGAACCAGGTCGGTGTCGGTACCGGTATGGGAGGTAGTCATGGCGCAAATAGCTCCATGACTACCACCATACTCGGAATGAGGGCCAATGTCACTGTATTCCCGAGCACATTTGGTTTAAAAACCGTGATTAGCAACTGAGGTGCTATAATGAATGCCTTACTGCATCCATGTGCAAACAATTATTCAGTGGTGCATCTTTTTACACAATTGCACAATTTAGGGCGACAAAATAGAGATACAGCACAATGCCAAAACAGCAAAGGTGGATTTGATATGCACCCACTCTGCCTCCACAATGAAGTTGAGGGCGCAGTCCTGCCACTGGTGCAGAAACCATGGAGCAGTGCATTGATATTGTGCAAAGTATTTGCACTATGGCAAAATATTTATGTGGTGCAAAAAGGCATTCTAGGTTATATGTTTGCCATAGGTCTGTTTATTCTCTGGAGAAAATTCTGTGAAAAATTGTAATGCCACTAGTGAAAGCTTATGATATATTGTGAATTGCAGTACTCCCCTCTTTCCTTCTATCACCCCAAAGATGAGAAACAGATGAATGCTACTGTCTTTTCATTTTTTGCATAATCTGTTACCTCTATTCTACAAACATTTTAATTCCCAGAAGCCAGTGTAACAAAATAAATCCTCCCCTGTAATAAAGTCTCCCGGGACAATTTATTCTGAAGTGGAATCTCCCCCTGTGAAATAAATTCTCCCCAATGACAAGAAATGAATTTTGAACCTTTCAACAACTGTCATTTATTAAAATACTGTGAGGGTCATTACAATTTAGGAGGTAACCATGCCGCTATTAGCGGCATGGCTACCCCCTTACCGGTTACCGGGTCCGGGTTCCTTGAATGAGGAATTACCGGGCCATTCCAACCTTGGAGGACCCGGTAATTCCTCATTCAATGAACCCATCCCCATTCGAGCCCTCATAGGGCTCAATGGGAATGGGGAGGATGCTAATAACGGGCCCGTTAATAACAGGCCTGTTGTTAGCACCCTGGTCTGCTCGCGGGACCCGCTAAGGGCGCCTGGTAAAAAACCAGGCACCCTTAGCGGGTTCCCACGAGCAGACTCGTAATGAGGCGGTAAGGGGTTGGTGGCTCCGGGACCTTTACCAGCGCTGTTAACCCCTTACCGCCTAGGTCGTAAGACCTCCTGTGTCTTTACTCTTCTAGGGAGGATTTTGGAAAAATCGAGTCAGGCGAGTTTCTGTTGAGCTGTCACCTTGATGGGGAGAGACTCTGTAGCAAAATCCCCCTCCCTTAAAAGGGGAGACTCTGTATCTGAATAAACCCTCCCCCTTGAAGGGGAGACTCTGTATCAGAATATAATCTCCCCCTTGATGGGGAGATTCTGTATCAGAATAAACTCACCGCCTTGGTGGGGGAGACCCTATACCAGAACAAACTCTGCCCCTTCAAGGAGAGATGCTGCGTAAGAATAAACTCTCCCCATTGAATGGGGAGACTCTAGCAGAATAAACTCTCCCCCTTGAAAATGGAGGCCCTTGTATCGGAATAAACTCTTCCCTTGATGGAGCACATACTGTAGCAGAATAAACTCCCCCCCCCCATGATGGGGGAGACTCTGTAACAGAATAAACTCTCCACCTTGAAGGGGGGACTCTGAATCAGAATATACTCTCACCCTTGAAGGGGTGACTCTGTATCAGAACAAACTCTCCCTTTGATGGGGGAGACTCTGTATCAGAATAAACTCTCCGCCTGAAAGGGGGAGACTCTGTATCAGGATAAACTCTCCTCCTTGAAGGGGAGACTCAGTATCAGAATAAACTCTCCCCCTAAAAGGGGAGACTCTGTATCAGAATAAACTCGCCCCCTTGAAGGGGAGAAACTGTATCAGAATACAATCTCCCCTTGAAATGGGGAGACTATGGGCCTCATTACACGGACGGCGGTAAGGGTTAACGGTCACCGTTAATGGCAACGGTGACCGTTTACCCTTAACGCCGTACTACGAGGTCCCTTTGCGGGTTGGTGCTTTAACGCCTGCTTTTTGCAGGTGTTAAAAACCAACCCGCTAAGGGACCTCGGAGCTAATTACGGCACCGCAAAATTGCGGTGCCGTAATTAGCGCCTTCCCCATTCCCATAGAGCCCTATGGGGCAGAAATGGGAATGGGGAAGGGCAATGGCGGAAGGGGGATTTACCGCCCCTCCAACCTTGGAATGGGGCGGTAAATCCCCTTTCCGCCAAGGCGGTGCCGGTATTTTACCGGCATGAGCCATGGCGCTAATAGCGCCATGGCTCACCGCCTTCCGTTTAATGAGGCCCTATGTATCAGAATAAACTCACCCCATTGAAGGGGGAGCCTCTGTATCAGAATAAACCCTTCCCTTGATGGGGGAGACTCTGTAGCAGAATAAACTCTCCCCCTTGAAAGGGGAGACTCTGTACCAGAAAAAATGTTCCCCCTGAAAGGAGGAGACTCTGGGCCTCATTACACGGACGGCGGTGGACCAAGGTGCTATTAGCACCATGGTCCATGCCAGTAAAATACCGGCACCGCCTTGGAGGAAAGGGGAATTACCGCCCTATTCCAAGGTTGGTGGGGCGGTAATTCCCCCTTCCCCCATTGCCCTTCCCCATTCCCATTTTTGCCCCATAGGGCATAATGGGAATGGGGAAGGTGCTAATTACGGTACCGTAATTAGCTCCCTGGTCCCTTTGCGGGTTGGTTTTTAACGCCTGCAAAAAGCAGGCATTAAAGTCTCCAATCCGCAAAGTGACCTCGTAGTAAGGCGGTAAGGGTTAACGGTCACCGGTACCATTAACGGTGACCGTTAACCCTTACCGCCGTCCGTGTAATGAGGCCCTCTGTATCAGAATAAACTCACCCCATTGAAGGGGGAGACTCTGTACCAGAATAAACTGTACCCCTTGAAGGGGAGACTCTATATCAGAATGAACTTTCACTTTGATGGGGAGATTCTGTAGCAGAATACACTCTCCTCCTTAATGGGGAGACTCAATACCAGAATAAACTCTGTCCCTTGAAGGGGAGACACTGTGTCAAAATAAACTCTCCCCATGGAAGGGGGAGACTCTGTAGCAAAATACATTTTCCCCCTTGAAAAATGTGACTCTGTATGAGAATAAACAATTCCCTTGATGTGCAGGATTCCTTAGCAAAATAAAGTCTCCCCCTGATGTAGCAGATAAACTCTCCCTCTTGAAATGGGAGATGCTGGATCAGAATAAACTCTCCCCCTTGACGGGGGGATTCTGTATCAGAATAAACTCACTGCCTTGGTGGGGGAGACTCTATACCAGAACAAACTCTGCCCCTTCAAGGAGAGATGCTGTGTAAGAATAAACTCTCCGCATTGAATGGAGAGACTCTAGCAGAATAAACTCTCCCCCTTGAAAATGGAGGCCCTTATATCAGAATAAACTCTTCCCTTGATGGGGAACATACTGTAGCAGAATAAACTCCCCCCCCTTGATGGGGGAGACTCTGTACCAGAATAAACTCTCCACCTTGAAGGGGGGACTCTGTATCAGATCAAACTCTCCCTTTGATGGGGGAGACTCTGTATCAGGATAAACTCTCCTCATTGAAGTTGAGACTCAGTATCAGAATAAACTCTCCCCCTAAAAGGGGGATACTCTGTATCAGAATAAACCCACCCGATTGAAGGGGGAGACTCTGTATCAGAATAAACTATCCAATTGATATGGGAGACTCTGTTCCAGAATAAACACTCACCCTTGAAGGGGAGACTCTGTATCAGAATAAACTCGCCCACTTGAAGGGGAGAAACTGTATCAGAATACAATCTCCCTCTGAAATGGGGAGACTATGTATCAAAATAAACTCACCCTATTGAAGGGGGAGCCTCTGTATCAGAATAAAGCCCTTCTTGATGGGGGAGACTCTGTAGCAGAATAAACTCTCCCCCTTGAAAGGGGAGACTCTGTACAACAATAAATGCTCCCCTGAAAGGAGGAGACTCTGTATCAATATAAACTCACCCCATTGAAGGGGAGCCTCTGTATCAGAATAAACCCCCCCCGCCTTGAAAGGGGAGACTCTGTACCAGAATAAACTCTCCCCCTGAAAGGAGGAGACACTGTATCAGAATAAACTCACCCCATTGAAGGGGGAAACTCTGTACCAGAATAAACTGTACCCCTTGAAGGGGAGACTCTATATAAGAATACACTCTCCCATTGATGGGAGAGACTCTGTATCAAAATTAACCCTCCTCTTGATGGGGGAGACTCTGTAGCAGAATAAACTCTCCCCTTGAAAGGGGAGACTCTGTACCAGAATAAAATCTCACCCTTGTAGGGGAGACTCTGAATCAGAATAAACCGTCCCCTTCAAAAGGGGAGACTCTGTATCAGCATGAACTCACCCCATTGAAGGGGGAGACTGTACCAGAATAAACTCTCCTCCTTGGAAGGGGGTTCTCTATATCCGAATAAGCTCTACCCCTTGAAAGGGGAGACTCTGTACAAGAATAACTGCTCCCCTGAAAGGAGGAGACTCTGTATCAAAATAAACTCACCCCATTGAAGGGGAGCCTCAGTATCAGAATAAACTCTCCCCCTAAAAGGGGAGACTCTGTATCAGAATAAACTCGCCGCCTTGAAGGGGAGAAACTGTATCAGAATACAATCTCCCCTTGAAATGGGGAGACTATGTATCAGAATAAACTCACCCCATTGAAGGGGGAGCCTCTGTATCAGAATAAACCCTCCCCTTGATGGGGGAGACTCTGTAGCAGAATAAACTCTCCCCCTTGAAAGGGGAGACTCTGTACCAGAAAAAATGTTCCCCCTGAAAGGAGGAGACTCTGGGCCTCATTACACGGACGGCGGTGGACCAAGGTGCTATTAGCAAAAACCCTTGAAAAATGTGACTCTGTATGAGAATAAACAATTCTCTTGATGTGCAGGATTCCTTAGCAAAATAAAGTCTCCCCCTGATGTAGCAGATAAACTCTCCCTCTTGAAAGGGAGATGCTGGATCAGAATAAACTCTCCCCCTTGACGGGGGAGATTCTGTATCAGAATAAACTCACTGTCTTGGTGGGGGAGACTCTATACCAGAACAAACTCTGCCCCTTCAAGGAGAGATGCTGTGTAAGAATAAACTCTCCGCATTGAATGGAGAGACTCTTGCAGAATAAACTCTCCCCCTTGAAAATGGAGGCCCTTATATCAGAATAAACTCTTCCCTTGATGGGGAACATACTGTAGCAGAATAAACTCCCCCCCCTTGATGGGGGAGACTCTGTACCAGAATAAACTCTCCACCTTGAAGGGGGGACTCTGTATCAGATCAAACTCTCCCTTTGATGGGGGAGACTCTATATCAGAATAAACTCTCAGCCTGAAAGGGGGAGACTCTGTATCAGGATAAACTCTCCTCCTTGAAGTTGAGACTCAGTATCAGAATAAACTCTCCCCCTAAAAGGGGGATACTCTGTATCAGAATAAACCCACCCAATTGAAGGGGGAGACTCTGTATCAGAATAAACTCTCCCCTTGTTGAGGGAGACTGTGTATCAGAATAAACTATCCAATTGATATGGGAGACTCTGTTCCAGAATAAACACTCACCCTTGAAGGGGAGACTCTGTATCAGAATAAACTCGCCCACTTGAAGGGGAGAAACTGTATCAGAATACAATCTCCCTCTGAAATGGGGAGTCTATGTATCAAAATAAACTCACCCTATTGAAGGGGGAGCCTCTGTATCAGAATAAAGCCCCTCTTGATGGGAGAGACTCTGTAGCAGAATAAACTCTCCCCCTTGAAAGGGGAGACTCTGTACAAGAATAAATGCTCTCCTGAAAGGAGGAGACTCTGTATCAAAATAAACTCACCCCATTGAAGGGGAGCCTCTGTATCAGGATAAACCCTCCCCCTTGGAAGGGGAGACTCTGTACCAGAATAGACTCTCCCCCTGAAAGGAGGAGACACTGTATCAGAATAAACTCACCCCATTGAAGGGGGAAACTCTGTACCAGAATAAACTGTACCCCTTGAAGGGAGACTCTATATAAGAATACACTCTCCCATTGATGGTAGAGATTCTGTATCAAAATTAACCATCCTCTTGATGGGGGAGACTCTGAAGCAGAATAAACTCTCCCCTTGAAAGGGGAGACTCTGTACCAGAATAAAATCTCACCCTTGTAGGGGAGACTCTGAATCAGAATAAACTGTCCCCTTCAAAAGGGGAGACTCTGTATCAGCATGAACTCACCCCATTGAAGGGGGAGACTGTACCAGAATAAACTCTCCTCCTTGGAAGGGGGTTCTCTATATCCGAATAAGCTCTCCCCCTTGAAAGGGGAGACTCTGTACAAGAATGAATGCTCCCCTGAAAGGAGGAGACTCTGTATCAAAATAAACTCACCCCATTGAAGGGGAGCCTCTGTATCAGAATAAACCCTCCCCCTTGAAAGGGGAGACTCTGTACCAGAATAAACTCTCCCCCTGAAAGGAGGAGACACTGTATCAGAATAAACTCACCCCATTGAAGGGGGAGACTCTGTACCTGAATAAACTCTACACCTTGAAGGGGAGACTCTATATAAGAACACACTCTCCCATTGATGGGAGAGACCCTGTATCAAAATTAACCATCCTCTTGATGGGGGAGACTCTGTAGCAGAATAAACTCTCCCCTTGAAAGGGGAGATTCTGTACCAGAATAAAATCTCACCCTTGTAGGGGTGACTCTGAATCAGAATAAACTGTCCCATTCAAAAGGGGAGACTCTGTATCAGCATGAACTCACCCCATTGAAGGGGGAGACTGTACCAGAATAAACTCTCCTCCTTGGAAGGGGGTTCTCTGTATCCGAATAAGCTCTCCCCCTTGAAGGGGAGACTCTGTATCAGAATAAACACTCCCCCTGAAAGGGGAAGATAATGTATCAGAATAAACTCTCCCCTTGATGGGGGAGACTCTGGATCAGAATAAACTCTCCCCTTGATGGGGGATACTCTGTAGCAGAATAAACTCTCCCCCTTGAAAGGGTGAGACAGTGTATCAGAATAAACTCACCCAATTTAAGGGGGAGACTCTGTATCAGAATAAACCCTCACCTTGAAGGGGAGACTCTGTATCAGAATAAACTCTTCCCCTGAAAGGGGGACACTCTGTATCAGAATAAAATCACCCATTGATGGGGGACGTCTGAAACAGACTAAACCCTCACCTTGACAGGGGAGACTCTGTAACAGAGTAAACTCCCCCACTTGAAAGGGCAGACTGTATACCAGAATAAACTCTCACCTTTGAAGCTGAGACTCTGTATCAAAATAAACTGTTCCACTAAAAAGGGGAAACTCTGTATCAGAATAAACTCACCCCATTGAAGACGTAGACTCTGTACCAGAATAAAATCTCTTCCTTGAAGGGGGACTGTGTATCATATTAAACTCTCCGCCTGAAATGGGGTTATTCTATATTAGAATACACTCTCCACTTCATGAGGAGACTCTGTAGCAGAATAACCTATCCCCCTTGAAAGTGGAAACTCTGTACAAGAATAAACTCTCCCCCTTGTAGGGGACACTCTGTATCAGAATAAACTCTCCCCATTGAAGGATGAGACACTGTATCAGAATGAACCCTCCCCTTGATGGGGGAGACTCTGTAGCAGAATAAATTATCCCCCTTGAAGGGGGAGCCTCTATATCGGAATGAACTCTCCCCCTTGAAGGGGAGACTCTGTATCAGTATAAACTCTCCCCCTGAAAGGGGAAGACTCTGTACCAGAATAAACTCTCCACATTGAAGGGGAAACTTTGTATCAGAATAGACTCTCCATCTAAAAGGGTGAGACTCTGTATCAGAATAAACTCACTCCATTGAAGGAGAGACTCTGTTTCAGAATAGACCCTTCCCCTTGATGGTGGAGACTCTGTAGCGGAATACCCTCTCCCCTTGAAAGGGAGACTCTGTACCATAATAAACTCTCCCTATTGGAGGGAGAGTCTCTGTATCAGAATAAACTCTCCCCTTGATGAGGGAGACTCTGTAGCAGAATAAACTCTCCCCCTTGAAGGAAAGAGTTGGTATCAGAATAAACTCTCCCTGTGAAAGGGGTAGACTTTGTATAAGACTACACTCACCCCATAGAAGGGGGAGACTCTATATCAGATTGAATGATACCCCTTGAATGGGAGACTCTGTTGCAGAATTAGCTCTCCCCCTTGATGGGGGTGTCTATATCAGAATAATCCCTCCACTTTGAAGGATAGACACTATAGCAGAATAAACACTCCCCCTTGAAGGGGAAACTCTGTATCAGATTGAATTTTATCCCTTGAATGGGAGACTCCATATCAGAATAAACTCTCCCCCTAAAAGGGGGAGACTCTGTACCAGAATAAACTCACTCCATTGAAGGGGGAGACTCCGTACGAGAATAAATTCCCCCCTTTGAAGAGGAAACTCTGTATCAGAATAAACTCTCCCCCTGAAAGGGGTAGACTCTGTATCAGAATAAACTCACCACATTGAAGGGGGAGACTCTGAATCAGAATAAACCCTCCCCTTGATGGGGGAGACTCTGTACCAGAATAAACTCCCCACCTTGAAGAAGAAACTCTATATCAGAATAAACTCTCCCCCTGAAAGGGGAGACTCTATCAGAATAAACTCACCACATTGAAGGGGGAGACTCTGTATCAAAATAAACCCTCCCCTTGATGGGGGAAGACTCTAGCAGAATTAACTCTCTCCCTTGAAGGGGAGACTCTGTATCAGTATAACCTCTGCCCCTGAAAGGGAGAGACTCTGTACCAGAATAATCTCTCCCCCTTGAAGAGGAAACTCTGTATCAGAATACAATCTCCCCCTGAAACGGGGAGACTATGTATCAGAATAAACCCACCCCATTGAAGGGGAGACTGTGTATTAGAACAAACCCTCTCCTTGATGTGGGGGGACTCTGTAGCAGAATAAACTCTCCCCTTGAAAGCTGATATTGTGTACCAGAATAAACTCTGCCCTTGAAGGGGATACTCTGTATTAGAATAAACTCTCCCCCTGAAAAGGGGAGACTCTATATCAGAATAATCCCACCCTATTGTGGGGGGGACTCTCTACCAGAATAAACTCTCCCCTTGATGGGAGAGACTCTGTAGCAGAATATACTCTCCCCCTTGAAAGTGGAGACTCTGTACCAGAAGAAACTCTCCCCCTTGAAGGGGAGAGTCTGTATCAGAATAAACTCTCCCTATGAAAGGGGGAGACTCTGTATCAGAATACACTCACCCCATGGAAGGAGAAAACTCTGTACCAGATTGAATGCAACCCCTTGAATGGGAGACTCTGTTGCAAAATTAGCACTTTGATGGGGGAGGTTCTATATCAGAATAATCTCTCGCCTTTGAAGGGTAGACACTGTAGCAGAATAAACGCACCCCCTTGAAACGGAAACTCTCTATCAGATTGAATGTTACCCCTTGAATGGGAGACTCTGCATCAGAATAAACTCTCCCCGTGAAAGGGGATAGACTCTGCATCAGAATAAACTCACCCTATTGAAGGGGAAGACTCCATACAGGAATAACCCCCCCCCCCTTGAAGAGGAAACTCTGTATCTTAATAAACTCTCCCCCTGAAAGGGGTAGACTCTGTATTAGAATAAACTCATCACATTGAAGGGGGAGACTCTGTATCAGAATAAACTCTCCCCTTGAAGGGGAGACTCTGCATCAGAATAAACTCTCCCCGTGAAAGGGGATAGACTCTGCATCAGAATAAACTCACCCTATTGAAGGGGAAGACTCCATACAGGAATAACCCCCCCCCTTGAAGAGGAAACTCTGTATCTTAATAAACTCTCCCCCTGAAAGGGGTAGACTCTGTATTAGAATAAACTCATCACATTGAAGGGGGAGACTCTGTATCAGAATAAACTCTCCCCTTGATGGGAGAGACTCCGTAGCAGAAGAAACTCTCCCCCTTGAAGGGGAGAGTCTGTATCAGAATAAACTCTTCCTATGAAAGGGGGAAACTCTGTATCTGAATACACTCTCCCCCTGAAAGGGGGAGACTCTGTATCAGCATAAACTCAACACATTGAAGGGGGAGACTCTTAATCAGAATAAACCCTCCCCTTGATGGGGGAGACTTTGCAGCAGAATAAACTCTCTCCCTTGAACAGGAAACTCTGTATCAGAGTAGACTCTGTATCAGAGTAGACTCTGTATCAGAATAAACTCACCATATTAAAGGGAGAGACTCTGAATCAGAATAAACCCTTCCCTTGATGGGGGAGACCCTGTATCAGAATGAACTCTCCCATTGAAAGGGGAGACTCTGTACCAGAATAAACTCTGCCCCTTGAAGGGGAGACTCTGTATCAGAATACACTCACCCCATGAAAGGAAGGGGGAGACTCTGCATAAGATGCAATGCTACCCCTTGAATGGGAGACTCAGTATCAGACTAAACTCTCCCCTTGATGGGGGAGACTCTGTAGCAGAATAAACTCTCCCCCTTGAAAGTGGAGACTCTGTAGCAGAATAAACACTCCCCCTTTGAAAGGTAGACACCATAGCAGAATAAACTCACCCCATTGAAGGGGGAGACTCTGTACCAGAATGAACTCTACCCCTTTAAGGGGAATCTCTGTATCAGTATAAACTCGCCCCATTAAAGTGGGAGACACTATATCAGAATAAACTCACCCCATTGAAGGGGAGACTGTGTATCAGAATAAACCCTCCACTGGATGGGGAGACTCTGTAGCATATAAAGCTCTCCCCTTTAAAGGGGAGAATCTTTACCAGAATAAACTCTCCCCCTTGAAGAGGAGACTCTGCATCAGAATAAACTCTACCCCTGAAAAGGGGAGACTCTGTATCAGAATAAACTCACCCCATTCAAGGGGGAGACTCTGTACCAGTATAAACTCTCCCCATGAAAGGGTGAGACTCTGTATCAGAATAAACTCACCCCATTGAAGGGGGAGACTGTGTCAGAATAAACTCTCCTCTTGATGGTGGAGACTCTGTAGCAGAATAAACTCTCCCCCTTAAAAGTGGACACTCTGTACCAGAATAACATCTTCCCCTTGAAGGGGAGACTCTGTATCCGTATAAACTCTCCCCCTGGAAGTGGGAGACTCTGTATCAGAATAAACTCACCCTTTGAAGGGGGAGACTCTGTATCAGATTCAATGATGGTTCTATATCAGAATAATCTATCCCCTTTGAAGGGTAGACACTGTACCAAAATAAACTCCCCCTTTGATAGGGGATATTCTGTAGAAGAATACACTCTTCCCCTTGATACCGGAGATTCTGTATCTGAATGAACTCTCCCCCTTCAAGGGGAGACTCAGCATCAGAATATACTGGCCCCTGTAAGGAGGGCATGGTATGGAAGCAAGACAGACACAGTTGATCACAGCTCAAAGGTTTTTATTGAACGTTTAACAAGGGTGTGTTAAACACCTATCTAAAACTAAATCTAATATAGGAGCAAGCTACGACCATCAAATAATAATTAGGCAGTCCTCTGTAGAGTCTAGTCAACATAAAAACGGCCTATACTAAAAAACTGTTTCCAATGCTTACCGCTAATTTACAAATAGGGTGGGATAATGTTCATGAGAAATAAAGAAGTGTTAACAAAGAATAAGTCAGGGTGTTCAGACTGTGGGCCTCCCTTCCCCATGTTTTCAGCATGGGACAGGGCAGTTCACTCGACCATAGCACACCCTCTGGCTACTTCGGCATGAGGATACAGTTCAGTACCAGCATCAGGCCCTTCTGTGCCCAAGTCTCTTTAATTATCAGTCTCTTGATTGAGAGGGCCAGATGTATCAAAACAAAACACAAAGTTATTTTCCTCTTACAAGTATTTCATTTAGATGATTCACTCTTCACTCTGGTCCCCCTCTGTCGGGATCAGATCCCTTTTTACAGTTAGGTTTTGGGTGACTCATGGTTAACCCCGGATCCCCCCCTGTCGAGTTCAGATCCCTTTTTGCAATTAGTCTTCCTCAGCCGTGCTTAGAACAATCTCAACTTTAGTTTTGCTATCGAAGACTTAGAAATGTGCACAGGATTTGGCGTGACCCGATGCAGGTCCATTTTGACTTCACAATTTACAATTACACTCTCATCAGAAAGCGGGGTTCTCTTCCCCTATCTTTCTTTCACCATTGGGTACACATTTGACTTTTTGTATTCACAGTTCACAATTTTACACGCTCTGTTGGATACCTAACAGAGACTTTCGAATGAGTACCCACGTGGTGCCGGACCACTCTGTATGGTATGTATTCTGTTTCAAAAGTTCACTCTCTCCTTGAATAGTCAATTATATTCATGCCACTCATCACATATACCTCATGCTTTGTTCCTCACAGCTTTCTCCATACAAAATTGTCGCTTGCGCCCTTGGATCTAACACAGACAGGTCTGCTATCAGTCTCCCCTACTCACCGGCTGTGCTTACTTTACTGGAGCGTCTTTGTTGCAGGATCCAAAGACTGTACCACGGCAGCTATCTGTCCTCCCTGCCACGGCTATCGATGCGGGAGAGCCAGGTGTTCCTTCGACACACAATGTACCTTTCTTCTTTATTAGTTCCAGGTCTTATATTTCTCATCCTCGAGGGCTCTTGAAAGTAACAGTTTCCTTTCACTGAAAAGGCCAAGGGAAATACCCTCCTTGCAACCCTTTCTGATCTCACCGTCTTTCTCCCCGTGTTAAATTGCCATCTCGGAACTGCTGCTTCCTTTGGTGTTTTGTCTCATCTGTTTTCCTTATTTTCACATGCTAAGTACGTCTGTTTGAGCCATCAACATAAAAATCCTTTGTTCCATAGCTCAGTTTTTGGCTTGTGGTAATGCTTTTTTTGTGAAACATTACGAAAAATGTATGATTCCTAACTATAAGACTCAGGTAAATGTAGCGTTGCATTGCTTTTCTCAATATTCACAGAAGCCATTACCTTACAGGTCCAAACATGTCCAGCGCATACCTTTTTTTGGGTCTTTTTTCCAATGTTTTCTCAAACTATGGGAATTTTACCCACATAGTTGTTGCCTGACCTGCACAAATGACCACTTCCTAAACTTTACATTTTGTCTCCTTTTCAGAAATGTATACCTTTCTGTCTTCCCATTCAGCTTTCCTAACCTCCTTTTCCATTCCGCCTACACATGTCCTACTGGAAAAAAAGGGAAAAATAACCTACTTCTCACAAAACTGATGGTAACCTTATAAAAATATGGTTTTTTTTGTTTCCACTAAACCTGTTCTTGGAAGACTGTAATATGCCGAATTCAGAACAGCAAACTATTTGTTCCTAGCTCTCACAAGAAAAAAAACACAGGCTTCTTTGTACATCATTTTATTGGAATTTTCTGAAAAAAATACAAAAAGCCCTCTCATGCTTGTTATTTTCAATCACCCCATACAGAAAACTAGGATTCCTTGCTGGTGTTATGACTGCCTATATGTGGGAAGAAGAGGAGCCAAATTTGGGCGAGATATCTCAAGTAACAAAAATGTTACAAGGGATTGAATGGAATCTTGCAGCACACGCCTTTGCAGCATGTAGAGAGGGGAAGATTTCATTTTGCAAGGGGCGCAAAAGTATTCCTCCTCTCGGAGATTCTATTTAAGAATAAAGCCTCAGGGGGACACTTAATTCTGAAATAAAATTGCCATGTGAGACTTAATACGGGGAGGATTTATTTTGTGACCCCGCCAGTCTGGCATTTTGTTGTCCTGAATTTTGCATTTAGGAGACAGGTGACGTGTTGTATCTAAAATGCCTTTTTTCGTTAATCTATTTTCAAGTGCTACTTAATGGGAATTGCCTGCAGCGGCCTTCAATGATCTTCGGCTCTTGGTCCCACTATAACTGTCGCAGGAGCTTTGATTAACACATCAGTGTAGCAGAATACAGTTGAGGTGAACTAATAGCCTCGTGGAATTCTCAAAATGGTGGGAGAATACAACTCTGGCTAACTATTTAGAGGAAGGGAGAGTAGTGTGCCTTGTCTTTACATTTAATGTTATGAAGAGAGAGATCCCCATCTTTATCAAGAGTGGTCAGAACAATTATTGACAATGTGTAGTAATATGGTGAAAATCATAATTAAACATGCCCGACACGAGAGCTGAAACACATTTCAACAACAGATTTGTACAAAGAAAATATTAACTTATAATGGATATAACAAACGCTTGAAGGGACACTAAACAAAGTCTCAATGAAACATAAAATTAAAAAAGAAGTGTGTATTCAAAAGTGTTAGAATAACCAAAAGTATAGCTTTGCAAAATACGATGATGCCACCAATTTGGTGAACATGCCAGCATGAAAAACACATTTCTAAACTCTCAGTCCAGACAATGAATCGTCGAATCAAATCATCATCAGGTGAGCCAGAGGAAACTTTGAAATCATCATCAGGTGAGCCAGAGGAAACTTTGCAAGCTTACCTATCTGATCCTCTTTGTCCACAGCCTCCACGTCTTTGTGTTTTTTTAGGGCCTTGCATCAGGTTTGGATGGCAATAGTCAGGAATAATCAAAGACCCATGAAAAACAAACAAAAACAAATTGACAAGGCCAGGAAAGCGGGCAATGCGCACAGTCAAGAGTCACCGGCTTCTTACCCTTTGGGCGGAATTTCAGATGCTTTTGCAGCCATCAGTTATGAGCCTGTCATCAGTTTGACTAATGTGGAAATAGAGTTCCCATCTTGTGAACACTCTGTCTGCATCTCACATCATCTGAATACAGTTTCCACCACTATTGATGTCGCTAAATATATCCATACCATCCTTAAAATAACTAATTAGGAGGTATGCAATCAAGTTGTTGCTTCTCTCTTGCTTAATCTTGAGATTCAAGTTTAGCTGCCCAAACTAACTGTCACCCCAAGTCATGCCTTATACATCAACCACCAATGAGTAATGCTGTTGACATCATTTTCCATGGCTATCCAGGGTTTTAAAAGCTTGAGGGTACAGTGGAGGTGAATGACACCAGCCATAATCTTGCTGATAAACATCTCAGTGCAATGCAAGCACACCACACCAATAATTCTGTCAAAAGCAAGCAAGCAGACAAAAGGGAAGTAGTTATTGTGCTAGACACAAATGGCGGCATTGATGAAATCGAAAGCCAATTACCGGATGAGTCTGGCTACAAGAAACTTTACTCAAACCACATTGGTGAGATACGCCTCAAGTTGTATTAAACTTTGTCTTGATGGCATATAGAAGGCCGTTTGACCGACCAATCATGACTATTGCTTTATAACTGTGCATTTCCATGGGATTTCTATACTGTACATTCTGACCTGATTTCAGAAGCAGGACAAGCCACCTAAGCGGTTGCCTATGATTTCTGTAATTTGGAGTCTCACCAACTTTTGTGTGTATTAGTTTTTTATGAATATGTTCGGTTTATTATAAACCTTTCACATCTTACACATGTCAAATATTATACTGACAACAGAACATTAAAACACAGTGCGAGTATTAAAGTTTCACTCAGATAACACATACATTTTAAAAAAAATCATCTTTAATGCTTGAAACGTGCTTTAAAATACAATTCCCAGAGTTTTGTGAAGATAGTTGATTGAAGCAATTATTAATGATGTTTCATTTCCATTCAGAATTCTTACCCAAAATTCACTGGACTTCGTTGTGAAAAAAATGATTAAAATATCAGATTGAGCAGATTGAGTAGTATGCAGAGCAGACCAGTACATTCGATAAACAAGGGTTCTAATGTTTCTATAGTGAAATGGCAAAATATGCACTACCTCTGTTCTCTTGGAATCTTTTGTTGTGACCCTATACGTTCAAGGGTCAAATAAAAAGGTTGCCTTAGTTTTAATAAGGCAGACATCCATTTCTTATTGTGACATTTTATTAAGTATTTGTGGAGAACTTCATAACCTTGTTTCATTAATTATAATAAAAGAGAAAAGTATTTGTTTCCCGGCTAAGGGGCCGATTCATGGAACAAACATACGCCGAAAATCCTGGCGCAAGCTGGCGCAAGAGTGAAAAAACCAGGCGCACGGGAAGCCCCTGAGCGTGTTTCCTTTGGGATGTGCGCCAAACCCGTGCGTGGCGCACATGGGCACACACGTCATTGCAACATCCCGAACGCCGTGCGCGACGCACACAGGGAAAGCGCACAACGTCGGCACACACACCAAAAAGGGGGCAGGACACAGGGCACAACAAGCGGAATGGGGAACAACACGTGAAAAAGAAGGCGTAACTGGGGAAATACTGCAGGGAAATACACGGAACGCCCACACGCACGCGATCAACACGTATTCATGGAATCGAATACGGGAAACTCGCGCTCGCTAAAAGACACGCATAGGTGTCAACACGTCCGCCACACGAAAGCAGGCAGAAGCGTCCCTGTGCACAGTATAAAAGTGCCGCAAACAACAAACACGTATATCCAGCTACGATGAATGCCCCATTTGTCGCAGCACTGATCGTGGGACACCGCAGGAGGAGGAGAATAGCCAGGGCCCGCATTTTCTTCCCCTGACTGGCCTTTTTGGGATGCCTGACGACCAGGTCTATGGCAGGTATAGGTTTCCACCCTGTATCATCCTAGACCTGGTCAGGGAGTGCAAAGATGCTCAATGTCCTGCATTTTTTGGCCACTGGGTCATTTCAGCGGACAACTGCCATAGTGGGGGGGAGGTCTCACAGGCCACGCAGTCACGCTGCCTACACCAGGTGTTGGCAATCATCACTGCACGCCCCTCAGTCCACAGGCACATATACATGCACGGAACACCCGCAGAAAGGCAGGCCGTGGTCTAGGACTTTTACAGGGTGGCACACTTCCCCAAAGTGCTCGGTGCCATAGATTGCACCCATGTGGCCCTACGTCCACCTAGGGCCACTGAGCACATCTATCCAAACCGCAAGCACTGGCATTCCATCAACGTGCAGGTCATATGCGATACAAAGGGAATCATCACCTCTGTCTATGCAAACTACCCTGTCTCTACCCATGACAGTTTCATATACAGAATGTCCGCCCTGAGCTGGGCCCTGGAAGCTGGGCAATATGGCGACACATGGCTCCTAGGTGAGTACAAATGCCTGTGCACATGTATGCATGTCACACACAGCCAAATACACAAACCCCAATAAGAACAACCATTATCACCTCCCCAGGGGACAGTGCCTACCCTCTGAGCAACCACATGATGACACCAATCCGGAACCCCATCACACCACCCCAGGTAAGATACAACACTGCCCATATTGCAACCAGGGGCATAGTGGAGCACACATTCGGAGTGCTCAAGTCATGCTTCCGCTCCCTTGACCGCTCTGGCGGCCAGCTACTATATGCACCCCCAGTAGTGTGCAGGATCATTGTGGCAGCATGTGTCCTGCACAATGTTGCAACAGGGTGGGACGTACCGGTGGACATGGTGGTGCCCCCACAACCCCAACCACAGGCACAGGCGTTGTCCATGGGAGGGGAAAGGGCACGTGGCAAGGCAGCCAGGTCCCAGCTTGAGGCCACATTTTTCACCTAAACTCCCAACCCTGCGGAGTGCACACAGGCCTGGCACATACCAGAGACAGTCAACTGTCACAACCTTACCACCCTGAGAATGTTGCCAAGGAAGTGCTACATTGTGTGCATCCCTAGCTACTTAAACATAACCAATCCTGTGTGACCAAAAGGAACACATGCAATTGTTCATCACCCCACCCCCCACCCCTCCAAAACAGGCCATCACAATCCCTGGTATGCCACCCAAACCCTCCCAAACCACATCACCCTTGTCTGCCACACCATGACATTGCATGCAATAGCAAAAGGCCAACACATGACCAATAAGATACGAAGTGACATGTCATAAATGAAAACTGGCCCGAGACAATGATGCCTGACATGGAATCAGATGAAATGACTGACCAACAACCTCCAACACATACAAAGTCAGACACAAATGCTTTCCACCAGTCGTAGCATGAACACAACACTGAATGCCTGTTCACATGCACATTGGGCATGGCAAAATCCAGACTCCCAAACCTGTGTGCTGTGTGTGTCTCCTGCAACACACTGCTCAGCACACAGCACATTGAGCAGCCATTGTGTTGCAGATACACCTTGGGCATCACATGAAAATGATAAATCAAATCAATAACCAAATGACGCATGTACAGGATACCCAAATGGTAATAGATCATGTGCTGGAGGGACACAGCGGGACTGAGAATGCAATCTGTGTGCACCTGTAACGCTCACCTGGTTTCCACGGAGGCGCGGGCGTGGTCTGGATGGCAGTGGCCTCTTCGAAGGAGATGTTCAGCACCCTGAAGATGGAGTGGGCTGGGTTCCCAAATCCGGCTTGTCTGGCTCGGATGAATACCCTTCTGTGAGCGAAAAGGAATGGTTAATACTCTGCGGGTTTTGTGTTGATCTCCCGTTCCCCTTCTCACCCTCCTTGCAACCCTTCTGTAATTCCCTGTGGAGCCTCACCTTAGGGATTGAAAAGGCGAGCTCTCCATCCTGCTTCTGATGCAGGGGCGCGTTGGGATCCAGTTACGTCACTGGATAGTAAGTTCGAGTTTGCTTGTCTGTTCCGGTAAGTACCGTAAATGTTTATGGCAAGCTTGAGTTTAAACTGTTCCTCTTCTCTTTTGCAGGTAATGAAGACTCTGGGCAGAGGGCGGTTTCTGTCGAAAACCTGATTTCAGGTGAGTTTTGGTGTAGGCCCACTACTGTCTTTTCCTGTCTCTTTTTCCTTAGGGGCCGGAGTTCGAGAATGCCGAAGAAACGGAGCTGGTACGAAGCAGAAGCTGAGTCCGAACTGTAAGCAGGTAAGTTTATAATAGTTTGTTTGCTACGGTTCTTGCATTCACTAATGTGATGTTTGCTTTTTCCCCATAGGGGCCGGGGTGCTGAAATGCCCAAGGAATGGCATCGACCCGAAGGTAAGAAGAATTAGCTTGGCGGGTAAGTGCTTCTTGGTTATTTTCCCCTTCTCACCTTGCTTTCTTCTCTTCGTCTCCCCGTAGGTGCTGGAATGCTGCAGGAGATCCGGATGGGCGTCGCAGAGCCGAAGGCGCCACGTGCAGGTAAGAGAAGTGCGCTGAGATGTATGCGACGCAGTGAGTATTTAAAATGATGTCTTTTTGCAGGAACGTTGGCGCGCTGAATCCGGAATGCAGCTTTAACAGGTAAGGTTTGTTTTCACCTGTTTCTTCTTCCCTTTTCTATCCTTAGGTGTTTCCAGGTTGCTGGCAGGCGTGGTCGAGGACGGGAGCAGGAGCAGGCACGGTGAGCGTCCAGCTGCTATGAGCAGAACAACGCGAAGCGTGGTTTGCTGTCTGGGCGTGGCTTAAATAGCCTTTCAAGTAGTCCCAGGTATGTATCCTTCCACTGAAGGTATGTATCCTGCCACCAGCCACACCCGTGTGGTTAAGTAGTTCCTTTTTCATCTGGAAGTTGTAGAATAATCTGCCAGGTAAGGAAATTGCAGCATGGTCTTCCAGGTAAGTTTGCACCAAACACATTTCCTTCCATATCTTGTATGAGCCTTGTGCCGATGGTGCGAGGACTGTTATCCCTTATGAGCCTGACGCCAATGGCGCCAGGACTGAGTCCAAAGAGCCCCTATCTGGGGTGGCTGGGACTTCCCTAGTATACATGTTGCCTGCCTCTGAGGGTGCCGGGCCCTGTCTGGCTCCTGGGAGGTAGGCATCATGACAGTACCTCCCCCCAAGGCCCCTCCCAAGGACGTACTGTCCGGAGGCTTTGGTTTGTGTGGAAACTTACGATGAAATTTTTGTATTAGACGAGGTGCATGTATATGATTGCTTGGTTCCCAAGATCTCTCCTGAGGTCCATATCCTTTCCAATCAATTAGGTAAAAAACCTTTGACTTGGACTTCTTAGAATCTAATATGTCTTTAACTTCGAATTCCAGTTCCCCATCTACTGGGATTGGTTCTGGTGGCTTGAGTAGCCTGGTTCCGGGTTGTACAGGTTTCAACAGTGATACGTGGAAAACCGGATGGATTCGCATGTTGGGGGGCAGATCGAGTTTGAAGGCTACCGGGTTGATTACAGCCTTGATTGGATAAGGCCCTATATATCTTGGGTTAAAAGTTTGCGGGCCTTTAAGTGGTAGATGTCTAGTCGCCAGCCACACTTGATCTCCAACTTGGTAAGGAGGTACTTCGCTCCGATGTAAGTCAGCCTTTTCCTTATATTTGTCCTTGGCCTGCTGTAAATGAGTCTTGGCTTCTTTGAAGGCTCGGGTTATGGTGGCATGTAAGTTATCCACAGCGGGCATTTCAAGGCCTTGAGGTGGTTCAAGATCCGAAGTTCTGGGATGGTGGCCAAATAAGGTATAAAAAGGAGTCTGGTCAATTCCTGAATGCACAGAATTGTTGTACGCGTATTCAGCAATCCATAAAATGTCTTTCCAATTATATTCTGATTGATGCAACATGCACCGAAAGTACTGTTCCAATGTCTGGTTTGTTCTCTCGGTTTGGCCGTCGGTCTGAGGATGGTGGCTAGTAGATAAACGCACATCAACTTGTGCCATTTGGCAACATCTCTTCCAGAACCGAGAAATAAACTGGCTTCCCCGATCGGAGATTAATATGGATGGAAAACCATGTAGACGAACGACGTTCTCAAGAAATTCCTTGGCTAGGGTGGAGGCTGAAGGCAGCCCTTTCAAGGGAATAAAATGGGCCATCTTGGAGAAGAGGTCTACAATTACCAGTATAGTATTAAATCCATGACAAGGAGGTAGGTCAGTTATAAAATCCAGCGATAAAGTGTTCCAAGGTGCCGGTGGGATGTCCAGAGGTCGTAACGGAGCGGCTGGTTTTTGCTTTTGACTTTTATTTTGGGCGCACACTGCGCATGTCATCACGAAAGATTTTATATCCTTTCGCCAGGAGGGCCACCAGAAATGCCTTTTAATTTTTTCTTCAGTCTTAGCGATGCCCGGGTGTCCTTCCATTAGTGTCTCATGATGATGGGCAATAACGAGATCTTGCAAATCCTTTTGAGGCAAGAACAGTCGCCCCTGGAAATAAGGTAAATCATTATTAATTGAAAATCTGGGATCTTTCAGGCTCCATTCTTGCAAGGCTGCAGCGTCGAAAAGCAATTTAACTCTAGTTTGAATATCCTCTAGAGTTTGTGAGGAGATCACCCCCAAAATTCTCTGTTCGGGAATAATCGGAACTGGATCTAGAGTTGGGGTAGAATCGCCCATTCCTATTCGATATAGTGCGTCCGCCTTGCCATTCTTGCAGCCGGGGCGATAGGTGATCACAAAGTCAAATTCTGCAAAGAACAGGGCCCAACGGAGTTGGCGTGAGGATTGAGCTTTGGCCGTTTTTAAGTATTGCAAATTCCTGTGGTCTGTAATTACGGTAACAGTATGTCTTGCGCCGAGAAGGTAATGACGCCAAGCCTTGAAAGCTGACTTGATAGCTAATAGTTCTTTATCTGTGATTGCGTAGTTAACTTCTGGAGCTGAGAATTTTCTGGACCAAAAGGCCACAGGATGCAGTTGGTTCGAGACTGGGTCCCTCTGTGATAGAACCGCTCCCATGGCTAAACTAGATGCGTTAGTTTCCACAACGTAAGGGAGATCTGGACGGGGATGTTTTAACACAGGTGCGGAGGTGAATTTAGTTTTTAGTTCCTGAAATGCTTGTTCTGCTTCCGTAGTCCATTCGAAGCGTTTGTTTTTCCGTAAGAGGGCTGTGATGGGTTGAACCACTCGAGAAAACTCCGGGATAAACCTTCGATAGAAATTGGCAAAACCAAGCATGCTCTGAACCCCTTTCACAGAACTAGGGGATGGCCATTTGAGGATCGTGTCCACTTTCCGTGAGTCTATTCGAACTCCCTTTGGCGTTAGGACGAAACCAAGAAACTCTACCTCTGTGACGTGAAAAATGCACTTTTCGAGCTTTGCAAATAGTTTGTGCTGGCGTAGTTTCTCCAGGACGGCCTTAACATGTTTTTGGTGATCAGATTCCGAGGAAGAGTACACTAGGATGTCGTCAATATATATGATGACACAAACATCTATGAGTTCTTGAAAGATGTCATTCATAAAATACTGGAAGGCAGCAGGTGCGTTGCACAACCCGAAGGGCATCACTTGGTATTCAAAGAGTCCGTATTTGGTGCAGAAGGCCGTTTTCCATTCATCGCCTTCTCTGACGTGCACCAGATGGTAAGCCCCTCTTAAATCCAGCTTGGTAAAGATGCAGGCATTTTTCACCTGGTCGAGGAGTTCAGGGATCAGAGGCAGGGGGTAACGATTCTTAACCGTTATCTGATTTAAGGCACGATAGTCAATACATGTTCTAAGGTCGCCTTCCCTTTTCGGCACGAAGAACAAAGCTGAAGAAGCCGGTGACTTTGACGGGCGAATAAACCCATTGGCAAGATACTGATCCAAATACTGGCGTAAATGAAGATTCTCTGGTTCGGTAAGGGCATAAATCCTACTACAAGGCGGTTGAGCATTGGGTACCAGATCAATTTGACAATTGTATGGCCGGTGAGGTGGTAAGGTGTTGGCCTGTTCTTTTTAAAAAACGTCCTGAAAGTCCTGATACTCAAGTGGTAGTTGAGCTGACACAGAGGTTACTGAGGCTAGACCCACTTGTGGATTTCCGGAATAACAAGTTTGTCTGCAGTTAGGAAAGGTGATACTCTTTGCTCGCCAGTCAATTCGAAGATTATGTGCTTCTAACCAAGGGATCCCCAAGATTACCTGAAATTGTGGAGCCTTGATTACGTCGAACACTATGGTTTCCCTATGACCATCTTGGCCAACCAGTGTCATTTCTGTGGTAGAATGTGTTACCGGCCCAGAGGCAATTTCGGTCCCATCAACCGTGGTAATGACATCTTTGGTGATTTTTGGTAGGAGAGGGAGACCAATCCTGGAAGCCAATTCAAGATCAATATAGTTCCCAATAGCCCCACTGTTGAGATAGGCCTTTATGCCATGTAATCGTTGAGGCTGCTTTGGATCCACGAGGGTCATTGGCATGATGAAATGCGAGGTCAAAGAGTTTGTCTTCACGCTCGGCAAGCAGACCTCTACGCTTGTCAGGCTTGATCGTTTCCCGAATCAGATTTTGGAAGGTTTTGGTCTGTGGCTCCAACCACCTTCTTGAGTGGTTTTACCGGGCAATTTCGTAGAAAGTGTCCAGACTCTCCGCAATAGAGGCATAACTGGTTTTGCCGTCTTCTATCTCGTTCTTTCTGCGTTAGGGGTCCTTTTACTCCCCCAATTTGCATTTGCTCCGAAGTGTCGGTACTCTTGGGGTTTGCGTGGGTTTTTACCAAAGCCCGAGTTTCAAATCTAGTCCGATCAGTCTTTCTATTCTGGAGTCTATGATCAAGTTGGATCACTAAATCAATGTATTCCTCACAGAGTTGGGGTGGATTCACAATTTGAGCCAGAACGTCTTTTAGCTCTCCACGAAGTCCTCGATGAAACAAGGTGATTCTTTTATTCTCAGGCCACCCAGTTTCCACGATCAGTCTGTTAAATGTGGCGATATAAGATAGGAGGTCTTGGTTCCCTTGACGCAAAGACAGAAGTTCGTTATCCAAGGCCTCACCCTGGGCGTGCCGGGCAAATAATCTCTCCATACTAGCCTGGAAGCGTTGAAAGTCACGAAGGATAGGATCGTCTTGATTTACCAACGGAATAGACCAATCGGCTGCACAGCCGCTGAGATACGATAAAACAAAAGCCACCCTAGTTTGGTCATTAGGGAAGGCCCCAGGTCTACATAAAAAGTGTAAACGACATTGGTTCATGAAAACAGTGTATTTCTTGGGGTCCCCCGCAAAACGTTCAGGTGGGGCCAAAGGCATGTTTCCCGGCAGGTTAATTTGCAACGGGTTAGTGGAAGCCATAGGAGTGGACTCTCTCCCGGAAGCAGGTAATGGCGTTTGTCCAGCCTGATTCTGCAAAAGCTGTTTAGCAAGGTCATCGGTTCGTTCTTTGGACAAGATCAGTTCTCTTAGAAGAACGTTGGTTTCTTGGCAGGCGGCGTGAACTTCCGCCCGTAATTCCCCCGAATAGTTGGGCCAGTTGGTCTGTTTCGGAAGTCTCCATGGCGCCTGGGTGGGTAATTGTGGATAGGCTTCGCGTTCTGTAATGCTCACCTGGTTCCCACGGAGGCGCGGGCATGGTCTGGACGGCAGTGGCCTCTTCGAAGGAGATGTTCAGCACCCTGAAGATGGAGTGGACTGGGTTCCCAAATCCGGCTTGTCTGGCTCGGATGAATACCCTTCTGTGAGCGAAAAGGAAGGGTTAATACTCTGCGGGTTTTGTGTTTTGTGTTGATCTCCCGTTCCCCTTCTCACCCTCCTTGCAACCCTTCTGTAATTCCCTGTGGAGCCTCACCTTAGGGATTGAAAAGGCGAGCTCTCCATCCTGCTTCTGATGCAGGGGTGCGTTGGGATCCAGTTACGTCACTGGATAGTAAGTTCGAGTTCGCTTGTCTGTTCCGGTAAGTACCGTAAATGTTTATGGCAAGCTTGAGTTTAAACTGTTCCTCTTCTCTTTTGCAGGTAATGGAAGACTCCGGGCTGAGGGCGGTTTCCGTCGAAAACCTGATTTCTGGTTTTGGTGTAGGCCCACTACTATCTTTTCCTGTCTCTTTTTCCTTAGGGGCCGGAGTTCGAGAATGCCGAAGAAACTGAGCCGGTACGAAGCAGAAGCTGAGTCCGACCTGTAAGCAGGTAAGTTTAAAATAGTTTGTTTGCTACGGTTCTTGCATTCACTAATGTGATGTTTGCTCTTTCCCCATAGGGGCCGGGGTGCTGAAATGCCCAAGGAATGGCATCGTCCCGAAGGTAAGAAGAATTAGCTTGGCGGGTAAGTGCTTCTTGGTTATTTTCCCCTTCTCACCTTGCTTTCTTCTCTTCGTCTCCCCGTAGGTGCTGGAATGCTGCAGGAGATCCGGATGGGCGTCGCAGAGCCGAAGGCGCCACGTGCAGGTAAGAGAAGTGCGCTGAGATGTATGCGACGCGGTGAGTATTTAAAATGATGTCTTTTTGCAGGAACGTTGGCGTGCTGAATCCGGAATGCAGCTTTACCAGGTAAGGTTTGTTTTCACCTGTTTCTTCTTCCCTTTTCTATCCTTAGGTGTTTCCAGGATGCTGGCAGGCGTGGTCGAGGACTGGAGCAGGAGCAGGCACGGTGAGCATCCAGCTGCTATGAGCAGAACAACGCGAAGCGTGGTTTGCTCGCTGGGCGTGGCTTAAATAGCCTTTCAAGTAGTCCCAGGTATGTATCCTTCCACTGAAGGTATGTATCCTGCCACCAGCCACACCCGTGTGGTTAAGTAGTCCCTTTTTCATCTGGAAGTTGTAGAATGATCTGCCAGGTAAGGAAATTGCAGCATGGTCTGCCAGGTAAGTTTGCAACAAACACATTTCCTTCCATATCTTTTATGAGCCTGGCGCCGATGGTGCCAGGACTGTTATCCCTTATGAGCCTGACGCCAACGGCGCCAGGACTGAGTCCAAAGAGCCCCTATCTGGGGTGTCTGGGACTTCCCTAGTATACATGTTGCCTGCCTCTGAGGGTGCCGGGCCCTGTATGGCTCCTTGGAGGTAGGCATCATGACAGCACCTGTGGCCATGGAAGGGTGGTTGTACGTGCGGTGGATCATTGTGCAACTGTGTGTATCATTAGGGACATGCACTCAACATATCCATGTGAAATCAAGTGACCCTCAGTGTCCTGTACACATCACATGTGAACATTGCCCATGTGAACACCGCAGCATGTCAAACCACACCAATCCCCTGACACCAGAAAAGTAAAGACAACACAGGAACAGGCATTGACCACCACAACACATCATGTACATAGTACCCCACAATTACAATGTCAGAGTGCCCAAAACACTGTAGCCCAAGCCAACTATCCAACAACAAAAGACCCTCCCTCATTTACATATCACCGTGACCTTCTGAACAACTGTGTCTGGGGTATGTAGCCTGATTCATTCAAGTCTATCTGGCTACAGGATCACCCTACCCCTTGGTCTCCATGTTCCAGCTTGCGTGTAAATAGGGTCCAGCCCACTCAGAGGCCACCTTGACTGGTAAAAATACCAAATCACAGAGAACTCCAAGTAGCCAAACCCACAAACTAGGGAAAAGGCCTGTATGCACCAAAAACCCCCGTAAGAGTCTCCAGTAGATGACTTGAAGTAGCAGGAAATGTCAAAGCACATGTACAAGCACAATGATAGAACAACCAAGGTAGCACAGTTGAACAATGGACCAATAGGATGGGTACCATTTACGGTACATAACATACAATGAGGATGCAACATCTGATGGGTAGTGTCACAGCTCCGGTCTCCAGGCGCAGGAGTGGCACGAACCAACCACCCCCTCCGTGGTCTGGGTGCCTGCAAGGTCAAACTTACACAGGCCTCTGAGACCCTGGCCGGGAAGGAGGGTTAGGGATCTGGAAAGAGGGGCAGGAGAGGGGAGGTGGATTTGCAAGGGAAAGTAGGCAAAATACAACTATTCACAAAAACACATACTCAATTTGAGAAAACATGTTCATCATGCACATTGTACCAAATGAGTCAAATGCAAGCCAAAGACAGACTTATCTCTGGGGTGAGTGCTGGCCTCCTGCCTGCGCACTCTCAGGTCAGGTAACAGGAGCAGTTCAATGCTGCAAAGAGAGTGTGAGTTACTAATCTGAATGTGTGTTCACAACACACACACACAACACCATCCATGCCCCAAAGTAAGTGACTTCTCCACAAACTAACACCCCTGTCTGCTGCTTTGTACCCATACATTAGCTTGGCCCCCTGATGGTTCATACACTGTCAATGCAGTAAGGCAGGCGCATGTGGGCGTGCGGGAAATGGAAGACCAATGTGTCAACAATCACACATGATACAATGGTCCCTGGGTGAGCTGCTAGATGCGTATAGCGAGGTGCAACTTCAGTACAAGTTGTGTTCTGGCAGGCGCAGATTTCAATAGGTAGTGCACGTGGCAATTTGCACATGCAAATGACATGCACTTCCCACGAGTCTTTGCCTTTGTTGTGTGTCCCTGTGCACTGTATCAGTTTCTGGCTAGGAACGCTACTGCCCTAATAACTCTGCTTCAATGGAGCAGGGGGGACTCGAGGATATGTTCGATGGCCCCTGCGTGTGCCCCTGACAACCTGTAAAACCACTTGGCAATTGGCCATCAACGCATGTCAGCTGTACTGTGCGCTTCTCCAACAATGCCTGGCAAAGCTCCCCAGCACGGGTGCTACTTAGCATGCATGTGCAAGTTGGTGTGGGCCCTTGTGCTGCTCACCTTTTCTGGAGCTCCTGGAAACACGCATGCTTCTGTCGGACGTCTGAGCACAAGCCCTGTGCTTCTGCTTGCGCACACATCCACACGTCTGCACCACCGAACGTGGCCAGTTTTCTGGATTAAACGTCCCTGTGTCTGCTGGCAAAGGTAGTCTGGAGGCTCATCTTCCTGCAGAAAGGGGATAACACAAATTAATAAGGCTGGAAGGTTCCCTGTGTGTGTGTCTTCATGCTGGATGTCACTGGGTCAGGTTACAGACCAACATCCAAACTCCTCCCACCTTCAGTCTCACTTTGACAGACCAAGGGTGCAGGCTACAGTCTACAGCATGAAGTGCATCAAGCACATATACAGGCAAGAAAATAACATAAATCACAATCCACATCAATTAATGGAGACATCAATCACGTACTCACCCAAATTGATTACAGACATGGGGTGGATAAAACGCAATCAATCCCCACTAGGGGTGTTAACACAAGTAGTACAGCAGCAGACATGCCACAGTTATGAAGAAAGTCCAAAGCCTTTGTGTAACATTTTGTTACACCGAACCATCCTAGCGAGCCCATGGATTAGGGAAGCAGGAGTGGCCTTTGTGAGTCAGGACCCCAAGCTGCAAACACATACACAAGACAAGCTTGAAGGGCCCAGCTGGAACAGACAGTGGATGCTTTCAAAAGCCACAAAGCACCACACCGTCACATGAATGCAGAATAGACAAACAATATTAAACTATATTAACTAATTAAACTAACAAAGAAAAACCTACATAACCTAATTAAAATAACTATCAAATAGTTAATACTAACTAACTAAACTAAAAGGAAAAATCAAAAATGGCCACATACGACCCGGGGGGGAGGCACCCAGGATTGCAGAGGTACAGGGTGCACCTCAACGCCCACATGCGATGATGTTGAGACAAAAGAAAACTCCATGGGCTCAACGCCTGCACGCCACGACCTGTGTGGGAGATATCTCATCGTCCGAGTCTGGCTCATCCTGAAAAGGAGGACGTGGCACAGGAGCCTGACCACACCTAGCCACAGCTTGCCCCTCATAGGCAGTAAGTCTGCCGGACGGGTGAGCCTGGTTCTGTGCGGTGATGACACATAGGTCTGCATGCAGAACCTCCCGTGATACGCGTGCTTCCTCTTGCAAGGAAACACGTGTAAAATGGAGTTCTTCCTGCAAGTCCTGACTGGACAACTGATGCAGCTCCCGGCAAGCACGTAGCTCAGCCAAGAGGGTATGCTCAAGCTGCACAAACCTCTCCTCTGCCCGCTCCCTCTGGGTCATCATGAGCACACAAAGAGTGGATCTGAGGGCAGCATACTCACCCTCCATGGCCTCCATGTGTGCCTCTGCGTGAGCAGCAATTGCTTCATGCAGAGACCACATTTCAGCCTGGGGTGCCCTGTCTGAGGCCGCCATACCCAGACTGAGCAGGCGGGCCGTGGACTGTGCCACCTGCCACTGGAGAAGCACCTGCCTAGCAGGGGGGAGCACAGATTGGGCCACACATTCCATGCTCACAGCGATGTTATCAAGTGCTGCCCCCTGCCGTTCTGAATTGGTCCCACTCAGTCATATCTTGCTCCCACTCAGTATACCTCAGTGGCACACGGCCACCGCGTTGCTGGGCTTGACACCTGCGGGACCCAAGGACCGGCTGTCCTCGTTGGGTTGGCAGTGCCCGCGCTGCACGACTACATGCCCATCATCGAGGTTATGTCCCAGGCACATCAGCGACATGTGTGGAGGGTGACCCTGCGTCCCGATCCACCACTTGCGGAGGTCCCACCACTGTCTGGCCCTTCAGAGCAGGTGTCGCGGACAGAGGAGTGTCCACATCAGAATCACTCACCCCTGACATATGGACCTGATGCACATCCAACTCGACATGGACGTCAGAGTGGTCATCTGGGCTGGACTCATTGCCAGCCAAAGACAAGATGGTCTGTAGCACATGTGGGTTCTCGTGGTCTACCACCCCACAACCCGCACTTGTGCTGGGTTGCTGTTGTGATAACAACCCTATGCCTGGCATGACAACACCATCCTCTGGCTCCATTGCATCATCATCTGAAAAGTGGAGGGAAAAAAAACATTAGTACACATGTCAGAAGCACATAACACACACACACACAGAGCATCACACAGACAGCCAGCACATGAAGCAGACATGTCACACACAAAAGAGAACCTGCCATGCATGCCTGGTCAATTTGACATTGCATCAGTGAGTAGGCATGTAGAATGGTGTTACATGGCTCAGAACTGGGTTGATGCAGTGCAGAACATGTGTACGTTACTCACTATCTACATGAACAAGTACTTCATGATGTGTATCAAAAAACGTGAAGCCAGTGCAAGGGCAAGTTCAGGCATCACGTGCAATGTGCAGGCAATGGGTTGCATGGCTACAAGCAACTCCCCCCGAGTGAAAATGCAGGGATGCCTTGCATGGTAGCAAAAGGGTGACCAGAGACCTGTGTATTGCAGACAGTGTTGACTAGCATCAATGGCATCATCTGAGTCAACTGACAACACAGCAGATGATGATGGGACAGTAAGCAGGACACATGACAAACCCTCAGTAGTACACCCATGTGTGCAGAAGCCACTACACCAGTTGGACAGTGTCAGTGGGCCTGAAACAGGGGGAGGACTGTGCCCCACACAAACTGTGACACCCTAAACATGTGTGTGATGCAGGACTGGGTCAGAATGGGCATGGGATGGCTGAAGAAATGCCATGAAATGTTGATCATCCTGGACAGTTACTACAATGATCATCCAGTCAAGGACCCATAGGGGCATGCATGGAATGCACATGGAGCACGAATGGGCTCTCATGTTCCTGCGGAGCATCTGCCATCTGCACAGTCCAAGTGAGACACCCTGCATGAAGGGCAGAGGATGTTCCCCACTGCATGTGTCTGGCAGGTTGGCTGATGGAAGTTAGCATGTACAGGCCATTGCAGTATGCCAAGATGATGCACACCAGTGCAATGGTGTAATTGGGGCGCAGGGGGGGTGGAGGGGCAAGGGGGCATGCCTACGTGGAGTACCCGCATGCAGGCAGATTACACATGCATGTCAGTCATGCAATGACATAGTCTCAGTGCTGAGAGCAAAGACACCCCTGGCTACATGCAGAAGGGCCAGTGAGCTGGAACATGGACCGGAGGGGCATATGGGTGACTGGTATCTGAGTAGGGTGCAAGTGTGGTGATGAGGACAGTCCCCGTCTGCTCTACATGTCCACCATCCTGCACAGCAAGTACGCATCAGTGAAGCATCGCATGACTAGCACATGAGAACCATGTACACATAGCATGTAGTGGCAGTCAAGCACAGCACATTACATAGGCAAACCAGACATGGGCTGGACATACACGCAACAACACTCACTGGACAGGGCATCAAAGTCCTACATCTCTTGTGACTCGTGCAGAGTGAGGTCATCCTCCTCAGGTGGTGGCCCACCGCCAATCACCAGAGTCATGCTGTAATTAGAGGCACGCTTGGCCTTAGCGCTGCATTTTAGGTCATCCCAATGCTTCTTGCACTCGGCACCTGTGCGCACCTCATGGCCAAATGCACTCACATTATCCGCAACATGCTTCCAGTGGGTATTCCGATGGGCATCCGTAGTTTGACAATTTGACCCCACTAGCATGTCACGCCTGTGGGCCAGCACGTAGTCCACAAGGGAGTCCAGTTCCTGCACACAGAAAGGCTTCTTCTTTGACATGCAGGAGGCCGTGGCTGTGTCTGGGGTCCCAGCCTGTGCTGCAGATGCAACCTTCCTCCTCTTAGATAGTGGCGTGGACCCTGGCTGGCGAATGCCGCCCTGATCAGTATGGCCAGTGGCACCAGTGGATTGCACCAAGGGAGTGGCAGGTAGAAGGACGACCGAAGGCCTGACTTTCGTCAGTGGCTGCTGGGTGCCCTGGAATGGACCCTGCGCAGCAACATCCGCTGTGCCAGGGTCATTGACCGTGACTGTCCTGGTTGGTAGACTCACAACCGGGGTGTTGTTGGCTGCATCTGCCCCTGCACTTGCCAACACCCTGCTGGTCGGGGCAGCAGATGACATTACTGCCCCAGGGACACGTGTCTCAGTCAGGGCAGTCCTGTGTGCACCTACGTTGTTCCTCCTGACCTGCTGGAAATCTTCCATGGAATCTTCCTGCGCTGGCACCCCTGAGCCTGGGTGGTGGTGTCCACAGCTGCACCTGCAGCTACCACTACCCATGGGCCCGTGGCTGTTGATGAAACGGACTGCCGGGTCACATGGGTGCCAGTGCCAGATGCAGAAGCTGCATCTCCCAGAACCACAGGGGGTGGTGACATGACTGCCCAACACATGGCACAACATTGTGCCGAAGTGGCGCACCCCTGCCTCTTCCCTCTCTGCGGCCACCCTGGACACCCTGGAGTCCCCCTACTCCCTGGTCACCCCGGCCATGTCCCTGACCACGCCCGCCATGAGGAGTACGCCCAGCTGAGGCGCCCCTCACCTTCGGTGGCCTCCCAACCATGGCACAGATGGAGTAGTGCCGGCACAGATGGAGAAGTGCTAATGGGAGGTGTACACGACAATTGTCCTGGGCAATTGGGGTGAAGGGGGTGGGATACAAGATGTTAAAAGCACCCCTGTACCTGCAAGGCTGTATGTGGCCCTGGTGATGAAGTGACGGGTCACGCAACGCTCAGGCACCCCAAAACTGCATTAAAACCGTGCATGTAACCCCAGCAACCCACGTGTGTGGAATTAACCTCCCGCAGTACGCAGTGGCACCCAGGGACACGAAAAACACTTACGCGTGGGACACACAGGCTACTATGACCTCGAAAACGGGTACACGTGCAGAGTGTGGAATTAACCTCCCGCAGTACGCAGTGGCACCCAGGGACACGAAAAACACATACGCGTGGGACACACAGGCTACTATGACCTCGAAAACGGGTACACGATACACAGGGGCATTCGCAGTGGGAAAATAGTGTGCGCGACTCACCGTCAGACTAGCGTGATAATGAAAAACACGCGTAGCCAATACCCCCGCCAAAAGAAGAGATATATCCTTTATCCGCTGTGAAGTTGTGATGGTGCGCGAAACAACACGAAGTAGCAACACACACATCGGTCTCCACGAAAGGCACGTACAGCGAACTGCTGGCCCTGCTCACCTTTAACCCGTGCTGAGGGAAATGCCCGCTCGCATCACGTCACTTACGCGCTTAGGCCCTTTCCTCAGATTACACGCATGAACACGTGGATGTGCTGTTTTTTCACGTGCTGAATCACTATGCACCCGTCACGAGGGAAACGCCTGCTCGCGTTACGTCACAGATGCGCTTACGTGCTAAGGGCCTTTCCTCGAATTACACGCTGACGTGCACTTTTTTCACGTGCCAAATCACTCCGTATCAAGCTGGCCATGCGGCAACACACGGAAGACCACTCTCCTGCCCAAAAGGTCATTTTCCTGCCCCCCATAGCCCCGAGCACGCTCCCACCTGCCATCTGCTGATGCCTGCCTGCCTGCTGCCCACGTGCCCTGCTATTTGGTGCCTGCACGTCAGCCATCTGCAGGGGTCCAGTTGCTGTGTCCACCCCTGCTGGAACAGAAGACTCCCGACTGGGATACCATCGCTCCACAGCCCAGCCCCAGGACCCAGTTGCCCACCCACACCTGCCTCGGGGGTCGCCATGTTGGGGCAAACACCATCCGAGACCACTGGCGACCCCCAGCCAGAGAGGCAGAGGGCTACCAGCTTCAGCGATAAGGAAGTTGGTATCCTGGTGGAGCAAGTTCTGGGGCATTATGATGCTCTCTTCACATCATCGCGCGCCAACAAGGAAGGACGGGAGAGGATCTTTAGTGGTTGCCATCAACGTGGAGGGGGTGGCAACCCGCAACATCAACGTCCCGAAGCGCTGGGAGGACTTCAGGGCCAGGACCCTCAGCAAGGCCTGGCGCCTCTTGAAGGCAGAGGATGCAGAGGGGTGCCGGGTCAGCCTGAGCAACATCCAGATGAGGGTCCTGGAACGCATAAGCCCAGCGCTCCACATCCAGATCCTTCAGAGGCAGACCCGTCTGGAGTTGAGCGGTAAGTGGCCATGCATTGCTGTGTGAAACAGGGCATGTTGCAGTGTGTTGGTAGTCAGCTACTTGCCTGTATGTGTGACATAGGCCATGTATGGATGTGTGTGTGCAGGGACATCATGGCGCTGCATGTGAGACCAGTCATGCGTAAACAACATGGATGGTGCATGTGTTCCAATGCAAAATGGAGAGCAGCATGCAGAATGCACACATGAATGCATGCCTGTCTCTGTTCTTGGACATGGATGCAATGTGAAAGATGGGTGCTGCTGTCATGTACATGTATGGTGTACATGTCTGTGTGTCTGAGTAGCTTGTGTGTGACTTTGAAACGCCATGGATGCATGACACATGTCTGTGATGATGTGTTGATTCACTTATGCAGTCTAGTCATCCTTGTATCCACTGTGTCTGTGGTGTACAAGCCCTGATGCATGACCCTCCGGTGATGTGTGTGCATGGGATCAGTATGAGCCATGATGCATGTGAGTTTGAAGACAACATTTATGTCAATAGAGGCCCTTGTACATGGAAGCTGATGTTGATTGCAAGCGCTGTGCATGTTTCTGCATGTGTGTTGCCTGCATTAACCCATGTGTTGTGGTGGGACAGGATGGAAGTGACGTTTGACAGTGCCACTCATGTGTTATTGCATCCTGTCTAGGGGACTATTGTACAGTACCCTGAACCTTGTGTTCTATGTCTCCCTCTACGCAGCATCGAGTGAAGAAGAGGGAGGAGACGGTGCTGTGGAGCAAAGCGGCGGGGATGCCTCCACTGGGCAGCAACGTAAGGCCCAGCCACCCTCCCAGGAATTGCCATCATCCGGGAGCGAGGGGACTGGTGCTGCGTCTGCCACTACAGCTGCAGCGGAAGGGCCGGGTGAGCCCCCACAGGGGCTTGCGATGGCGGAAGAGCGTCCAGAGCCATCCAGGTTGGTGGTCTACACAGAGGAGGAGGAGGCTGCTACTGAGCCGCACATGGGGATGGTGGGGTAGTACCACTGGTGCAAGTGGTGCAGTCCAGGGGCAGGAGGCTGCACAGGTCACCGCAGAGGGGCCTGTGCATGTCACTGTCCCTGACCCTGTGACTGCACCACAATGCACCAGCAGGGATGCCCCATCCCAGGCCCGTCCGCAGGTAGGGGGGAGGCCCACGTCGTCTGGCACTCCACTACCTGCGGACGAGGAACCCATGACCGTATGGGGTCCATCCTGATTGGGGTCGCGTTGCACATGCGTGTCATTCGTGATGACCTGCGTGCTTCCTGGGGGGACCAGGCACGCCATCACGAAGAGCTGCTTGGCAACGTGGCACAGTTGGGAGGGGCCCTGGTCGGAGGGTTCCTACATGTGTCGAGCACTCTGGCGGCCCTCTCCTCCTCTGTGGAGACTATGTGCCAGTCGTTCTCCCTGACGTCTTCCGGCCCAGATTCCACCAGGGCCCCCTGTGGACCTGGCCCGACCAACACAGCCAGCTTGGTGGATATCACATCTCTGCCACAGTCGGGAGTCGGAGGTCCAGCAGGGGTGAACACCCCACCAACTGGAGACCAGCAGATGGAGGATGTGCCGGCATCATCGGGCAGGGCACATGGACAGCACCAGTAGGCTCAAGTTGGGAGCGATGATGGCTCGGGGACATCAACATCAGAGGGGCAGGCATTGGCCAGAGGGCAGGAGGACCCTGGAATGGGAGTGTCTTCTGTGTGGCAGCGGTTGGGCCAGCGGATAGATGCGGAGCGGCGGCGGGCGGAAGAGGCACGGGTCACCATGGTCAAGGCGGAGTTCTCCATGCGCAGGGCGTTGAGGCAGCTGAGTACCTCGAGGCAAATCACAGGGAGTTGGAACACGCCATGACTGCATCCCTGCGAGACCTCATGGCCAGGGCAGAGTCCCGCCTCCAGGACATCGACATGGAGTTCGATGATACCCTGGCCCGGGACATCACAGAGTGAGCCGTAGGACTTGCCCGTCGCCACTGTATAAAGTTAGTTAGTGTTAGGTTTCCTTTCTGTTTTTATTTCTGTTGGGGCACTTGGACAATGCCCCACCTTTTTGTATATAGTTCTTCATTTGGTAGGGTTTTTGGTAGGTTTCATTTCAATGGTTGGGCTCATGGACCCTGGATTTGTACTTTGTAAAGAGTTCTACACTGGATTTCACTTCTTATTTTTTTATTTTTCCATGGATCAATGGTTGTGTCTTGTTTTTTCACTTTGGATTTGTTTTGCTGGACTGACACTTTGGACATGTGGTTTTGGATTGATTTGGATTCTGCTTTCCTACATATTTATTTAGTATTTTGGACTTGAAGCTTTTTGATCATTATTTCCATTCTTGTGTGTTTCATTTCATTCCCTTGCTTTTGTGTTTAATACATTTTTATTTCCTATTTCAGTGTGTGGTATTCTTTCTTTGGTTTCATGCATGTCACGATGTGTGTTTTCTCAATCACATGCACCCATTGTGTGGGTGTGACGGAAATGTGTTGATGTGCATACTTGCCATTTGGGATGTATCATGTGATGGGGATTTCATTGTGGGGTGGATGTAATGCCTGGTTGCGTGTTTGGACTGGGGTGGCGTGGGGTGTGATTTGGGTGGCCATAAGGCCCATGATTGTGGATCATCATGACGTGTTGGGGGGACATGAGTCAGGGCCTGCTGACAGGTGTCTGTCACTGCTGGGTGGGTGGGTGAGTGGGTGGGGGGACATGAGTCGGGGCCTGCTGGCAGGTGCCTGTCACTGGTGGGTGGGTGAGTGGGGGTGCAGGGACATGAGTCGGGGCCTTCTGGCAGGTGCCTGTCACTGCTTTGAGTGGGTGGGGGGACATGAGTCGGGGCCTGCTGGCAAGTGCCTGTCACTGCTGGGTGGGTGAGTGGGGGTGCAGGGACATGAGTCGGGGCCTGCTGGCAGGTGCCTGTCACTGCTGGGTGGGTGAGTGGGTGGGGGGACATTAGTCAGGGCCTGCTGGCAGTTGCCTGTCACTGCTGGGTGGGTGAATGGGGGTGCAGGGACATGAGTCGGGGCCTGCTGGCAGGTGCCTGTCACTGCAGGGTGGGTGGGGGTCCAGGGGGACATGTGTCGGTGCTCACTTGTGCATGGTGACATGTGGGCTGGTTGGTGGGCATGGCCAGGGTGGATGGGCAGGCTGCGGGGCATGGCCAGGGGTGCAGGGTAGTCCCCTGTGTTGTGGGCTGCCTGCAGGGCCTGGGGAGGGGGGAGAGGGCACACCTGGGAGGACACACACTGCCAATTTGCGTTGGGGCACCCCAGGAATACACGTTCCCCTCCTGCGGCAGCGAAAACACATGTAAAACGTCGCACAAGGCCTGTCGCGTGTAAAATGTCCCGCGCACCCCTCAGAATACATGTACCCTGCTCGCACAAGGCCTGTCGCGTGTAACACGTCCCACGCACCCCCAGAATACACGTACCCCGCTCGCACTAGGCCTATCATGTGTGATACTTCATGCGCACCCCAAAATACACGTACCCCACTCGCACTAGGTCTATCACATGTAACACGTCCCACGCACCCCCTGAATACACGTACCCCACTCGCACTATGCCTATCGCGTGTGATACTTCATGCTTAACCCCGAAATACACGTACCCCACTCGCACTAGGCCTATCACATGTAAAACTCCCCGCGCACCCCCAGAATACACGCAGGCACCCCATCCACCCTGGGAATGCCCCACATGCAGCCCACGCCACAGGGGGGTGATTTTTCTACGCTATTTACCTGGCGCGAGCGGGGTTCATGTATACAGAGGGGTGCGCGGGCAGTTATACTCGCGTTTGCACTGCCCCGGGAGGGCTACGTGTATTCTGAGCGGTGCGTGGGGAGTTTTACATGCGTTTTCGTGGTTGGGGGGCTGTATGCTGGTCCACTGGCCTTTGCGCCATGTACTGGATTTGTGTGCTGGTCATGCCGCACGGGGCGGGGTTGGGGGCATAACTCATGCTGCTGCAGGGTCGCTGCGCCGCTCTGCACCAGGTGCTTATGGATGTTGAAATCCATGAATACGCTGTGCGCTGAAATGGGTTTTGGCGCACGCGGGTGGCGCAGACTGCCGCACACGCACACTGTGCACCAGCCACATGCACCACTTGTGCGCCGAATTCTATGAATTACCCCCTTAGTGTCTTGTTTGCATCCAATTCCATATCTGCAGTTTTGTGCTTGCATTGCTTGTATTTTGAAGTAAATGTGTCAGAGTTACATTTAAAATCCCCAATATGTGTTTGCACTCCTATATTCATGTATCTATGGCTGAGCATTCTATAAAGTGCATTACAGTATGGGCTCAACAAAGATGGAATTAGGTAGAGGATCCAAAGTATTCCTACACAGTAAAAACTTCTTCAAGTTTATAGTAGCCTGTAGAAAAAGTAAACCTAATTCATGTCTAATAGATGCAATCACAACACATGTTGGTACATTTTCCAAAAGAGTGCTTCCAATTTTAAACAATCGATTTTCCAATGGTCAGGGTGACCTTCTGCGCCACAGTAAACTTTTGGACTAACTTGCATTTTTATAAAAAAAACCTTATTGTTGGTTTTACTGAGAAGCGTCCATACTTCCCATTTACCTTTTTCATTTGGCCGCAAAAGTGGTGGCTAGCAGCTGCATATTTTTCCCTACATTCCTTGGAATTAATCTTCACATGTATCGTAAAGCCTGTAAATTTCCATTGGTCAACTTTCTCATGCTTGACGTTATTTAAGGTCCATTGAAAGGCACTCCTCTTTCTATGTCCTTGAATAATCATAATATTGGCCTTGTTGGTATTAATGTCAAGGTCATTTCTTTCGTGTATGTTTGAAGTTCAAAAAGTGGACCTAAGTATCAGATAGAGATGTCAGGAAAGCTTTAGAGTTTTCCAGATCAGAAAAAGATCTGCAGTATATACGTTAAATAGCACAGGTGCTAAAATGCAACCCTGATGTAGGCCTCTGTTGGTTAAAATAAGATCAGATAAAGCAACCTCTGCATTTTAGTCGTATTTGGGATTTTGTATCTGTGTGAAAATATTTCAACATGTGGGGTGGACACTTCCATTTTATCAATTGTTCCCATAAATGTTCTCTGTTGACTAGGTCAAATGTGGAATATGAATCTATGAAAGCCAGATATAGATTGGTGTTTCTTGATGGATTCATTTTGCATGAGAGAAGTTGGGAGACCATTTAGATCAGTGTCTAGTCTTATCCTAAATCCAGATTGTGATTCATCAGTTACAGCACTGTCTGAGACCCTTCAGTTTAAATCCACAAGAACGAAGGGCAAAAAGATTTTACTGGATGAGTCCAAAAGTGCTATTAGTCGGTAATTTCCTGGATGTAGTCTGTCTCCTTTCTTATATATTGGAATTAAGTGGGAAAGCTTCCAAGAGGTAGGCAGACTGCAGTGATTTAATATTGACTCAAAGAGAGTTTTTAGAATAAGACCCCAGATGGCCGGTTCCTTTTCCATAATTGTGTTAGGAATGCATCCGGGCCTAGGACTTCGATTATTTAGAATGATTTATTACAGTTTCAATCTCTTCTGCGGAAGTCAAAAATGCACCATAGTATTTTTTGTAAGCCAGTAGAGGCTTTTGGGTTTCACCAAGGGGGTCATACACATTTGTGAAGTATGTGTACCACTCTGATTCAGAAATCTGATTAACTTGACTGTATCCCTGTCTCTGAACAGCTTTGTTCATTAAGTCCCAAAAAAAAAAAACATTGAGTATTATGTAAGTAAGGGTGTTGCAGCATTATCTCAGCCTTTTTGCATGAAGAGGTCCTTGTGCGATGTCAACCAGTTTTTACATTTCTGTTTATTAATTTGCTTTCTCGCATTAACTGTACTGAGTTGAGGTTTGATGTAATCCACAGGTTCCTCCTTATATCAGATTGTATGTGGTGGACAATTGAATCCTACACATCATGCTTTTTACCAAGTGGCTAATGTGTTGCCAATTTGTGATTTGCAGTGTCCCCATCTATACATTTTACTAGGGTTTCAGAAATTTAGATTGGGGTCGGAATACAACTCAGTTGAATGTTTCTCAAGTTCTCACTCAAAGTACTCATACTCTGGTTCAAAGCTGAAATTTTCATGCATTCCTATTTAATTCTATTTTGCACGTTATTGGGTTTTAGGATTTCAGTTGAGCTTCCGCTGTGCGAGCTATAGACTTTTAAGTGTGTGGTTAGCTGGAGTGAGACATCATCACTTAATGTAGTTCCTGACTATAGAAAGATCCTTACATGCTTTTGAACCACTACATCAAAGCCAATTTTTTCGAATCGCATTTGGCCAAAATGTAGATGGGGGCTTGAGTAAGGGGATAAATTATGGTCGGGGGGATGTAAGGTGAGGGGTGCATTTGTCTCCCCCACATTAAATTGCAGAAAAATGCATGGGATTCGAAAAAATATATTGATGTTATAACATAGATCCTGATTACACTTGTCACATAGAGATTGAAGTGTGAATATGTAATCTAGTGTTGAAGAAGAGAGCTCATACTATGAATATCACCCTTTATATTAACATTTCATTTTTTGAGGCCCCATGCCTTCGTGACATTTAGCCAGGCATTTCCTCTTGATAGCGCTAGACCTAAGTTATGGTTAGAAGATAAACAGGGACTTGATTGCTCAGTCTCTTTGCAAAGACAGTTTAAATCCCATCCTTTTAGTAAGTTATTAGATAGAGTAGACATAAACTAACTGTCCAGTATGTATAGCAAGTCTCTCAATATTTTGATGGATTGATTTTGTGAGAATTCCAATAGGTGGTGAATAGATGTTTGCTTAAAAATTCTCTCTGCTGCCATTTTTTAATGAACTTTATTGCAATAAAATATGCATGTTGGTGCATGCTGGTGCTCCTCTGATAGGCAGGGGAGTGCCCAAAAGCAGAGGTGCCTCCACGACAAACCTCCTGGCATC